>NC_080683.1:23892603-24197027 GCF_030445035.2 Dasypus novemcinctus
GCAGACTAAACTAGCTATCCCTAAAATTCTCTCAAATATACTGGTTGACAAGGGCTCAAGGGAAAAAACTTTGGAGAGAAGGCCTTGTGTGCTCTGTTTAGAGAATAGCAGCAATATTAACATCCGGGGGATGTTAATGGGAAGACTTGGTGATGCCATGTCCTCCGGAAGAGTGGGGCATAGTAAAATGGGCCTTGGGACTCTGGAAATCTTGGACCAGAAAATGGGATGGGAGGGCAGGGGAGAAGGCCGAAAAGAGATTAAGTATGAAGGAAGGTTTGGTAAGTAGAAACTTGCTAAAGTTGTACTCAGGTCCTGGATTGTGGCTGTAAGATGAGGCCAAGGTCTCCCAAAACTCTACTGTCTCCAAATAGACGATGCTAAGTCAAATCTATTCTCAGAGCAAGATTCACAAGGAGGTGGTGCTCACAGCTCAAATACCTGCAGACATGGAACATTTACTGAGTCACTGGCACTAAAATGAAGTCAGAAAATCTGCATGAATAAAAGCGATTGGACTTTCCCCACTTTAGCTCCAAAAAGACATTAGACAATATGAACGTTTTTGGGGGAAAGTGTGAGGATTGTGTGATTTTTCAGTGTGCACTTTAGTTCTTGTTTACATTCAACTTTTTGGACAAACGAAATCCATTTTTGTAAGTGATTTTGTAGAGCAGCTCCAAGCCCTTGTATAATCTTCTTAATGCAAATATTGAGTCTATGAACTGTGGCCTTCAGCATTGTAACTAAGAAATGGGTAGGAAAGAGAAAGAACACTTAATCTTGTATCTGTTATATGACATATTCCTTATGTCTTATCCCATTTATTTCTCAATAACCCCTCCCCATAGATATTACTTTTTAAAAAAATATTTCACAAGTAAGGAAACGGAGGGTCAGAGGTCATTTAAGTTATTAAAGACAAACCTGAGATCTGAATACAATATTCCTGGATTAGGCAAAATTGATTCCATTAAAAAAATCTGAAATCAAATTGAGTGATTTGAATTAATATGTTGAGGATCCCAGTAGACAAACTTCAACTAGAACTCAAAAACTTCATAAACCTAGTCTAGTCCTTTTAGAATGAAAGCCATGTTTTAAGAACATTGCAGACATATATAAAGCCTGCTCCTGAGATTAATTAGGAAGCTTGCAGGATTGGGTTTAATCCCTTACCCCTCTGCATTGTTTGGATCTGTGATATTTAAAGAAAATAAACCTTAATAGAAGGGTTTGCAAAAAGTCAATTCTCTTATTCTATGGACTCCTTTGGAATTATTTTGATAACTTGACCATAAAATATGACCATGAACAGTACTCCTAGTGGTGAAGAGTGTATGTGTGTGTGAGAGAGAGAGAATGAGTAATTGGGCGGGCTGGCAAGTGGATAGAAAGAGCCGCCATTTCGGAAACACATAATCTTTACTTCATCAATAACTTCTTCAAAAAGAAGTGGAGAATATTGATGTATCAAGTAATTCATTTCTTAAATGTGAGTTTTGCTTTGTTGACTGCTCTCTTATTGTATGGCCTCCTCAAATGCATTCACTGAAGAGAGATCCAGAAGAGCCTAACAATATGCAAGTTTAGTCCACTGTGATCCTGGAAACAATTGGAAACAGCCTTAGTTTTTCTTTAAATATACTTTAAGTATAGAACCCACTAAATGAGGTTCCTGTTCTAGGTATAGCAATTGTGTATAAGTTTATGTTAGTATCACTTAAACGTATGTTAATCACCACATGGAATTCCCTTTAACTGATATTTAAGAAAAAGACTGCTTAAAAAATGTGGGGTATTTCAGTGGCCTGAAAGCCAAAACATTAGAACAGATGAATCAGGTTCATTGTACCTGACTTGTGTATATAATGTCTTTACCCATGAGAAACTTATGTATTAACACAAATGAGCAGAATAAAGGAAAAGAAAAAATATTAGTTGACTGTTGTCTTTGACTTAAGGTGTGAATTGAATCAAGAGTATACATTTTCCTGGGGATTTAGTCTGAATAAAAATGTTGCTGGTAGTGGAAATATAAAATAGTACAGCTGCTTCAGAAAACAGTCTGGCAATTCCTTAAATCGCTAAATATAAAATTACCATATAATCCAGCAATCCCACTTTTAGGTGTATACCCAAGAGCCAAGAAAACATCTGTCTATGCAAAAAACATGTATATGAATGTTCATAGCAGCATAATTCATAATAGACAAAAAACAGAAATAACACAAATGTCTATCAGCTGAAGAATGGGTAAATAAAATCTGGTATATCCATAAATGGAATATTATTTGGCAATAAAAAGAGATGAATTGTTGATACAGGCTACAATATAGATGAACCTTGAAAACATGCTAAGTACCAGAAGTCTGTCACAAATGACCACATATTATTTGATTCCATTTCTATGAAATGTCTAGAAATATAGAGAGACAGAAAGTAGATTAGTAATTGCACAGAGTGACAATAGAGATATTGGTGGGTGATAGCTTAGGGATGGGGGGACATTTCTTTTGGGGTAATGAAAATGTTCTAAAATTGTGTATTGTCGTGGATGTGCAACTCTGTGATTATACTGAAAACCATTGTACAGTTTAAGTGGGTGAAATGTATGGTATGTGAGTTATATCTCAATAAAGCTATTAAAAGTAATGTTGCCTGCCTAAATAGCCCCAGTGTATAAAGTCAAACCACTTTGTTTCATCAATTTTAAAACCTCACTTATATTATGCTAGCTGACTTTTGGTCTCTTTTCATAAAAATTTAGCAAGACTTATATTCCATTTTATATGGTGGGTATATGGGAACTGAGGGAACTATTTGATTATCACAGATAATACACCAGCAATACTTTTGGTCCCTATATAAAAGAGCCCCCTTTTAACCATGAAAAATCTGATTGAAGTCAATCACAAGAGAACCGTATTCATTTCAGTAAGATTTTGTAAAAGAAGTAATTGGCAATAATATATATAGGACTTGTAAATATTATATATTCTTCATGAAGTTCGGTCTGAAACTTCTGGTCTCTTTCATGTGATACATCCTACATTTGTACTCTGTTCTTGTAGCATGAGACTTTTCAAATTCATAAATATTTAAATTTTTTTTACTTGCTTATTGCTACATGTGGACCAGAAGATGTGATTGGCCATATACTCAAGTGTCTCATCACATAAGACATAGAACAGGTACCTTTGTCTTATGCTCATAACATATTAAAGTAATCCTTGTTAAATTTAAACAGACAAAATATGTATTTTCTCTCTCTCTTACTCATTGTAATGGTATAGTAAGATGTCAATAATGGAAAAAGACCTTGATTCTGTTCTTCCCATATTTAAGGGGGAAAAACTCTGAACTTCAATGTCTATAAAAACAAAGAAAATTCTTAAAGTATCAACACTACAAACTTTGAGATATGATCTTCACCCTGCATGTATTAAAAAATTTGACTTTCTTTCAAGGAATATACTTATGTGGCTCTTCAAGTGGTATGCTGGTAAGTAATAACCAGTTGTTCTGAAAAAAGTTCATTTATAGTATTTGCTGATTTTTGTGGTAAAAATATTCCCACCATGGCTGAATTTAAGCCACCAGTTAGACATCTGTAACATGGAGTTGGGCAAAGATGCACAAAACAGCTCTTGTGAGCTTGTGTGAACCAACACCAGCATACTATTGGGTGCTTGCTTTCCAAAACACACATACATGAACATACATACACACACAGACATCTGCACTACTATTTGTAATTTATAGAACTCTGTTGGGAAATGAATTATTTAATGACATTGTTTTTCCTTGATAAATATGAAGCTATTTAAAATTTTAACCAGCTTGTAGATTGCTCTTTCTCAAATACATTATCAAATCCCTTGCTTATGATACTGAGTATATCTCAAGAAAAATAGTCTTGATCATTCAAAATCAATTATCAGAATAAACAAGTAGGACTAAGAAGAACAGGGCTCTCCTTCTAACTCAGTCTTTAAATAGTGGGTGTGATCTTGATTAATCAATTCTCTCTCTAGGCTTGGTTTACTTACCTGTCAATGAGCAAGATGAATTAGATAAATTCTAAGGTCCTGTCCATTTCCAAATCAGTGAATCTAGTCAGTATAAATTAGTATATACCTAGCCACTAGTGGCAGCACCACATGTCTTGGAATTATTATAGCTGTTCTTATAGCTGTTCCCTTCAGCGCTGTTATTACACTTAATTTTGTCATTCATCTCTCAGGGTACTTCCCTTACCCTTAGGTTTTGCTGCTTCTACTATTCTATGGGCTTGGGAGAAACAGACTTATAAGAATGGTATGTAAGTCAAAAGCAAATAGACTGATTTTGAGGGCCTGGCCATTTAAAGAACTAAGTACGGAGCATTAAAAAATGTCATGAAGTGCTTCTTGCTCAAGGTCTTTTCAAGGATTGGAGACTGGAATTTGGAATATAATGATATCTGGATGAGTTCATTGTTTTCTTATCATGCATTTTGTTAATACATTTTGCTTATAAAAAAGTTAAGGAGGGGAGATTTTTGCAAAGCCACACATCATATTTAAAGCAGAAGCCAGATTAGAATTTAGAATTTCTAACCCTTGAGCCCACACAGATTTGTAATTCATTATGTGTTTAAGAGTTTAAGACACTTTGTTTTTATAGACACTGAATTTGGGAATCTTTTTTTTCCTGAAATATGGGTCATAACAAGGATGTGGAGCAACTGGAAATCTCATACATAGCTGGTGGGAATGCAAAATGATATCACTGCTCTGGAAAACAATTTGACAGTTTCTTATAAACTTAAACATACAAATGTACACTTGCCATAAGACCCAGAAAGCTGGCTCTTCAGTTAACTATTTAGGCAAAAGAAATTGAAACAATATGTTCACAAGCAGAAATGTAAATGAATGTTGATAGTATGAATGTTGATAGCAATATCACTCATAATAGCCACAAACCGGAAACAGCACAATTGTTCATCAGTAACTGAAAAGATAAGTTGTGGTACTTCCATAAAATGAAATGCTACTCAACAATATGAAGGAATGGGTGGCTGATAAATGTAGCAACCTCGATAACTCTCAGGAGCATTATGTTAAGTGAAAGAAGTGAGATGCAAAAAGTCACATACAGTATGATCTCATTTATGTAACATTATAGAAAAAGCAAAAGTATAGGAACAGAAAATAGATCAGTGGGTCCCAGGGGCTAGGGGAGAAGGATTGACTACAAAGGGGCCAGAAGGAATTTTCAAGATGATGGGTGATAGTATATATCTTAATTGTGGCAGTAGTTTACATGACTTATATATCTGTCAAAATTCATTAAATTGTGCACCTAAAAATAATTTTATCTTATGTAATAATGCTCATAAACTGACTTTAGTGGTTTGGAGCTATGTACCCCAGAAAAAATGTTCTTCTGCTTAATCCATTCCTGTGAGTATGGACCTCATGGTAGGTAGGGACTTCTGATGAAGTTACTTCAGTTTAGGTATGGCCCAACTCAATCAGGATGTCTTTTTTTTTTTTTTTTTTAATTTTTTTATTTTTTATTGACTTTGTAATAATATTACATTAAAAATATATATGTGAGGTCCCATTCAACCCCACCCCCCCACCCCCCCTCTCCCCCCCCCCCAACAACACTCGTTCCCATCATCATGACACATCCATTGGATTTGGTAAGTACATCTTTGGGCACCTCTGCACCTCATATACATTGGTTCACATCATGGCCCATACTCTCCTCTATTCCATCATGTAGGCCCTGTGAGGATTTACAATGTCCGGTGATTACCTCTGAAGCACCATCCAGGGCAGTTCCATGTCCCGAAGATGCCTCCACCTCTCATCTCTTCCTGCCTTTCCCCATACCCTTTGTCCATTATGTCCACTTTTCCCAATCCAATGCCACCTCTTCTATGTGGACACTGGATTGGTTGTGTCCATTGCACCTTTATGTCAAGAGGAGGCTCAGATTCCACCTGGATGCTGGATGCAATCCTCCCATTTTCAGTTGTAATCACTCTAGGCTCCATGGTGTGGTGGTTGTCCTTCTTCACCTCCATCTTAGCTGAGTGTGGTAAGTCCAATAAATCAGATTGTAGGTGCTGGAGTCTGTTGAGGCTCAGGATCTGGCTATCACATTGTCAGTCCAGAGATTCAAATCCCCTAAATATATCTTAAACCCCAACATTAACTGCACCTCCAGCACATTAGCATGAAAGTCTTATGAAGGGAGATCCCATCTGAGTCCAGATTCATCACACATAAACACCATTTCCAAAGAGGGGCCATCTGCCCTGGTAGTTAACCCCATCGGCCATGACCATAACTCCCATGGGTCTCTTTAGCCCTCAAAGGAACCAATATCTGGGGGTTGTATCTGCTTTATCTGTCTCTCTGACTCTGCTCAGTTGTGCATGAGGGCAAACCTTCTGCCAGCCTCCAGACTCTTTTTTAGAAACTCGTAGCCATATAAACTCATTTCTCCTTTCCATTTCCCCCTTACTTTAGGTCAAACAGCATTTTAAAGTCATGGTATTTTATGTAGACATGGATATTCTGCTGATCCGCATTGAACCTTCCGTATAAGGTCATTTTCCAGTTGCATCATCAGTTGGTAGTTGATAGTGGTCCCTCGTTGCCAGGGAGGCTCATCCCCGGGTGTCATGTCCCACGCTGGGGGGAAGGCATTGCATTTACATGCTGAGTTTGGCTTCGAGACTGGCCACATTTGAGTAACATGAAGGCTGACAGAAGGAAATTCCCAGGCACAAAGTTGCTCTAGGCCTTGTTATTATTTTGGGTTTATCAGCTCACAAGCATAGTCATTAGTATCAGGGGCTCACTGTTGAACCCTCACTCCCTCCCGGTCCCCACCACTGTACCTGGGAGACTGTCGCTGCTCCCCTAGGGACCACGACAGAGCACCACTGGCCGGGAACCCAGTACCCCCCCTACTGTGGTTTTTAATTGTTGCCACTATGAGTATCACTGTGGAAGGGAAAAGGTTTTCTGGTGGATGTGTGGGAGTGCTGTATATTATATATATACATTGCTGTGGTCTAGGACTCCTGTGAAGAAAAGCTGAATAATTGGGGGGGGGGGGGGGGGGAAAAGAAAAAAATAGGATGTGGAATTTTTTCAAGTCAACATTCTTTATCTAAGTTCTTTATCTAACTTTATCCAAGTTCTTTATCTATCCTTTAAACTCATCGCTATATGCCATTCCCTAGTAAGGGACCATGACATTATATTGGGCTTCAAATTTCGGGGAGTTCTGGATCACAGAGTGTTTCAACAATGGCAATGGAGGGATACTGGTATGGGATACCAATGACAGATGATATATGACTGACAGGGAGCTGTACAGAACATATGTCCAGGGTGCATGGTAATGTTTGGATATACTCATAGGATGTCTTAATCAAAATGAAATTCGGTTAGAGAGAAAGCCACAGAGGGAGCAGCCAGAAACAGAAAGTCAGTGGAACCCAGACAAGCAGGGAGAGGCCAGGAGAGGCCGCCATGTGCTTTGCCATAGACAGAGGACCTCCGGGTAAGGATCACCAGGAGCCAGTCCCAGAACAACAGTCTTCAGGGAGAAAGCATTGCCTTGATGACATCTTGGTTTGGATTTCTTCTGGCATCAAAGCTATGAGCCAATTAATTCCAATTATTTAAACTAAACCATTGCATGGTATTTGCTTTAGCTATGAGGAAACTGAAACAGTTTTTGATATCAAGATTGGGATGCTACTATTGCAAATACCAAAAAATATGGAAATGGCTTTGGAATTGGATAATTGGTAGAGAAGGGAAGAATGGTGAGATAATCGATAGAAAAAGCCTAGATGGCTTTGAAGAGACCCTTGGAAGATATATGTATACTATACGTATTCTGATGAAACTGGATGATAGACATTCTTTAACATGGCAGAGAACTTGATGAAATTGAGGCAGAACTTGATATTCTGAAAGGCAGATATTGAATGGAAGGCAGAATTTAAAAGCAGTGAACTTGGATATTTATATGAGGAGATTTTCAAGCTAAGCGTTGAAGGTGTAGTCTAGCTTCTCCTTGCAGCTTATAGTAAAATTCAAGAGGAAAGGGATAAGCTGTGAAATGAACTCTTAAGCACAAAGAAACCAGAAATTGTTTGGAAAACTCTGATCCTATTTAGATAGTGTGATCTGAGACTAGGGCCAGAAATGCCTGTATCAGGGACCTCCCTACGCTTCTGGAAAGCAAGTCCCAGGAGAATAGGACTTCATATGAGGGTTTATCTCACATAGAACCACTAAGCCATTTCTGTGGAGGTTGAAGTAGAAAATGCAGTTATGTGGGAAAGATCTGTGGAAAGTTTTATTGCCTGGTGGTTTGAAATCTTGTGAACTACATACAGAGCTGACAAATATTTTTTGCAAAATCTGCATGAATAGAATCACTGCCAGCCTGGACTAAAAAGGACAGAGACAGACTGAATTGCAGGAAGAAATATTCAAGGGTAGAAGGTGGAACCATGAAAGATGAGGCCTGGATCAAAGAGATCTACTTGGGCTACGAAAGCGGGCCCACAGGTTTGTGGGAAGAATGAGTCTGTCCCTGAGATTGGAGGGGCACGTCATCTGCCTTGGGGCTTGGAGGGAGTGGGCCTTGCACTCCATTGTTCAGGAAGTGTGCTGCCACCCCAGTGCTCAGAGAGGGTAGGGCCCGTAGCCTGGGATTTGCAGAAAGCCTGGCTGCCATCCTGATTCTTGGAGATGGTGGAGTCTTCACCTGGGTGTTCAGGGAGAGCATGGCCACTGCATAAGAACTTGGAAAGGGTAGGGCTGCCCCTCCATTAGGCCTGGAGGACAAAACCTTGATGCTTATATGACTCTCAGACCTTGAAATCTAAATACCAAATCTGCTGGGTTTTGGAGTTATCTGGGACCTGTGACCTCTGTTTTCCTAACAATTTCTCCATTCTGGAATGGGAATGTTTATCCTATGCCTATCTCTCCATTGTATATTGGAAGCAGATAACTTGTTCTCTGGGTTTCAAAGCAGAGGGAAATTGTTTCCCAGGACATATCACATGCATAATTGATTTTGATGAGGTTTTGTACTTAATATTGTTTCTGAAATGAATTAATTCTTTTGGAATGTTGTGATGGAATGTATATATTTCATTTATAGAAAGAACATATCTCTTTGGGGTTCGCAGGGTGGACTGTGATGGTTTGGAGCTATGTACCCCAGAAAAACATGTTCTTGATTTAGTCCATACCTGTGGGTGTGAACCCATTGTATGTAGGACCTTTTGTTGAGGTTATGAAAGCCACAGAGAGAGCAGCCAGTAGCTAAAAACCAGAGGAACCCAAAAGAGAAGGGAGAGACCAGGAGAGGCCACCATGTACATTGCCATGTGACAGAGGGCCCCAGCACCAAGGGTCACTGGCAGCTAGTCCCAGAAAGCCAGTCTTCAGGAAGAAAGCATTGTTGTAATCTGGACTTTTAGCACCATGAGCCAACAAATTCCCATTGGTTAAGCCAACCCACTTTGTGGTATTTGCTTTAGCAATGAGGAAACTAAAATACTAACATGGGAGTGAGTGGGCAAGATATAGCTCCTTGCTTTAGTTTCCTTATGTGTAATATTGTTCCATTAATAATACCTATCATGAACGATTGTTCTGAGATTATACTTGTAAGGGGCTTAGAACACTGTCAGGCATATGGAGAAATCCTCAATACATGTTTTACATTTTAATTATTAATATTGTTGATGACTTTGCTTAACTTGTAGTTTTATTTGTCAACTTATTGTAATTCTCCATAAAATTTCATCTGGTGAAAGAAGAGTTTTCTGCCAACAAGAAAATAATACGTTTGTAAATATAACAGACAGGATGGATATATGTGTCTCAGCAGTTGTGAGATGGTGGGTGGGGAAAATGTGGGAGGCTGTGCTTACTGAAGCCTGCAGGGTACTGAACCCCAAATTCTCTTGCATTGTCGTGTCCTAAGTGTTTTATTCTTTGGTTGGTGGTCATGGAAGCATGGGGCTAATGTGAGCAAAGAATCTGTTTAGGTTTGGAGGGAAAGTCTTGTTAGTGAGCTGAGTTTTAGGATTTGAGATAAAATGTAAAAATCCCTGGGTCTTCTGGTTCAGAACGTGGTTTCTGTGTCAATAGCATGGTTTGCTTATTTCTTACTCCAGCATGCTCTGGATAATTCTGTTCCACAACCTACCTTTCCCTTGTATGCACTTCTCACTTTGCAACTTTCCAGAAGTGCCAACTGACTTCTTTGTATCTCTGCATTAATCCAAAACAAGTGGTTTTTGATTGTTAAATGCTGCTGAGAGCAATATACCAGCAATGTGTTGACTTTTATAATGGGAATTTTTTTTTAAAAGAGAGGTTTTGAGCTTATAAATCGTGTACTGTGCAGGATTCCTATAATGGGAATTTATTAGATTAAAAGCTTACAGTTCTGAGGCTGTGGAAGTGTCCAAATCAAGGCATCTTTAGGAGAGACTGTCTTACCAAGTTGCAGCTGTGGGTGTTCAGGCACATGGCTAGGCATAAGGGTGCTTTGCTGGTCTCTGCCTTCTCCTCTGGCTTCCTTTCTCCCCGAGCTCAGCTCTGGGCCATCAGGCATTTGGCTTGTCTCTCCCCTTACCTCTGGGCCTCATCTCTTTCACCCTCTTTGGGCCCTCCTTCCATGCCTCTCTTCAATGCTGATTCCAGCTTCCAGCCTCTGGGACCTCTCTCTCAGCCTCTCGGGGTTTCTCATCCTCTGATGCCCTTTTTCTGTGCACTTTTTGCTTTCATTCCTCAGTTTATAAAGGACTCCAGTAAAAGGATTGAGACCCGCCCTGGGTCCTGCAATCTAATCAAAGCCCTTAACTGAATAGATACTAATCTAAAGGTCCCATCTACAATGGGTTTACAGGCATAGGAATGAGTTTGCTTTAAGAACAGGATTTTCTGGGGTCCACAAAAGACTCAAACCAGTGCACAAATCAACTTACATCTAATATAATTTATAGGCAGTTTTCTATCTGTTTTATAGTTTTTATTTAGAGATAATTTGAGAGTTAACATAAAATTTGCAAAATTAATACAGCTTCTGTATACCCCTCATGTGACTTCCCTAATTTATTTAATACTCTAATATAATTTTAATTCTCTTAACATAATATTATAATGTAAAACCATAGTACAGTTATAGAAACAGGGAAATTAACATTGATCCAAAACTATTAACTTACCCAAAGACATTATTCACATTTCAGTATTTTCCCACTCATGTCTTCTTTTCTAGTCCAGGATCCCATCCAGGATCCCACATTTCATTTAATTGTCATGTCTTCTTAGTCTCCTCCAATCTGTGACAGTTCCTCAGTTTTTCCTTGTCTTTAATGTCCCAGAAAGTTTTGAAGAGTATTGGTCACTTATTTTGTAGACTGTCACTCAATTTTAGTTTATCTGATGTTTTGCTTGTACCTAGACTGTGTTATGCATCTTCTTTGACAAGACTACCCCAGATAGGATATTGTACACTTCTCAGTGCATCATATTAGTGGTACAAGATGTTAATATGCCTTTTTGGTGATGCTGACCTTGATCACTTGGTTAATGTTTGCCAGATTCATCCACTATAAAGTTGCTGTTTTCCCTTTTGTAATTAATAAGTATCTTTGGGGGAGATTCTTTGAGAGAATGCAAGTATCTTATTCTTAATATACTTTCACTAATTCCTATAAAGAGAGTCATCAGTTCATCTTGATCCTTAACTGAATGGAACAGCAAAAAAATTTCAAATGTAAGCACCTCAAAAACAAGAGTTCCTGAAAACTGGGTTATGATATACCTTAGCATGGAGTCCTACTGCATATGCCTAAGGTCTTTAAGGCTGAGTGTGGAGGAGTGGACTGAAATGTGCATTGCAGATGTGTGAGGCAACTGACTGACTGAGTCACATTCACAGCGTAATTCTGGGCCTTAGGTGCTGTAGTCCCTGCTGCTGCTCTCAGGGGCTCTCACTTACTCCACCTCCAGGCCATTCCACACTGATGTTTGTGAGGAATGACACTCAGCTAAGTGTCCTGAAGGTGTTTATTTCCTTGTTTCTCGGAGGCAAGGTTGAGTGTGCCTTCCCTGGCCTCGCACTCCAATCAAAGACCCAGCCACCTCCACAGATGCCCATGTAAATCATCTTTAGTAGAACAATGAGAATCTGGGGAAAACCCCTCCTAGGGAAAAGAGTGCCATTTCATTAAAAGAAAAAAAAATCCTTCAAATCTGGTTCATCTCACAGTCTAAATGCAAGTTCTTAATTAAAAGCCAACAGAGATTTCTAAAGTTAGAGAAAAACTAGAGCAACAACTTTAAAAATTATCCTGTGGGCTTTTTTTCTTTCTCAGTCTCTTAAAGGGAAAAAAGGCTAATAACCATTCAGTGGCAAATTGCTGTTCCTTGTGAACAAGGAAGTGAATGAGAATGAAAAGTGGCCTCCCAGGGGAATAGGGAGTCATCCCATAATTAGACTGGGCACCATGTCGAGAGGCAGCAGAAATTACTGGAATGGATCAATGAAGGATTATCCTATTAGATTTGGATGGTTTATTCTAATTTCTAGTTTCTGGAAGAATAAGGCAAAGACCATGCCTTACACTTTGGTGTTTTCCGCAGTACCTAAAACAGTACTGAACGTGAAGTAAGAACTCAGTAAATCCTTGTGTATTGCGCTGAGGATTCCATAGATTGAAGTCTTTGGTATTTGGCTAGACTGTGGTTTTTGGTTAAGCGGATCAGTGCTGAATGATTATGATGATAATAGCCTTTTTAGGTCTAGGGTTTGTCTACTGTGGCACTAATGGCATTTTTGGCCAGGTAAGTCTTTGTTGTGAGGGACTACCCTGTGCATTATAGGATGTTCAGCAGCAACCCTGACCTCTGTCACTAGTTACCCATAGTAACTCCCAGTCACGACAATCAAAAAATGTCTCCAAACATAGCCAAAGGGTCCCTGGGAGGGCAAAATCACCCCCAATTGAGAATCACAGCTTGATTTCTTTATCCTAAGGCACACAGCAAATAAATGGTAGAACTGAGAATACAATGTCAGGATATCTGAGACATAGCCTACAGTTATTTCCATGATATAACCCTACTCATTGTATTACCCACTACATGGATAGGAAAAAAAAAAGGAGCATTGATACATATCGGCGTGGGTTTTTTTGAATGGATTCTATGTACAAGTCAGTTACGTAAACTGAATGGCATCGGGACCACTTTGAAGAATCAGGAAACCTTGTCCATTTTTGCGGGGGAAGACACAGCTCCTGGAGTCATGAAATAATCTATGCAGATGAGATGTTGTTTTGCCTCTCTGGGAACTAGCAGAGGGTTGGGGCAGTTCTGAACCCATCTCTCTCTCCTTCATTTACATACTGCCTCCATTTTAGCAATACAGAAGGGAAATGAATAAAAACAATTATCCTCAAAGACATTCAGTCTGGTCTTGACTTGTTAAGAACGATAAAAGTCAGCAGTTAGAAGCATTTAATACGGCTGAACAAACCATAGAGTCTCAAACAGCTTCATCTGGTGAATTTCCTCTCAGTAGCAAATAAAAAGGGAGACTATAATTAGGGCATGATTCTGTTCAAGCTATCCAATAAAAGCTTTTAAAAATGATTGCCCTTACAGACGGCAGTGTAAGGAACAAAGGAATCTTGCATGGTTTATTATTTGCTTATTAGTATGACTATATGATAATCTCTACTTTTTCCATTATGAACCAAAGGGAAAAATAGAAAATGCTCACATGATTTCTTAAAAAGATTTTTTTACAAAATATTCAGAGTTCATGGGATTCTTTATTTTAAAAGTCAGGTCTCAGATTTTCAATTAATCAGTAAGTGTTTATTAAGCCTCATGCTGTTTGCCAGGTCCAGGGTACTGCACAAAATTTGGTTACAAGGGCTGAGTCTCCTTCACATTCTAGAAATTGAAAGTAGAGTGAGAAGGGAAGAAATCAGTGACCTTGGACTTATAATGTGCACATGAACCACCCGGGGATCTTGTTAAAATGAGTTTCTGACTCAGGAGGTCTGGGTAGTAGCCTGAGATTCTGCATTTCTTAAGACATTCCAGGTGATGCTGATGCTGTGGGTTGGAGGAGGAGCAGGGATCTAAATGACAGCTCAAGAAAACAGGATATAAATAAGTTGAGCTCTAATAACTAGTTCAAAGTATGGTCTCCTCTAAGCTCAGAGAGGTATATGCTTCTCATCTCTTAGGCGTAGCAGTGAATGAGGATGTTGATGTGTCCTGTGTTTATGCATGTTGCCAGTGTGCATGCCATTCCCCTTGCTAGCAAATGTGTCAGCAATTTGCTCCATAAAAGCAGGGATGGGCTTTCACCGTGTGCCCCTGTAACAGTAAGTGTCTAAAGTACTTAGAAAGTCACTTGAAATCAGGCATTGTCTTGTGACCTAGAATTCCATTGGAACCTCCATGGCTGCTGTATTTTCTATTCATACTTTATGACTGAGACTCTTTAGGTATCAGTCTTTGGACCAACCCTGTACTGTCTACATAGTGTCCTGAGGACACTCCTGTTTACTCTCTATGAACTAGTTGCAGCATGGCAGAGAAACCGGTGTAAGTAGAGCCATTTTCTCCCCCTAAGGGAAAAATCAAACACCCCTCTTTCCTGTAAATGTGTACAGGGTTTCCCTGTAAAGGTTTGCTCACAGGTGATTGTGACATTGAGCTCCCTTAGCAGCTGAGCTCTGTTTAGTCAAGTTCTCTGCAGTGATGGAAATGTTCTGTTTCTGTGCTGTCCAGTTAGTACCATTGGTTACATGTGAGAACTTGAAAAGTGGCTAGTGCAACTGAGGAACTGAATTTTTAATTTTCATTATGTTTAATTAAAATTTAAAGCTAAGTACTACCCATAGCCAGTGGCTACTCTATTGGACAGAATAGCTTTATGAACTTCACAAAGAAACACATACCCATAAGAAAGTAGCAAGAAATGGATGGATTCAAGCAAAACTAGACTACTTTTGAGCCAGCTTTCTAATTTATCAAGGTTTTGAGTTCATCTGGGAAAATATCTTAGCTTCTCTTTTTAAATTTTGAATTTTAGAAAAATGTGACAGACTAGGTATTTAATTTATACCTTTAAAAACCGTGCTGTTTAGTTCATAAGAAATACATAGTCATTTTAGAAAGTATGGAAAATATTGCTATACAAAATGAAGAAAAAATCATTCATAATCCCACTATCTAAAAAGAAACACTGTGAACTATTTTGGTGAATAGTATATATATATGTGTGTGTGTGTGTACTCAGTGTATATGTCTGTTTGTAGACACCTACACATGCAAATATAACATAATCTATAAATAAATTTGTAGATCTGTATGTTTATAAATATATATTACTTAAATGATGTTTCATGACCTATTTGAATTTAGGTACAGTACTTTTGGTAGAAGCCCTACCAACTTAATGCTGAAGGAAATGAATTCATATGCTACTCGAGGGGAAATAAGGCAAATGTTTGTTTTTGTTTTTTTGAAGAAGGAAAACTGTTTTTCATGTTAACCAACTTATGAAACTCCTTTGTAGGTTTCAAAGAAATAGAATATCTGAGTGACTTATCAAAAACCATGGGTTAGCAGACGGACCCTAATCTAGGCACCCTGGATATGCACTTAGCCATCTGAGTCGCTGTCAGCATCACAGCCAAATAACAGATGGAAATGGGGGAGAAAGTAGACCCAGCAAACTCCAGGATGAAGTTTGTCTTCATCATGTAGCGTTAAGTACTAAACAAGATGTTCCCTAGTTAGTCGAGTTGTTTTCCTAAATGCCCTTATGTTACTGCCTAAGCAGCCTCTGCCTTTGTTCAGGCGCACAAAAGGAAATTCCGTTCCTTTGGGGATCAGGATGGGGCTATTTCTAGGGGCAGTTGGGTGAAAGGGAAAAAGTTTATTTGCAAACTGAGCTTGGCAACTGGGAACTTAAGCTCTTATGTCTAATGAAATGCAAATCACTTTTAAGAATCAATCGAACTTTCTAGAGGTAGGGAAAGGAGGAAGAAGAAGAGGCTGTAGAGGTCAAGGTCTAAACCAGAGATTCAACCGGAAAGCTTTTGCAGCAGCAGGTCCCTAAGTGTCACTCTGTTTTCACTTTGGATCACATGCAAGGTTAAACTGACAGGGGTGCTTAATCAATCTGAAAGCTCTATCATAATAACGGCTAGCAATACTGCTTTTATTCTTTTCTGGCTTCTCGTCAGACTCACATTGAGTGGCATATCCAAAGTTTATGAACTTCAGCTAGACAGACCCAGACTTTTTCTCTTGTATTCTGTAAAAGCTTTTTATTGTCCCCTTTGCCTTGTAAGCCAGTACAAATTTTAGGTGCAAGGAACTGATGATCCCTTTTATAAATGACAAAGGTTTCTTCCTTCTTGAATCACTTAGTGCTTGGCATGACTCTATGAGCTAAAATCCAACTACCCAGTGCTACCAGTCTTTGAGCTAGACTAAAATAATAACTATTAACATATTAATATTGATTAATGTGCATATCTAGTGATTTTTGTAGAGATGAAGGACCTGGGTTGAGAGTCAAATGGACTTGGTTCAAATCTTTTCACTGTTCACCTGCTGTGTGACTTTGGGCAAGTTCCTTAATATTCCTCATTTAAGGTTCCTTATTTGTGGATGGAACGCTAGTTCTAGTATCACAGAGTTGTTGTGAGACTGAAACGAGATAATTCTTGTAAAGCGCTCATTACAGTGATCCACACACTAAGAGTTCTAAAGTTTCTATGAGTAAGAGTGACAGAACTTCGCCATTTTTCTTCAGAAGAAATGGTGAGGGAAATTACATGGCCAAGCTCACAAGGGATTGTTCTCTGGAAAATCTTCCTTTATAATTTGAATGAAACCCACCAAAATCTGATTCTAGATTGGTGTCCACTGCTGTACCGTTCAATTCGGGACTATGATGGGTGCTTGATTTAAAAAAAACAAAGCACAAATACACATAAAAATAAATAAATATGTAAGTATATGAAAATATACGCATGTATACATCTCACTTCTGTAGCATTTACTATGTGTTAGGCACTATTTCAAGGACTTAAGATATTAACTCATTTTGTCTTCATATTATTCATTCATGAAGTAGTACTTTTGTTATCCCCATTTTACAGATAAATTTGTAACTTTTCTGGGTCACAGTGGTAAAACCGGGGTTCGCACTCAGGAAATTCGGCTTAAGAAGGTGCTCTAAAGCAGTACACTTTCTATCTGTGCTACATTTAAGTGTTGCTACATTGACTCAGAGTATCTCACCTGGAAAAGGCAGATGAGGCTACAAAAACTTCTCTTCCCATTCTTTATTTTCTTCAGAGTCTGGAAATCAAGTAACTAAATACAAAAGGAATAGTTCTCTTTAAAGAAACCCCTTCCTTTCCTTTTCTCTCTCTCCTTCCCTGTTCTCTTGCCCTCCTCCATCCACTCCCTCTCTCAGGCCATTTCATTACATAAGTCCCATTATGGGCTGCTTCTGTCACACTCTGGACAAGGTATAATTCAACATGACACATGGTGAGCAGAGATGTGTAGAAATACCTGAAACTATTAGAGCCTAACAGCTTTCCGTTAAAGTTTTTTACTGCCGCATAAATATTCTCCTAGCTGGCTGTAGTCTCTGAGTTATAAATACCCCATTAGAGAAAATATCCCAGACTGCAGCATAGCCTTCCGGGTCTTACCCTAGAGTCCAAGAAACGGCAAAAGTTTGTTGGCTTCCGGTTTTTTGTTTTTTGTTTTTTTTATTTAAGGACCCTCCTACACTGCCCAGTGTCATTACTGGTATGATCCATTTGGCTTATTTCTTTCATAGAAGAAATCTCATAGCTATAAAAATCAGGTAGGTAACTTGTATTTATTGAGTGCTTACTATGTGTCCAACCCTGTGGTAGGCACGGTGGTAGAAACAGAAAAGCATTAAAATGTTCACATATTCTAATATGAGCTCTCTAAAGTGTTATCTGGACTTTGAATGATGTAAGGGTCCCTTCATTCTGAGAGAGTAAATTCACATCCCACAAAGATCCCTGAAGGAATAAAGCTCATTATTATTTAATTTTATAATGACCAAGTCTTGCTTTCTAGAATAACAAACCATGTCTCCTAAATACATACAGGGAAAAAAAAAAAAAGATGGGATGCTGTAGCAGTTTGATATAATTGATGAATTCCAAAAAGAAATATTGGATTATGCTTGTAATCTGATCTGTTTCTTGGGCATGATTGAGTTATGATTAGGGTGTTGAGTCCCCACCCAGTTCCGACCCCTTGGTGGGTGGGACTCACAGATAAAAGGCATGGGGAAGAACAGAGTAGGGGATTTCTGATGTTAAGAGTTTGATGGCTGAAGACCCGGGAAGTCAGCACACAGAGGAAAGAGAAACCAGTACCAGGAAGGAAAGAACACTGAAGCCAGAGTAAAGTGAGCCCTAGGAACGTAGGAACAGGAAGCCTGAACCCTTGCAGACATCAGCAGCCATCTTGCCCCAAATAGACTTTGGTGAGGGAAGTAACTTATGCTTTATGGCCTGGTATCTGTAAGCTCCTACCCCAAATAAATTCCCTTTATAAAAACCAACCAATTTCTGGTATTTTGCATCAGTACCCCTTTACCTGACTAATACAGATACTGACTTTCTCCTCTTCTATACAATATTTTCTGAAGAGACCATGCTTATTCCTGGACACTCCAGGTACATGATACCACTACACTCCCAATTACTTAAGAATTAATATTTTCTCAGAAGGGATGACTTACGAGGGAGAATGCGAGTCAAAAGTGTTCAGGCCCAGCAAGATTGCATCATCAGTTTGTCCACAGAGTTGCCTGATTCATTCATCCTTGTTCTCTCTTTGCCCCAGGCTATGGCACTCCAAAAACATAGGAACAGAGTGGCAGCACACAAGCTGGGCACTGTTTGCAGGCAAATGAGGCATACCCCCTGCCCTGCATAAATAAGGAAGGGCATGCCACGGTCCTCTCCGATCCACAGATCAGAAAACTAAGGTCACTGTTTGCTTGGCCAGTACAACTTCCCAGTGAGGTGACCAGTTAAAGAGGCAGTTGGCCTTATCGCTATTTCACAGGACAGAGAATAGAGACCTAGGGACGGCCACACCTTCAAGAGGAACTATGAAACAGAACCTTTCTCCACTGATGTTCCACGCACTTTCCATTGGACTAGGATCTCCTGCACTTGCCTAATCATCAGCACCACCTGAGGAGAATAGTTAAACACATGGACTCCAAGCCTCTTCCATCCTTCAGAGATTCTGTTTAATTAGGTCTGGGTACCAGAAATCCATATTTTTAACAAGTTTCCCTTATACATTTAAAGCTTATCACTGCATTAGACTGCATCCCTGGCTTCCTTCATAATTCTTATTGAGTAAGAAAGATCGATCTCTGTCCAACTGTTGCCCTGTTGGATGGGATTCATTTAGGATGTAAGCAGAGGGCAACCCTGGAAATGAACAGCTTTTTGCAAGTAATGGCTCAGCTAGTCCTAAGCAGCTGACATAGGCCCTGCCAGTGTGTGATCAGCAGACCAGATCATGAGACTTCCATCTACCAACATTCATTGTGGTCATAGATACCCCAAGCCATTTTGCTTTCCACTTATGCTCTCTGGCCTGTGCTCCATGAGGTTTTAACTTTCTGGGGAACTTTAATATGAGAAGGGTGCCAAATTCTTTTTTTTTTTTTTTTCTTGTGTGGGGCGTATCCTTTAACTACGGAATGTCTTGGTCTCATGGAAATTGGGTCTGTGCTTGTTATATTCTGCATATGCAGCACACAGATACCAGGTTTGGCAGTTAGGCAGATAGGGTCTTGATCCATTCTCATGTTGAATTAGTTGAGAATGAAGATGCCACATTTTATTTCAGCAGATGGACAAGTCACTCCATCAAAAAGATGAGAATTCTCAGAAATGACATTGAATTACTTTTCTGGCTGAGCCTCCTCAGTGTGTTCAACAAATCACCTACTAAACATTATCTGTAAAAAAGAATAAGAATAATTGAAATCCATATAGAGTCCTCAGATTTCCTGTTGGTAGCTACTCTTAACATCCTTCTCTAAAATTCACAAGGTCCCAATCTTGTGAGGAGAAATCAAGTATACTTTAAAAATTCTTTCCTTGTTTCTTGACCTTTCTATCTTCCTGAGAAGAGGTATTCCATTGAAATATATATATATATATATGTATAAATTTATTTGAAAAAGAGGGAAAAGGATTTGTCTAGAATTTTATCATCTGCTTGGAAATGTGGAAAAATTCAACTATACTTATGCAGGAGTCTCTGTAGGTGATTCCAAGTTATAGATGGACATATTGACATATTTGGTCACCCCAGGATCATCCTGTAAAACAGGAATTTCCAGGTGCATTTAAAATTCTGTTCTGTATATACATATAAAGTTCTGTTCTGTATATACATCAATATAACTGGGGCTTTGCAAAAATATCAGAACTAAATATCCAAGAGAGAGAGTTTGGATTCCTTGCCTGTAGATGTTTTATGGAAGGTTGTGTGGATATGTAAGACCCATTCACTGTTTCTAGTCAGTGCTCGGAAAGGATTCCCAGCAGCTGGACTGCTCTTTTTTTAAATGACTAGTTCCATCCTAAGGGTATGGTGACAATGAAAGAGACCCAGCCTTTGCCCATTCTCTCCACATGAATTAGGAAGAGAAAACAGTGTAACACTGGGGTGAATTCAGCTCTAATGGTAATTTTTGTGCTTCACTCCAGATGCCAAAGTTCAAATGATTTCCTCTCAGCTTGTCTCACAGTCTTTAAAAATGACTTTTTGCCTGTTTATGGTTTCTACTGTTCAGGAAGACTTTTCTGATCATTTCATGATTAACCCTCATTGGTTGACAGTGGTTTTGTTAATAATTTAGCCTCTAAATCATGTAAGCCCCTATCCCAAATTCCTCTTACCATAAATCCCTGGAAACTATTACTTTGAATAAGTAATGCCTTCTTTCCTAACTTTTTACTGTAAGTATATTCTAGATGTTGAATTTCAAAAGCCAAAACATAAATTTGAAAGAAGTTTGGAGGTTGGAACAAAATTTTGTTTAATAATGCTACTGTGTTGGATTTAGTAGCATAAAGCATTTGAAAAGCATCATACTAATAGGATTGGAGATACAAAATGTTCTTTCGGAAGCCTTCATACTACATATTTATAGAGCACTTACTCTTTTCGAGTACTTCTTGTTAGATCTGCACAAGTTTTTAAAAAATAAAATTTATTTAAAATAACTGCACATTTACTATTCTTCTTCCACCGCCAAAGCCAATACAATGTCTTATAAACTCAGACTGCTCAACTCTTCATGATACCTTCCTTTATCTGTCTCCCCACACTCTTTTATTTTTTTAAATATTTTTTTTATTTTTTGAAAAGTTCTTTTTTTTTTTTTTTTGGTAAAGATTTATTTTTTTAATTTATGTCTCTCCCTTCTCCCTGCCCCACCCCCTCTAGTTGTCTGCTCTCTGTGTCCATTCCTTGTGTGTTCTTCTGTGTCTGCTTGCATTTTTGTCATCATCACTGGGAATGTGTGTCTCTATTTTTGTTGCGTCATCTTGCTGCATCAGCTCTTCGTGTGTACAGCGCCACTCTTGGGCAGGCTGTTCTTTTTTTCACACAGGGCAGCTCTCCTTGTGGGGCACAATCCTTGTGTGTGGGGCTTCCCTATGCGGGGGACACCCCTGGGTGGCACAGCACTCCTTGCATGCATCAGCACTGCGCATGGGCCAGCTCCGCATGGGTCAGGAGGCACTGGGTTTGAACCCTGGAACTCCCATGTGGTAGGCGGACATTCTATTCACTTTGAGCTAAACTTGCTTCTTCCCACACTCTTTTATTTCTAAATATGCTTTACCTTCTGGCTACCTTTTCTACAGACTTTGATAATAGACTGCTTTTATAGAGTCTTTATTCCCATAAATGGATGAATACAGAGAGAGATCCAGAGAGAAACCCCCAAAAGCTGAAAGAGAAAGCCCCAGAAGCCAGAAGCTGTGGGGAGCTGAGCCTAGGGGAGAAGGCAGAGACTGACAGGCACTGTCATGTGCCTTGCCATGCCACAGATTCATCCAGGATCTCCAGCAACTGGTCTTTGGGGAGAAAAGCATCACCTGATGGAGTCTTGATTTGGACATTTTCATGGCCTCAGAACTGTAAGTTTATAAATTAATCCCCGTTGTTAAAACTAACCCATTTCTGGTGTATTGCTTTTGGCAGAATTTTGCAAACTAAAAAAATCACATAAATACTTTCTTTGTAACTAGCTTATCCCATTCCCTGTTTTCTCCCTACTAGTTTTGATGACTCGGCTCCAATTGGATATGGTGTATAGAAACAGTTTCTATGTTCCCATGGCTCTTCTTTTTCACACAATTATTTTAATAGGTGCCATATCCTTTTCTACAAGAACTTTATATTTGTTTTGGTATGTAGTTTTGTGTGGAAGATAGATGCTTATATATCTTTCCTATGTTCTAATTATGCTGTTTTTTGTAGCCTCACAAAGATTTCCATGTTCTATCAACAGCCTTCATCTCAGTAAACTTTCCTTGGTGAGCATACATATTTGAAGTGCAAATCCATATCTCTAGACCTCCACTCTTTTTTTGAAGTTCACTCAACAAATGTTTACTGAGTACCAACTCTGGATCAGGCATTGTAATGGTGTTGTAGATATAACAGTGAATAAAAAAGTAAAATTCTGGCCCTCACTGAGTTTACACTTTTAGGTGGGAGAGATAATAAGAAAAAAAAAATCAAGGTGATGATAAGTGCTATGATGAAGGCTCAGTAGGGTGATAGGCACTGGGAAAGGTGCTATATATTTATAAGGTGGTAAAGGAAGACCTCTCTGATGACACTAGAAAAGAGACCTGAGGAAAACGATGTGGAGAGATGACTGTGTGGCTATGTGGGGCATGATGTTCTAAGAAGAATGAAGAGCAAATGAAAAAGCCGAGGTGGGAGTGCCCAGGGAGGGTCCTAGGAAAAGCAAGGAGACTAATAAGATGAGCGAGGATTGAGCAAGGAGAAGAAAGGCAGGAGGGATGACCCAGAGAGGAAGCAAAGGGACAGGTTTGGTATGATCTGTAGACAATGATAAGGGTGTAGAATTATACATTGATACTAGATTGGAAAGTATTGAGCAAATTAATGATATCTGACTTCTTAAAAAGGTATCACTGCTCCTGTGTGTAAAAAAGACTAATGGGAATAGGTAGAAAGGAGTCCACGTAGCAGGGTATTGATATGTTTCAGGTGTGAGATAATGGTGTCTTGGAGTGGGATGGTAGCTACAAATGCAATGAGGAGTGATCAGACTCAAGGTATAGTTTGAAGTTAAAGTTAACAGATTTTGCTGAAGAATAGGTACCAAAAAGTGATGCACAAATGTAGTACTGTGGTGTATAGAAACCCTGTATTTTATGCATGATTGTTCTATAAACCAACAACTTCAACTTCTCTAATAAAAAAAGTAAAAAAGGAAAAAAGTGATGCAAATATTTAATAACATGGAGAAGTAAAATTGATAAAACTAGATGGAAGAAGAAGTTCAGGTATTTATAAGAAGTTCAGTTTTGTACAGGCCTTTCGTTGTACAAGTGGTGATAATGAGTAGAAATTTAGCTATGAGTCTTGAGTACAGGTAGAGGTCCAGTTTGGATATATACATTGGGGATACTCATAATTATACACATAATAGATCATTAATACCATGAAATTGGATTTATCATCTAATAGTAGATAAAGAAGAGGTCAGAGGAATGAACTCTTGGGCCCTCAAACATCTAGACTAGGAATTTGGGAAGATGAGGGGATGCTAAAAAAGGCAATTGAGAAACAAAGATCAATTAAGTAGAAAGAACTAAGAGAAAATGTTTCCGAATTCAGGTGGAGAAATTGTTTCTAGATGCAGGGAGTGGTCAAGTATGTCAAATATTATTAATAAGTCAAAAAAGATAAGCAGTGAGAAAAGGTCATTATATTTGGCAACATGGAAGTCATCAGTGCCATTGACAAGGGCTATTTCATAGAGTGGTGGGAGAGGAAACCTTAATGGAATGGGTCAAGAGAAAATGGAAGGAGAGTATATGTGATAACATTGTCAAGGATTTTTGCTGGAAAGAGGAGATTAATAGAATATTACGAACAGGGAGGTTATTTTTTTTTTTTAAAGGTAGGAGTTATTACAGCATGATTTATAGGGATGACCTAATAGAGAGAGGAAAATTTGATAGCACTGGAGAGGTAGGGACATTGCTGGACCAATGTCTTTGAGTAGGTGAGAAGGGATCAGATCTGGTGCACTGCAAAGGGGGTGGTCTTAGAGATAGTACACAGATTATATAATGATTATAATGGATTATAACAAAAGGGAAGGCAGAATACTTTTTGTGGGTGTAGACACAGGTAGATTTGGTGGTGAGAATATATGAAAGTGTACATATCTACCTGAATGTCCCAAAGCCACCTAATACTCAAGATAATGAACACAGTTCTTCATTCTGATCCCATCCTTATTAGCTAATGTCATTTTTGTTAATAAAATACTGTTACTGATCTCTTCACTAGTAAACTTTTATTTGTTATTGTTATTTATTTATTTATTTATCATCATTCTGTCTCATTGTTTCCCAATTTTGTTCCCTCCTTACCATTTCCCCCACTACAATTCTGGGTCAGTGAGGTCATCTGACTCAAGTATATATATTTCTGTAACAATTTTACAATTTATTTTTCTGCTATCTGGTCTATTAAATATTTTTAGTTTCTACTCATTGATTAATAAATTTCTCAGCCTTAATCAATATATGTCCTTTTGATCTATAAGTTTTTCTTGTTTTCAAGGCAGTTTCATTTGGAATGCTATCATCTCTGTGGTTTTTCTTTTTGATCTGCTTTAAAAAATTTTTTTCTTACATAAGGAATATATTTAGTTTTCTCTTTATTATCTTCTTGACTTTGTCTACATAAATTTTTCTCAATTTCTCTATTCTATTTATGCTTGCTTTTTGTTTGTTTATACTTTTACCCTCCACTTTATTTTATTAAATAATCTGTATGGGGGAGTGTTTATTTTGCTTGGTACAATCTTTACTGTATCTCCTTCCAATGAACATTTTCTTTGTATCACATTTTGACATATTACCATCTGTCTGATAACTGGAGAGTTAAGGCTTCTTTCTCTTTGATCATTCTTCTTTTCATAGCTTAAAATTTACTCTTGTTTTAACAGGACTTGGTTTATACTTCATTTATTCATTATTTCAGAAACTAAGTTATTATAAAAATTATTAATTTATAAAATTTATTATTACCATAGCATGATTAGAAAAGATGCTAGCTTCCATTTTGTATTTCACAGATTTTCTTCATAAATCTTATTGGTTGTAACTTGACCGGCTTTCATTATTTCTTTTTGTAATTACTCTTTTTTTTAGACCATTGGTGTAACCCACCACACCAAACAGTTATAAAACAGTTCCATAGTATCTTGATTTAGTTTGCTAGGCTGAGAGCTCATATCCCGGGGTAACCAAGTTCTTTGTAATGGTGGCATTTAAAGTAAGAAATAGGAAATAACCATAGAAGAAAGGCATTTGAGTAGTCTGTGCTCAGTCTTAAAGACATTATTTTTCCTATCCTAAGTCATGAAGGTCAGTAATATCCCTTAAACTATGGCAGTCTAGTGTAGAAGGAATTAACAAAGGAAATTTACATCTTTTATACATGAAGTATAACATCAACTTTCACACTAACAGGGAGAAATAGAAACAGAAACAGAAAATGCAGTAGAAACAGTTGAGAAATTTCTGTTCCTCAGGCAGAAAACCTGTATCATGGAAAAATTATAGAGCTCATTACTGTTAGCATATCAACATTATCTGGAATTAATGAGACTTGCATGAATCAGGAAGGAACAAGACTGAAGTCGTATCTTAACAACTCTTGGCAAACTTCTCAAAAATACTTTCTGGAGGAGGGATTTGTATTTGCACTTGTATATTATTCACAAGTACTTTTGAGTAGAATTAAGTTTAATTGTATTAAGCTGTATGCAGTTCTTTTCATAGTGTGTGTTCAGTTCACCTTAATAAGTTTTTTTCCTTAAGAATGTCTTACTTTAAATAGCTTCTTTAGGATGAGCAGATTGGTTGAGAATATGAACCAGGAGAACCTTGTCGACATTTGCTGTCACTTTTCTGATTGAGTAGGCCAGGTCTTATGTCTAATAAGCATGTGTGATCTACACTTTGACACTTATCTGTAAGGTGGTGTTTCTTAGTGTTTCCTTGTTCATCTAGACCTAAACTTTCCAACTCTGAGGTTCGGTTAGCATTATCTTTCAACACCATTGTTCATTTCTACAGGACTTGTGCCCTATCTATTTGTATGTAATGTATCACTTTTGATCCCAAATCTTATTTCTTGATCTCAAGTTAAATCAATTATTTCATTCAGAGTACCATTCTCTGTCTTGTAGACTTTTTGAGCTTTATGATATTGTATTACATGTCTACCCTTTACATTGTGCTTTCCCTATGTTTTGCTGAGAATGTATTAATTTTCTTCTGAATACATTCTCCTCAGACTCCTGTCCTTAGACTCTTGTTATTCTCTCTTTGTTTTCATTTTGTCCATTAATTTCTTTTTTCTCTCTCAAAAACTGAACTGCCTTTTTTGAAGAGTTTGTTCTTTCCTTTGCATGAACCACCTTTTCCCTGCTATTTGCTCTGCTTGTCCATCTTCAGCATTTCTATTTTCCCACCACAGTATGAAATTCTTATCTTCTTGAAACTTTCTTTTGTTGAAGTCTAACCCAGGAGACTTTAGACAGCTTTTTCTGTGGGCACTCAACACCAACCTAGCTCTGCCAGCCTTCCTTCTTTTACTGTGATCCCTTCTTACATAGTTGGCATCATAGAAAGTAGGCTTGGTTCTCTTGACTGAGCTGCTATGGGTGCCTCAGTCCCTATATTTAAAACCCTTGTATGGACTGCACAGTGCTTGCAGAAAGGCAACCTGCTACTTGATCAGGTGCCATAGAGGCCCAAAATTCCACAAGACTGATGCAAGACGATATAGAGGAAGCTGCAGGACATGGCCAGGACCTCACGTTTGCCTCCAATGTGATTCTAGGTACGGTGGTTTACATCTGAAAAAAAAAAAAAAAAAGGTTTAGCTGCAAATAATGTAAGTGTGAAAAGGGATAGTGTAGTGAAGGAGTCTTGGCTGTGGAGGCAGAAAGTTCTGTACCTACTACTTGGGCATTCTGGAGTATTCTCACATGTAAAATGAAGATTGCTAGACCTACCTACCTCACTTGGGAGGATTACTTAGATAAAGTGAATGCATTGATTACTGAGAAACAATTTAAGTTTTAAAATAGATTTCTGTATGTCAATATGCACGGGTCTCAAAAAACAATGTTTAGTAAAAAAATTCAAGTTCCAGAATGGTATGTACAGTGTGATAACGTTTGTATAAACTTAGAACAATGCAGAACAACACTGAATATTGCTAGAGGGTTAAAACTAGTATGAGGACAAAAAAGACTCATGATATGCTTTTTTTTTTTTTTTTTTACAAAAATGAGTAACCCAAGTTACTGGGTGTTGGGTACATGGGTATATGGATATTGTTATATTATTTTTACACCTTTTTTTTGATAGTTTTAAGATATCCCTCTTCTCCCAAATCTGTGAAACATCATGTAAATGTGTCCATGGCTTTTTATTATATGATTTCTTGATTGACACATGTATCTTCTCTTTGTCTAGTCCCTAAAATTGCATCTGTTCCTAAATGGAACATTCAAGGGGAAAGAGAAGATACCTAACGTTTTCTTTTTACTGGCCTGATTCATACATGGCAATATATTTAAAGCAGTTCACCCTCTTCTGCTCATGTTTTTTTTCCTGGGGAAAATGGTTGGAAGCTACAGCTCTGGGTATTATCGTCATTTACTTCTTTCAACTGTCTCTTCTCTTTAATCCTCTCAGAAACTATCTCCAAAATAAATTAATCTTTCACTGTCAATTTGGGATGCACATCAAACTTCTTCCTTGCCAGGACTGAAAGCACACCAGCCTTTCGAATCAGTTCCAGTTGAATTAATAATCAGGCTCTCTCACCGCCCAGGATCCAGAGCACTGATCTTCCCTCAAAGGGCCCCGCATGCTGCCTCCCTTCATGGAAATGGCAAATAGCCAAGACCAGGACATCTCTTCTCTCTTCTTCAGTTCCTAGTCAGTAAGGAAGACAAGTTAAGACTATCAGGTATTTCCTTGTCTCTTTAAAGCTCCCCAGTATTTCTTTTTCTTCTTCTTTTTTCTTTCCTCTTCTTTGCTTCTGCTCTGGCTCAGCACTTCAGTGCTCTTCTGAGTATATTCATTTGCAGCTGCAAGTTGACATTGCTTAGGGGATGGGAAGGAGAAGGAAGGTGGGTGGGGGTTAGGCGTACAGACTGTAGCACAGTTTGGAATTAGCACAGTTTAACTCCTAGCCCTGTTACTGGCCTTTCCTCTTCCCACTTTCCAGAAGTTGGGTATGTCTTAGGTATACATCTTTTACCTCTTACCTGCTAGTAGTGCTGCATCATCCCCATGGTGATTTCTCACAGGTGAAACTTTTCGTGCCTGCCTAAGAGTGTCGCAGCTATGGATGATAATCTCAGCTTTATCAATTACAAAGCTGAGATGAAGAGACCTTCATGCCAGCCTGTGACACAGCTGTGATTAAAGTTTGGATCTCTGGATTCCTAGCTTCGACCCTTTCTGCTGTACTTTTTATCCTAACTAAGCCATGCATTCAGTCTTTCTAGGATCCTGCTTTACTCAGCCCTAAATGCTAGGACTACTCCTCCAGCTATACTGACTTTAGGTACTCTCATTCAGTTCCATTTTAAATATTAACTATATGCTAATGATTCCTAAATATATATCTCTTGTTCTGACCTCTTCCCTTAACTCTGGCTTCATTTATCCTATTAATTGACATTGATTAGGATGTTTAAGTGGCATCTCAAACTTAGTGTGTCCAAACTCTTAATTTCCCTCCATCCCCAAACCCACCTCTTCTCAAATTTTCTCAATGTGTGACGATATCATGTAGTCAATTGGTGTTGGCTAAAAATATTGGAGTCAATATTGACTCCTCTCTTTTTTGTACCATCTCTTCAAATCAACTGATCATGTCCTGCCTACTTTCAAAATATATCCCAAGTCTGATCACTTCTTACCACTTTCATTATTGCCGTCCTGCTGTAAGCCACTCTTCTTTCATTTGGTCTACTATAAAAGACTTCTCACTGATCTCTCTGCTTCCACCCTTACTCACTACCATCTGTTTTCCACATAGCTTCCTGAAAATTTCTTTAAAAACATAAGCCCAAATTGTCTGATGACTTCTCAGCATATTTTTTGTTATGCCCCACTCCCTGCAATGGCATCTAGTGACCTATGTGATGAGCCACTGACCAACTCTCTGATCATATCTCCTCCCTTCTCTCTCATTCTCATTCTTCTCTTGCCAGTTCCTCGGGGGTGCCAAGCATATTGGCTTCAGCCTTTGCTCATGCTGCTTCCTCTGCCTGGAATGATACCCAAATATGTATGCCTTCACATCGTTTAGGTCTCTGCTCAAGTATCATCTCCTCAGAGATACTTTAACTGCATTGCCCAGAAGCTCTAGCTCTATCCTCACTATCCTCTTTTCTGCTTTATTTCTCTTCACAGCAGTCGTTACTTCCTAACTTAATACAGCTCTCTTTGTATTTTTTTCCTTTTCCCTCTACTAGAATGTGTGTTCCAAGAAGGAGGGACTTTAATTTTTCTTGTTTGCTGTTGTGACTCCAGTGCCAGAGTAAGCCAAACTTGATAACTATTTGTTGACTAAATGACTAGTGAAGGCTTCTTCAGGCCAGGCCATTTGGAAAGTTCCATATCACAAGAAATCTTATGAACCAGAGTCATCACATACTGAGACTCGTTGTGGTAGGTACACAATATATGTGCCATACAATCTATACTATTTTGGGATAGGGCCAATTTCAAATCATCTATCTTATTTTAGCTATTAATAATAATAATATAAGCATTCTTTTGTTTCCACAAGCACAGTCATTTTTCTCTGACTTTATTGGATGCATACTAGAGGGTAGGCTTATAGCTTTCTTTTCATTACCTCATGAGGATTATCACAAGGAGTAGTACTGTGAGGATCCTGTTGAGTCCAGGTAGCTTGTCCAAAGTCAGTGCTGGACCCAGAATTTGAACCCCAGAAGCCTGAAAAGAGAGCCATACTCTTAACCACCATCACTCTGCTACAGGGTCTCATTTTATCCATTGTGTCCCAGGTTTTTAGCTGAAAATATGCTGAAGCTTCAGTGAGGCCATGTCATAAGAGGATTGACAGACCATTACATATTCACTGAGGTGTGTGGTGGTATGACTTTTTTCTTTTTTAAGATTCAACAACCCATTAATTCTGCAACTTTAGAACAACCTGCCCCATGTGCTTCCCAGTAAATATTCTTTCTACTTGTGATCATTGGACAATAAAGAAATCATGTTCTTTATTCATCCACTCCCTCCTCTCCCAGAACTGGTTGTTTCCTATGTTCTGCAGGCTGCTTAGTCAGCTCAGTCATTGTGCTAGCCTGAGTGTTAAGGACACTGGAAGCAGAAGTCAGATTTGCACAGTTAGATTGATATACAGATGCTAAGCTGATGTGACACAATTGCTACTGCTGAGCCAGGAAAACCAGGTCAAGGTTATTAGGAGATAGTGTGGCACTTGCCTGTAGCTGCGAGCAAAATTATGCCCATATTCTATTCCCTTTCCCAGTCTCTCTCTGCTGACCCCTTCTCCTCCTCTCATTTTTTCTGTAGTCTTTCTTTTAGGGGACTGTGACAAAGAGACAAATGTTGAAATAACTGGATCTCTCTAAATGAAGAATAACTGTGACTCACCCACTTTGCCTTTCTAACATTATACATGTTATTTGATCTCCCAAGTAGTGCTGTGTTTACAATCTAGACCCAAAGATTAACAGTGACCATTTATCATTTATTATTTTGATTCTTTATAATATTTTTAAGATATGGTTTCACATCTGAAACATCCTGGACATTTTGTACTAATGCGTCAGATATGAATGGCACATTAACATACATGCAATGTAACCAGGGAGTGCGGTTCCTGGTTTCCATTTCTTATTGAATTGAGTTTACTGGTGGCTAAATTTGATTTTTCATCCAGAAGAACTTTTTGCCCTAAGGTCTTTTAAGATTTTCTATGTAATTTTGAACTGAATATGATTTAATTAGGTGAAAATGACCACATGAGATAAACCAACCTTAAAACCAAAGGCATTTTGAAATTATCACCTTCAAATCAAGGGTACATCATTATCAACCAGTAGATCTTGAAGCCATATCTGGCGGATCACCAGCTGGTAGACGTTGCCGTGCCTCTGTTGGAGAAGCGCTCTGACTGTAACCAGTGGTGTGGCACCTCCTGGAAAGCCCATTTCCCCTCTGGCTCTTCCTACTCAGGGACCAATCCCCTGTCTGGAAGTCTTCAGGCTTTAAGGAAATGAGAAGCATTTCTTGCTCACCAAAAGTCTGGAGCTCTCTGCTTCAAATTTTTTCTTTACTGCCATTTTACTTTACTGTCCCTTTGGGACATGTCATGTGGAACTTATAAAGAGCACTGGGCTTGAAGTCTTGGTTTATGTTTGAAACCTGGCACTTTTTAGCTCTGCAACTTGTATCTCTTTGAGCTTTGGTTTCTCATTTGTCAGAAAGAAACCTTGATAGCAACGTGCTGATCAGTGAGGCTGCAATGAGATGAAATCTGAGGAGCACCTAGTATAAGATACCTGCAAAAAATGAGAACCATCCTATCCTTATAATATTATTACTGTTCCACTGAAATACTTTTTTAGTACTCCTGGTAATAAAACTACTAGGGCAGAAAATGATAAGTAGAGAAGAAAGCAAAATGAATTTTCACTTATTTTTGCTTGTAAAAGATATGGGATTTAAACAAACAGACCAACAAATTGACATATTCAAGATAAATAATTAAGTCATGGAAAAGAAAATCCAGATCTTAAAAATGTAACAGGCAGCTCCAGGATTGATCAGTATATTTTAAAGTGACATTTGTAAAATAAAAGCAGTATTTACTATATAGGTTTTTTTATGGGAATAAAATGAGTTAGACCATATTTAGAACATGTAGGAAAAAAACAAAAGTCAGGTATTATTATTAATAGATTAAATTTGTAGATATTTTTAGACCTGCTGGCAAGCTAGTAATTATCAGGGTTGCAATACTAGAAGTGTGATTTTGGTATTTTCCAAACTTTTGACAGTCACTAAATTCCTGGTATCCTATTAACTTTTTGAGGCATTTATTTATCTTTGTATTTTACGTCCTGGTACAGGGTTTGACACAAAATTAGATTTATTGAAAGAGTGGATAAATGAGAAAAACCACCCATCTTTTCTAATTCTGAGGATTATTTGGTTGAGACCATATCATTTTGATGCAAATTAAGTTCCCTGTATTTGCTCTTCACTTTGCCCACCCACTCCATCCCACCAGCTTGTAGAGACTCTAAACCAGGCATGGAATTCTGCACCCTCTTTGTTTCCCTGGAGGGAGTCTGGAGTCACAAACTCCAAAGACCTCAGGGTTCAGGCAGGGAGCACGAATGAGTGAAGTGAGCTGGAGGTGATGAGGGCGATGATAGGGTGTGGGTACCACCAGAAAGCAAGTTCTGTGAGGGCAGTGACCTCATCTATTTTCCCACTGGTGTCCACTCAGCACCTAGAATAGTGCCTGCCACATAGTTGGTCACGAATAAATATTCATGAATAATTGAATGAATGAATGAATATACTCAGTGAGGCTCACTATTGCTAGGCAGAAATGAGGATCCAGTATTGCTCAACCCTTAGGTTTTTCAAGATAAAGTAAGGAATCTGTACTTTTTTGTAAAATCTCTTGGTTTTAAATGCTAGCAACAAATTAAAAATGTTAAAACTGCCCAGGAAAAACACCATATACCCGAGGGGAAAAATCAGATCATAAGCTCCCAATTTTACACTTTTGCTCTGAATAAGAGGTTATGTAATGTTTTGTCATTTACCCTGCAAGTGTCATTTACACTTTAACTCTTCGATTACTTCCTCCCATGTGTAGGGTAATGTAGGTTATATTATCCTCACTATATAGATGAGGTCACTGAGGCTCAGAGAAAGTAAACAACTTGTTTAACTGGTACATAACAGAATCCAGGTTTTCTAGTGCACTTTCCAGGGCACCATTCTGATTATTTTATAATGTATCCTTTGGAAATAGACGGTGAATCAGAAATCATTTTCTTGTTACCTAACAAATTGGGATCTCTATTCTTAAGACTATCTAGTGCTGTGTTACTGTTGCCCCTCCCTTTCTCCAACCCATTTGGTCAACAGTTATAATTCAGCAGTTATAATTCAGCATTGTAATGCCATGTTTCTCATTTGATGTTGTTACTTTCAGGCTCATTTGCTGTTAGTTATACACCTGTAGATAAAGATGTTGATATAAATCATTGAGAATATATAGCTCCATCATTTGGATTTAGGTTTGGTCATTGTAATAAGACAACAATGTATTAAACAAGATACAGGTTGTTTTTTTCTCCCTCTCTCATGTAAATCTGAACATAAAGAGTCCAGGGGAATACAGGGTTCCAAAGTGTTAGAGAGCTTCCTTCCATCCATCTATTACCCTTCCATACCCTTCTCTGCTTTGCTAAGGTGACTTACCAACAGGTCTATATTAAAGTCAGTGAGGCAGAGGAAACAGATGGAGGATATGGCATGTACCTTCATGCTGGCATGAAGAGAGGTTGCATACATCACTTCTGCTCATAGCTTACTGGTAGTAATTTGGTATCATGGTCACCTAGCCCGAAAGGGAGTAGGAAATGTAGTTTTTCTCTTATAGCCAAGTCATGGGCATAGCCAAAAATTGTACCACCATGTAAAAATAGGGCAAGAAATATGATAGGAACAACTTGTAACCTCTACCACAAGAGCTAGGCTTTAGAGTGTTAGTGTTTAAGGTGACTCTTTCTAGTGGGACTGGGTGGTCCTTGATTCAAATATTTGGTCCTGTTTTCCTTTTCATCTCCTGTGTCTTCTATGAATAGCACATGTTTTTGCTGGATAATTATGTTAATACATAAGACAGATGCTAGCTGAACAAGTCTTAAGATAAGGCACTTCCCAGAATTATTTGAAAATTATTAGGTTACTTTCAAAACTTGAAATTTGTAAGGAGTTGTAATAGTCAAGTGTTGGGGATTAAATCATGTCCCCCACAATACATGCTCAAGTCCTAATCCTTGGTCTTTTGGGAGTGAACTCATTTGTAAATGGGAACTTTGAAGATCCTACTAAGATGAAGCCAAAATGAATTGGGGTGAGCCTTAATCCAATTTCACCAGAGTCCTTGTAAGGAGAGGAAATCTAGACAGAGATTCATATGACTGAGCTGGAGGAGTAGGAGCCATTGGAGGAGACCCAAACAAGACAGTTTGCCATGTGATGGAGATAAGAGACTGATTGCCAGCAAGCAACCACCAGGATGCTTAGACATTGGAGAAGGAATGGCATGCTGATAGCTTGATTTTGGACGTCTAGTCTCCAAAACTGTGAGACAATAAATTCCTGTTGATTAAGCCAAGCAGTCTGTGGTGTTTGTCACAGCAGCCTTTGCAAATGAAGACATCAAATATATCAGGCATCATAGTAGATAATAGTGGACAGGGACCTTGAATAAGAATTCATCAAATCATGCTATAGAGAAAACCACCTACTCTTCCACCTCACCTTAGGTATCTGGTGAAGCACCTCTTCATCTATCCACTCATCTTCTGTTATTTGGGTAGTCTCATTGGTGGGAACACTGAAAATATCCCAGGGTAATTTTATTAGACCCCAGTGGCTGCTTTAACAAATTACTAGAAACACGTAGCTTGAAGCAATAGAAATTTCTTTTCTCACAGTTTTGGAGGCCAGATGCCCACAAAGTCAGTACCATTGGGCTAAAATCAAGTTGTAGGCTCTAAGGGAGAATCTGTTCCTTCCCTTTCCAGTTTCTGGTGACTGCTGGCATTCCTTGGCTTGTGACCACATCACTCCTGTGGGCAAATTGTCTTCTCCTCTTCCATGCCAAATCTTCCTCTGCTTTCCTCTCCTGAGGACACTAGTGGTGATTGCATTTGGAGCCCACCTGGATAATCCAGGATAAGCTCCCCATCTCAACTAAAACTCCTTAAACGAATCACATCTGCAAATTCCACTTTTTTGCCATTTGAAGTAATATTCAGAAGGTCCAGGTATTAGGACATTGGTAGCTTTTAGGGGTCCTTATTCAACCTACCACAACACTATTATTGCCATTAAAACAATAAGCTACTTATTGAAGCTAAGCTACATGCCAGACGTGTGCTAGGTACTTCACATATTTTATTTCATTTTAGTGTTATGTAAACTTTGCTTTATTTTTTAGGAAACTAAGATACATAGAGGCTGTGCAACTGCTTCAGGTCATCCAGCCTGTTCTACCTCCTTTTGCCCACTCCTTCCCCAGACCAGTATCAAGTGAAGTGATTACAGGAACAATCAACCTAGAAGAGAACTGACAGAATGTCCCCCTCCCTTCTCTCCTCAGGTCAATTTGGATAGCACTGCCTGCTCCTCCCTTCTAGCCTGCAGGAGGTCTTCTGTGACTCCTTTTCCCCTTCAAGACTGCCTTTACATCTATTTATCCTCGTTTCACCTGTGTGAGAAGCTGTGCATTTAGGAGAGGGGCCACATGCGCATGCAACTAAGACTTGACCCAATTCATCCAAGGGACACTTGGGAGAAGTATCAAATTCCCTTGATATTATTGGGTCCAGAACTCTTTTTGGCCCTTGACATTACAAAATTGGGTTATGAATGTCATGAGAACAGACTCTCTGGCAAGATATCTAATCCTACTGCTTCTAGTTTCAAGCAGACATAGCAGGAGACTATAGCTTTTCCCCGGGTGTTTTAGTGCTTTGGGTTCTGGTTGGAACTGGAATCAAGTGGTGAAACAACTTCCAAGTAAACAGTCAGAATGTTAGTAAAAAAGTTTAGTTCAGTATTAAGCGTATCGGTAGGCGAGGCTGGCAGATGGGGCAATGAGACTTAAGTATGGGAAAAGATTTTTCCCCAAATTATCCCTGAATGAAGGCACATGTTGGAAAGTCCTAGATAAATCTATTGAATATCTGATACACCATGGCCCAAACAGTTACATGCAGGGGTAGGGCCAGCTCAGCTATATCGTTGCTATACTAATGTGGTAGTTCAGCCATTTGGAGTTAATTGTTAATCAAGCCAGACATTATCTGCAATACTATTCTGAGAGGTAAAAAGACAAAAGATTTAAAAAATCCAGTATCTTATTACCCTTGTCATCAAAATGCTCTAAAAAGTCTTGGATAATAGGCATAGGAGTGGCAGAGACAGGGCTATTAACAAGAACCAAAAATGCCTTCTGTCTTTGTTTTCTATTTTCAAAATCATTTTATCTATGGACTAAAACCAGCTGAGAAGGGTCTGCCACATACTGGAAGCTGCTTCCAGCAGCACTCTCTCTGTGACACTCATTTTGCTATTAAGAGAAGCCACTTAACAAACCAATTGTCAACAGGGGGAGAAGAAAACACAATAGTTAATCAGGCTTTATAAGGTCACACATCTAATTCAAATTGTAAAAGGACCCCATTAGTACCTTCTTTCCCTTGTTCTTGAATGCAGCCTTTCTCCAGATTGAGGGCTCATCGGTTTGGATCCCCCTACAAGATAGCAGTCAGTTAATAAAGGCTTGAAGAACTATTTGCCTTAGTGAGGGCCCCCTTTGGAGCCTATTAACACCCTTTTTTATGGTGAGTAGAACAAGTCGCCACCTCCAGACATGTGTTGGCACTTTCTAAAAGGTCATTAATGCTCCATATTTTAGAGTATAACAGACCCAGGAAGGCTCAGAGGGAGCCCAGCAGGGCTAAAATAAAAACAGTGAGTAATTTCCAGAGCTTCTTGTTTCACCTAGGTGGTGCGTGCTAAATGAGAGATGGGGGAGAGGGAATGAATTAGGACATTTCCCTCCCTGAGACTTTTCCAAGAATTTGCAGGGTACTTGAAATTTCCTCCGAAAATCTAGTAAAGTGAGCTTTTTAAGAAACTGCCTTGACCAAATATTGTGTTGTAGAAAAGCATCATCACAATAGTTCCAATTCTACTCACCTGTCCTTATTCTTTAGAATGCGTTTACTGTAAGGGTGGATCGTTTTTGCCCTCTGATAGTTCTGAAGCTCTGCTGTGGTTCTTTGCTAACATACCACATTGAAACTGGAAAATGATGGGCAAATCTGGAACTTCATTTTATTTTATGGTTTTAAATCTCAGAGACTTTCTTTTTTTTCAAATAGAGGGGGAGCTACTCATGTTGCTAAAACTTGCTTTGGACACTAGGTTCAGGGGATTCATTTTCATAATTAGGGTCCCAGATGAGAATGAATGCAAAAACTTTAAAAATAAGCTCCGAAGTTTATCACAAATGGAAAGTATAGCTACATTTCATTTATCTAAGTCTGCAAATCTGACAAGCCAGTGCACTTCCTAGTATATTTAAAGATAGATACCACACCAGCTAATACCTACACAGCCGTCCCTTTTCATTTACATTGTGGATTCCCCAAAGGATAGACAATGCATCCCCACTGGCTTTTACCCGCCAGTAGGATGTTCCTCCTCTTCCTGTGTTCTTAAATATACCTTTTTGCCCCACTCTAGTCTTGGGTGGTGAGGCCTGTACTGAAGAGGCTCCTCTTACCATCCACACCTTCTGACAGTGATGGGATGCCAATGGCACATCTGCAAATTTTTCAATCCTGCTAGAGATCCACAGAGGTAAGCAAGAAACATGTCAATTGTGGACAAAGAAAGAATGCTGTATTAGCTTCCAGACATTATCTATTCAGATAAATAGGCTGACTGGTGAGGATCAGGGATTTTTCATCCTATATCTAATTCAGTTTTTACGGCAACACCATTTATTCCAGCAATTATATTGAACGTTGTGCATCTACACATGCTGGAAATAATTCTGATTTTGGTGCTATAACAGTGAATAAAACTGATATACCTCCTCATTTTCATGATACTTGCATGTATGCTTTGTGTGTGTGAGAGAGAAAAAGAGAGACAGGGAGAGAGGGAGAAAGAGGGAGGAATGAGGGAGGGGTAAGTAGAGAAACAATAAACATGATACATAAATACTGTATTTAGGGTTATAACTGCTATGGAAATTGTAAATTGGAATTGGGGCATATGTGGTGTGGGGTTGTAATTTTGAACTGGGGCGTCAAGGAAAACTTCACTGAGAACAACATTTGAGCAAAGACTTTCTCTTCCTACTAAGCTGATAATTTCTGGATAAGAAGTAATTACTTCCATCATATAATTTGCATTGGGAGTATTAAAAAGATTTCCTTTTTAGTTCAAGATAAATGTATATTTTAAGAATAATGTATATTTAAAGCAGTAGGGTGGGTAGAGGAAGAAGAAAAGGGAAAGTTGCTGAGAGGTCATCTCTTAATGGAATGCTCAGATTTGCCTTTCTGAAACTTGAAGAGCAATTAAATGTTTGAGATTCTCAGTAGATACCACTTTCCTAGATGAAGCTACAGAGAAGCTTGGCTTCAAGACTACTAATAATCTTGAAGAATGTAGACATTATGGCTTGTAACTGAGCATTTGCTAGCTACCATCAAGTATAGTTCATAGGAGAATAGATGAGTCAGGCAAAGGATCCTGCTGTCAATTTTATCAGGCCTCTGGGGAAGGAAACTTGATTAGGATTTCAAATCTCCAAGTCCCCTTACTCTGCTGAACATCACGTTCCATTCCAAAGTTTTTTTGCCACATAGACAATACTCTAGTTAAATGTTCTTTCTTTATTACAGGTAAGACTTTTGGCCCCAATTCCCTATCTGTTCTCTTACTCTGGTAAGGAGGGTTGGCCTTGAGAACTCTCCCCTTTTATCCCTCTAGCCAGAGGTCTAGACTACTGGTCATCAGAGTGCCCTGCTTCTTAGTCCTTTCTCCTAGGTCCACATCTGCCCTCTGCCCTCTCTTTCTTACACTACACTGAGAATGGAGGCCTGGAAAAGAAAGTCAAAGTGGAATTTATCCTGACCCCATCCATTTGTTACACCTACTGCTTATCTCCCTAAAGAGGGTTCCTGTGGACTCTTGTCCCTAACCCTTTCAGAGCTCCTCCTGTCAGGTAATGAATGACTGGGGGAGAAGCTCCAACTTTAAAATAGAACTTGACCATGGACACCACCAGGTACATCTATGTTATTCATTTTAAGGGCTGCATGGTATCCCATTGAACAGAGGTGTCTTAATATAGCTAATTAAATATTTAGTAGAAGGTGCTGGGTTTGTTTCTAAATTTTGTGGTATTTTCCTATTACAGGCATGTGATTTCTAGATACTTTTCCTACTGAAATCTTATAAAAATATTTAACAAGGTTTCATTCTAATGCCACTTTAATTTTCTTTTACATTTTTACATTTTTTTACATTTTTATTCACTTATATTTTATGTTTTGATTTTTTTAACCTTTAGATACTAACATTTATATATAAGAATTTTATTCCATAATTTTAATGGCTTATTATAAAATATTCAACCATATTTTATATGAAGTATTTGGAGTTAATTTTGTAATAAGAAGTGAGGTAGGGATCTGATTTTTCATTTTACTAAAATACTAATAAATTTCCAGATACCATTTATTGAATACTACCTAGTACTCCCTCACCTCTGGGTTTGAATGACCATCTATAATATACTACATTTCTACATGCTCTTAGATTTTTTTCCTAAATTTTGATTCTTGCTGATATCTTTGTTTTATTTCAGTGTGACTGGTGTAGGCATACTGTTTTTAATTATAATAGCTTTTCTAATTTAACATATGTTAGGACAAGTACTTCATTAATTTTCTTTTTCAGTATTTTCTTATAAAATGTTTTTCTGGATGAAATTTTTAAAAATACTTAAAAAAATTTTTTTTATTTTTCAATATACTTAAGTTACATAAATGTTACATAAAAATGTAGGGGATTCCCATATGCCCCACTCCCTACCCCTCCCACACTTTCCCACATTAACAAGATCCTTCATTAATGTGGTACATTTGTTACAATTGATGAACACATATTGGAACTTTGCCACTAAGTGTGGATTATAGTTTACATTATAGTTTAAACTATGCTGCAGAATTTTATAAGTTATGACAAGATATATATGCCCTATATCTGTCTTTGCAACATCATTCAGGACAATTCCAGTGTCCCAAAAATGCCCCTATATTACACCTATTTTTCCCTCTCCCTCCCCTCAGAACCTCTGGTGGTCACTGCCTCCTCATCAATGATAAAAGTTCTTCCATTGCTAGAATAACAATAAATCTATAGTAGAATAACAGTAAGTCAACTCTAGTCCATTATTCATTCCCCAATCCTGAGGATTCTGGGTGGTGATGCCCACTCCACCTCTAATTGAGTGGGGTCTTAGATTCTGGATGAAATTTTGAATTACTTTGTCAAGGTTCAAAATAATCATCTTTTAGATTTTTAATGTGAATCACATTGGATTTAAAAATTAAGTGGAAATGATTTTTTATATTACTAATGGTACTGATCCAAGAAACAAAGTATGTCTTTCAATTAATTCAAGTTTTACTTTTTTAGTGTTTTCCAGCAGTTTTTTTTTTCTTCACCCATGTTGTATCAGTTAGGATTTGTTAGTTGTTAGCAGCAGAAACTGAGTCTAGCAAATTTAAGCGTAAAATTGTTTATTCAAAGGATTTTCAAAGAACATTGGTAGCTGAGAAAATTGCTAAAAGATTGGCAAACTAAGTTACATAAAGTCGAAACCAGAGTAGGAAGCACCTGTCAGTTTTGTCTGAGAACTGAAGCAGGAGAGATGAATGTCGACCATGTTCTTATGTTTTTGCCTCATGCAGTTTAAGATTAAAGTCCTGTTTTGGGAATGAGATATCTTATTGCCTTGGCTTTCATCACATGTCCAGCCCTTGACATAAAAAAACAGGCTTACAAAATTCTGATGGGAGTCTCAGTGTGCATGGAACAGAGTGTCCCAGCCGAGTCTAAGTGGAAGATAGGCACTGGGACATTGGTGTCCTTACCACCAACCAGGCTTCGTTTGTACTGTCGGACCCTTGGGGCTGAGAAGCATTCTGAGAAAAGATGATGGTGAATGGGACCAATGACAGCAGTCCAAAGGTATGTAGATATCCGGAAAGGCTTGGAAGGACCCAATGGAAGGCAAAACAACATGGCAAACTAGACTCAGCAACCAGGTATGAAGGAGAGTGAGAGGAAAGAAGTCGATACAGATGTAATGCATAGCTGTCATCTAGGTGTGTCTTGATGCAGCCACTCTGACAGCATGCATATATCCTGTGTATAAATGCTATATGTATAAAAACTAAAATAACTGTCATACCTGGGGTCCTATCAACTATGCCCGAATGTAGTTGCAAGGTGGGAGTTGGTAAGTGGAAAGCTGTTTCTGTCCACATAGAAAATAAGTGAGGTTGGATCAGCATCAGGATATCATGTGTGGTTGTGTAGGTTGTGCATTGTACAACTCCAGGGGTTCCCCTTCACATAGAGTGCAACGTGCAATGTACAACCTTCATGACTGTGCTTAGTGGTCCTGTCAAGAGCACACATCAACTGGCAGTAGAGTGAGCAGCGGCTCAAGGGAGCCTCAGTGGTCTGTAATGGAGCAGCCATGATAGGGCATGCAGTGGGCTGGGCCAAAGTGATGGTCAGCTGGGGACAGTGGCCTGAAAAAGCTTGATGGCCTCAGGTAAAGTGCTGACCTGAGGAAACACTGAGCACTTAAAGACCCCTCTGGGCTCTCCCTGAGATCCTAGTGTGGGGAGGGAATATTGAAGGGTCTTGGAGGAACTGGCTATGTCTGTAGACATGAAGAGAAACTGGGTGTGTTAATGCAGCCCGATTTTGTATCCCAGGTGGGCTGGACCAGATCCTGGGGTCTTTTCGATTCTCTAAATATGATTTATTTGTTTTTAGATCTCAGCTTTATGCTTGAGACCCATTTGTTCTTTTTGGAGGTTAGATTAAAAAAAAAATGCAAAAAAACACACCTTTGTTAATGGAAGGAGGAGTGCTGCTGCTGTGTTAAATCCCCCCCTTGTGATCTGGCTGGTAGTTGTGGGCATAGCAAACCTTGTTAACTGGCACATATAGTAAAGTGAAGTGATGTTAAGAAACTGACGATCTGAGCTCTCCACGATAAACTGCCAGGAAATAATACTTGTGGGTGGCATTTAAAGCATAACAAAAGGCAATAAAATGATTTTTATGAGACATTAAGTAAAGGGGAAAATTCAGAATTTTTATTAAAAAGTATGTACATAGAGAAAGAGACTGACCAGTGGAGAAGTCTTTTCCTTTCAACCTAATCATAACAAGAGAGAGAAGATAGGAAAGATTTATAGGGAACATTTTTAAAGGTAGAATTTCCAAGCCCACAGAGAAGTTAGTGTCTGAAAGACTCTGTGGCTGTAGGGCTTTATAGAAATTGACAAATTCAACCCCTGCTACAGTCAACTTCAGGAACTGAGTGGAGGATGATGGCAGCAATAAGCGAGTTGGAGAAACAAAGCAAGACACGATTTTTACCTTTTCAAAATATCACCTGGCTGGCACCTTGCTGGTCTCTGTCCTGTTCAGCACAATTCACCCCCCTTATCCTCAGCATCTACATAAGTCCCTCAGAAGGTGAGAAACATTTTATTAGTTGGGAAATGAGAGGTAACTGATGCAAGGAAAGAGGAAGTAACTCACCTAGTACGACATACAGACTTCCGTGGCAGAACTAGAAAGTCGTTTCATAAATCTGGTTTATTGGACTTACCCCACTCAGCTAACATGGAGTTGAAGAATGTCAGCCACCAACCACACCATGGAGCCTAGAGTGCCTACAACTGAAAGCAGGAGGATTGTATCCAGTATCCAAGTGGAATCTAAGCCCCCTCTTGACATAGATGTGGAATGAACACAACCAAGCCAACTTCCACAGGAAGGAGGAATACAGTAAGGATTAGAGTGGACTTACTGATATTCTATTCATGAACTATTGTGGTTAGTAATAGAGAAAATGTGGCATTGGTGTGAAAAAAGTGGCCATGGTGGCTGCTGGGTGCGGGGAATGGGAGGAGGAGATGAGATGTGGAGGCATTTTCGGGACTTGGTGTTGTCCTAGGTAGTGCTGCAGGGACAATTACCAGACATTATAGATCCTCCCATGGCCCACTGGATGGAACGTGGGAGAGTATGAGCTATGATGTGGACCATTGACCATGAGGTGCAGCAATGCCCAGAGATGCACTCACCAAGTGCAATGGATGTGTCATGATGATGGGGGAGAGTGTTGCTGTGGGGGGAGTGGTGGGGTGGGGGCGGTGGGGGTGAATGGGGACCTCATATTTTTTGAATGTAATATTTTTTAAAAAATGAATAATAAAAAAAAATTTTTAATTAAAAAAAAAAACCAGTAAGAAGATTTATAAAGAACTTGTGTCCTCAAAGTGGGTTTTGAGCAAAAAGTGTGATTTCATGAAGCATATGCAGATAAGGAAAAGCAATAAACATGTATGAGAGATCTCGACATGCTGGGAACTTTGTATTATATTGTAAGGTGTGGATATTATTTGTCCCTTTTATAGAAGAGAAAAATGAGGTTTAGAGAAGTTAAGGAACTGCTCAAGTTGCTCATCCAGTCAACCGTGGGATGAGGATTTGAACTGAGTTACCTCTAGACATCACGCATGTGCTGTTTCCACTGCCCAAGGCTGTTCTTCCTTCTGACCCTCCTCTGGCCTTGGATCCTCACTCTGCTCCTATTTGTGGGTGCACTCCTTCAAGCGTTTGTTGGCAATCAGCTCTTCTTTGTGGGTCCGGAAGTTAGCAGAGCATTTCTGGCCTCTCCACTAATCACATGAAGAGTAGGAGAGTCTCTACTCTTTCATGCACCTGACCTCTCACAGACCACCCCCACCCCACACAGACCTCCGTTAACTATCACTTATATTTACGTTGATGACAGTGATGACATTTACCTTCTTTTTACAATTAAATGTAGTTAATTCTCCTGAAATGTTTTAGTCAGATTAAAAGTTAATTTTCTTTGCACAGTTGCTTTTTCAAGTCTTCAGCCCATTTTTAAAATCAGATAGTTGTCTTTTTATTGCTGAGTTGTATGATCTCCTTATATAGCATGGATACAAAACCCTTATGATATGTGATTGCCAAATATATTTTCCCTTTGAGTTGGCTGCCTTTTTACTCTTTTGATGAAGTCCTTTGAGGTGCAAAAGTGTTAAATTTTGAGGAGATCCCACTTTTCTATTTTTTCTTTTGTTGCTCATGCTTTGGGTGTAAGGTTTAGGAAACTACTGCCTACCACAAGATCTTGAAGATGTTTTCCTACATTTTCTTCTAGGAGTGTTATGGTTGTTGTTTTTATGTTTAGGTCCTTGGTCCATTTTGAGTTAATTTTTGTTTAAGGTGTGAGATAGGAGTCTTCTTTCTTTCTTTTGGATATGGCTGTCCTGTTCTTCCAGCATCATTTGTTGAATAGACTGTTCTGGCCCTGCTGGGTGGGCTTAACAGCCTTGTCAAAAATCACTGGCTATAGATGTGAGTTGATTTCTGAGTTCTCGATTTGGTTCCATTGGTCAATCTGTCTGTCCTTATGTCTGTACTGTGCTGGTTTTTTTTTTTTTATTTATTTTTTTTACCACTGTTGCTAAGTAATATGCTTTAAAGTCAGGAAGTAAGAGTCCTCCAACTTTGTTCTTTTTTAAGACATTTTTTGGCCATTCAGGGCCCCTTACCCTTCTGGCTTTTCGATTTCTGCAAAAAAGACCATTGGGATTTTTATTGTTGGTTGAATCTATAAACCAATTTGGGTAGAATTGATATTTTAATATTCAGACTTCCAATCCATGAACACAGAATGTCCTTCCATTTATTTAAGTCTTCTTCGGTTTCTTTTAACAGTGTTTGGTAGTTTTCTGAATACAGGTCCTTTATGTCCTTAGTAAAGTTATTCCTAAATATTTGATTGTTTTAGAAGCTATTGTAAATGGAATTTTTTTTTCTGATTTCCTCCTCAGATTGCATATCAGTAGTGTATAGAAACGCATACAAATGGCAAAGAAACATGAAAAGTGTTCAGCATCACTAGCGATTAGGGAAATGCAAATCGAAACTACAATGAGATATCATTTCACACCTATTAGACTGGCTGCAATTAAAAAGTTGGAAAACTGTAAATGTTGGAGTGGATGTGGAGAGAGAGAGACATTTATTCACTGTTGGTGGGAATGTAGAACGGTGTAGCCACTGAGGGAGACTGTTTGCCAGTTCCTACAGAAGCTGAAGATAGACTTTCCACGGGCTTGGCAATACGATTGCTAGGCATATACCCAGAAGAAATGAGGACAATGACAAGAGTAGATATCTCTACACCAATGTTCATAGCAGCATTAATCATAATAGCTGAAAATTGGAAACAACCCAGGTGTCCATCAACTAATGAATGGATAAACAAATTGTGGAGTATACACACGATGGAATAGTATGCAGTAATAAAAGGAAATGAAGTCATGAAACATATGACAACATGGATGAACCTGGAGTACATTATGTTGAGTGAAGCAAACCAGACACAAAAGGACAAATACTGTATGATTGCCCTATTATGAACTAGATATATTACGTGAAATACGAATATGTGTAGAATTGCATATATAAGACCATTTTTCTTTGAAGCTAAACAAATATAAGTTAATACTAGAAAATGTTAATATCAGGCCAAAAAAACCCCACTATACTAAGTGAAGTAGACCAGAAACAGAGTACTACAGATTGTATGATAACATTTATATAAAATGTAAATATAAATCAGTTTATAAAGATGAAATTAGATTAGTGGTTATGTAGGTCTGAGGAAGGAATACTAAAGGGGTGGTGGAGTCTTTTTTTTCGGAGTAATGAAATTGTTCTAATATTTTGAGATGATGCATGTACAACATTGTGATTATACTAAAAGCCATTCATTATACACTTTGGATAGATCATATGGTATGTGAATATATATCAATAAATCTGCTTAATAAGCAAATAAATAATTTTGCAAGAATAGCCAGAAACAGCAGCTATGTACAGCAGGGGAAACAAAAAGAGATTGAGGGGTGAGGGCATTTTTTTTTTGTCTGGTTTTTGTTTATTATTATTATTGAAATAATGAAAATGCTTTAAATGCTCTAATAATGAGTGAAGTGATGAGCACACAGCTATGTGATTATAGCAGATACCATCGATTGTACACTTTGAATGAATTTTATGCTTTTTTAATATGTATCAATAAAATTGATTTGGTTAAAAAAATTAATTTTTGAATTCCAGACGTGGAATGAAATTCTCCTTGTTTACATGAATGGGACATTATGGCAGAAATATTAGACTTACCCAAAATGACACTGCTGTCATCCTTGGAGCCAGGTAGGGGGAAGGAGAGGTCTCATCCATCACTACTTCTGGCACAGCATGGTCTATTCTGAGGATGGAGAGGAGGAGTTTGACTGGCAGTTGTCCCAGTAGCCATTGGGACCATGAGGAATGCTGAGCGCAGTTATGCCATCAGGATCCAGGAGATGTAACTGCAGTGGAACAGATGGGAGGGCTTACCTGTAATATTAGGCTACCTTAAAGAGAGGACAAAGGGCTTTCTGTTTCCTGGGACCATTTGGGAATCTTTCAGGAGTGGCCATTCATTTATGGACTACTAGTCTGTGTACAAGTAAACTTTCTTTTTCTTTCAAATAATAACTAAAAACAATCTTGCACATTCAAACACTATTTTAATGCTTAAATTCAAGCTATTGCAATATAATAAAGTTTCTTCTTTTTGCTTATTTCTTAAGGTTTAAAGATGGCAACTTAATTTGGAGGGAAAGTGTGGTGATAAAAGGAGAAAACAGGGAAGTGGACTTGGCCCAGTGGTTAGGGCATCCGTCTACCACATGAGAGGTCTGTGTTTCAAACCCCAGGCCTCCTTGACCCGTGTGCAGCTGGCCCATTTGCAGTGCTGATGGGCACAAGGAGTGCCCTGCCACACAGGGGTGTCCCCGTGTATGGGAGTCCCATGAGCAAGGAGCGCGCCCTGTAAGGAGAGCTGCCCAACGTGAAAGAAAGTTCAGCCTGCCCAGGAATGGTGCCGCACACACGGAGAGCTGACACAACAAGATGACTCAACAAAAAGAAACACAGATTCCTGTGCCGCTGACAACAGAAGCAGACAAAGAAAAACACACAGCAAATAGACACAAAGAACAGACAACTGGGGCAAGGGAGGGGGGCAAGGGGAGAGAAATAAATAAATAAATCTTTAAAAAAAAAGGAGAAAACATCCCTTTATTGTTTTGCTTGGAACCTAATTTCCCCAGAAACCCCTGCTTTGTCTGTGTGTACATTCTTAAAGTTGAAGTCCTATAAAAAAGGGTTTGTGGTATTATACCTATGTAAATATCATTCGCTACATATTCAAGAATTTTCGTGATCCCTTATCCCCTTTACCAGCACATACATTTATGGCCTTGATTCATCAGGGTCTGAGGTCAAAGAAATTCCCTTTATTTATGTTCTTTCAAATGTTTCCATCATGCCACATTTGAGTTTGTTCCATATTTAGACTATAATTTTTTTGAGCAGCTTTTCTCCCCCTTGCGTTTCTAATTACTAGGTGAAGAAAGGTAGTTTTCTGCAGCATATTGTTAATATTTTGCAACTTCTTTCTCATCCATCTGTTCAATGGGACCAATTCCTTTCTTTAAAAGTTTGCCATGGAGCATACTGAGTTTCTGTTCTAAATTAGATCAATTGCTTTATAGGTTGACTACACTGCTGTCATCTGCTGATTTATTTTTATTGAACTTTTGAGTCTTTCCCAGGGATTCTTATAGCTCAAGGCTCTTTCTCAGATTTCACATTTACTTTGTTGAAGTATATCTTCAAGTTACTTCCTCAGAAATGGTATGCATGAAGTAGACTTTCTAAGTACTTTTGTATAAATGATGTCTTTATTTTCTACTGCATTTGATTGATAGTTTCACTAAATGTAGAATAATAGGTTCAAAATAACTTTTCCTTAAATCTTTGCAGGGGCCATTTCACTGCAGCTTTCCTGCATATATTCTAGGCCATGGCTTCCTGTTCTCTGTTTTTCTGAAAACAAATGCCATTGCTTTAGTTTCCTAGATTGCCCAAGCAAATATCATTAAATGGTTTAGCTTAAACAACAGGTATTTATTGGCTTCTCATTTTCTGGCTAAAAGAAAGTCCAAATCAAGGCACCACCAAGGTGATGCTTTCTCCCTGAGGGTTGGGGCTTCTGGGTCCGGCTGTTGACAATCCTTGGTCCTTAATTTGTCACATGGCAAGGCACATGGCAGTGTCCCCAGGTACTGTTGATACTCAGCTTCTGGCTGCTCCATCTGTGATTTTCTCCCTCATGACTGAATTCATTTTTAAAATAAAAGACTCCAGTAATAGAATAAAGACTCATTCTGATTGAGGTGGGTCACATATTAATGGAAGTAGCCTTGTGGAAAGGTCCTACTTACAATGCTTCGCACCCACAGGAATGGATTAAATTTAAGAACTTGTTTTGCTTCAAACCACCACATTCCTCCCACCCTCTGGACTCCAAAAAGGCATCTTTCTATATATAAAATACAGTAATTCTGTCATAATAACCTTAAAGCCTTATGTCATTTCAGAAACAATGCTTAGTACAAAGTCTCATCAAAATCGGTTATGGGTGTGATCTGACCTAGAGCACAATTCCCCTCTGTCTCTGGACCTGTGAAACCTAGAGAACAAGTTATATGCTTCTGATATACAATGGAGGGACAGGCATAGAATAAATATTCCTATTCCCATAGGGAGAAACTGGAAGGAAAATGGTCACTGATCCCAAATCCAAAACATTTCAAGTTCTGAGAGAGATCTATGGGATGATATTTTGTCTTCTGGGCCTGATGCCCTCCTCCTTCCAAGTGCTCTCACAGCAGCCATGTGCTCCCTGAACATAGTGGTCAAGGTTCCACCCACTCCAAGCACTGAGGTAGGGGCCAGCCTTTCCGCAATTCTGGGGCCACAGGCTCCACCCTCTCAGAACACTTGGGTAGCAGCACTTTATGTGAACAATGGGGCTCACCTTAACTGAAGTTAAGGGCCTACTTAGAAAAGGTTCACATCCACAGGAATGGAATAAATTTAAGAACATGCTTTCCTGAGTTACATAGAGCTTCAAACCACCAGTCATATATTGTCAATCGTCAAGGAATTTGTGGATATCTCCTATTTACCAAGTGATCCCCTTTTCTTCATGGTAAGGGGTGTATTTCTCCAAAAGCCTGTAATTATCAATTTAACTGCATCCCTGAAGGACTAGGAGACAAACTAGTACATTCTTTTTGTGCTCAATCTACCATCTTGAACAAAATAAAACAAAAATTTAGCCTTCACTTGTTAAAATGCAAACACCTTTGGGTAAGAGTGAAAGGGGCAGCTAAATTTACCATGTGCATTCCAGTAACCAAATTGCTCTGAACAGCTTGAGAAACAGTGAATCAGAACTGTACCAGGACACATAATCAAGGCTTCAGGAATATCTTATAGCAATGAGCAAAAGGATAACTATCTTTCAAACCAAAAGCCTGGTGGTTGTGGCAGCCAGGATTAATTCTAGCTCAGGGAGAATTACCTTAGTGCTGGTTTACAAGTTGCTATTGATTTTTTGTCACTGTTGGCACACACAGACATGCCATATATATACATAAACATATATACATATGTATATAGCATGTATATACACACGTATATTTATACTTTATACATATTACTTTTGAATATTTATAATATATGTTTTTAGATGGTTTGAGTTTCAACTGGTTTCATTTTAGATGCACTTCTATTTTCCTAAATTGGAATTTCTAGGTATTTGGTTAATGAAAGTCTTGGAGGTTGTCACTCATGCAAAATTTTAGGGCATGTGCTCATGTGACCTTTGAGGCATCTAGGATCCTTTATCTCGAAATGATCAAACTTCTTTTCTGACAACATTGTGATCACTCTGCCACTCAGTATTTGTTTCCATACCCATGGTGTCCTGAAAAGAATACCTTCTCATTTTAATCTTATCCTGTAGATATTCAGGTTGACATACTACCATTTGAAACTAGAGTTCCTCTGGCTACAACCCAACCATTCTGCATCTGCCTTCACCCCCAAAACAGTTTCAGGGGATTATGACTGTGAAGTCAGTGATTGATTTGGGTGAACCAAGACCACTAAGGGAAGAGACCGTTTTTTAGAGTATCTCACCTTTCCCCTCTCACTGTACCTTTATTTCCTCTCATTTCTTACATTCCACCAGTTGTGTTAATAAGAATTAGTTACTCCTGTTTAATTGGTTTAAATATCCAAGTTTCTTTTCCTTTCACCTACCTTAGGACTTCTAAGGAAATAAAAATCTGGAGATGGGTGGAGGGAAAATGCTAAGAGAAAGGAGGCTCTCTGGTGTGTGGGGACAGGCCTAGAAATGCCAAGAACTAAAGGAGAGGGGCCTAAGACAGCATGGCCTCCTTCCAAGGCCTTGTCCCAGTGTGCAAGTGACTTGACCCCTGAGAGCAGCTGGCTGATTCTGCCCTTATAACCGATTTCTGGATGTTCCCTCTTCCGTTTTGATGAGGGCAATATACTTATTCTCGCCAAAATTTACCCCTCTGGGTTTGAGGGCCTGTAACTCTAATTCCTGAGGTATCTGGGCCTCTTAGGATAACAGCGTCCAACCATATCCATATTGAGAATTCTCTCCACAGCTTCCTCACAGCTGGAGCCATATTTGATCAAGTGATGACTCACTGGACTGTGTACTCCAATTTCCCTGTAAGAAAGATAATGAGAAAAGGAAATGCCTACAGGGGAAGGAGTATAGAGGTGGTTTTTGGATTTCTTCCTGAAAATATGAAGCAATATTTATCTTCTAGGTCTGTTTGTTGCTAGCTGGGGGTAGCAGACTTCACATCTTTGTTTAAGAAATCTTGCTTTGTTTTTATCCTGTAGAATTAGGGAAGAGGACATTTTTGAGTTTCATATGTTTAGATAGTTGCAATTTGAGCAAATTCCTGGATTAGGTTAGCTAATTTGGCTTCTTGAAGCAATGGGAATGTGGAGTCAGACCCTTGAAACAATACCAGATAAGTAGCTTTGAAAGGATTGTGTTATAGGTCTCTTACAAGCCACTTTCAATTAGCTTTCTCTAATCTGTGTAAGGGTATTATTTTTGCTAGTTAATAATTCATGTCTCACTCCTGGAAAATGAAAAGATTCCCATTTTGAGGTAATTTGGATTTTTGCATGTGCAGAGTAAATTTGGGTTGAGTAAACATGACGGAGGAATTAACATTCACTGAGGATGTTTTATGTACCAGATACTTTTTAAGTGCTTTAATTTTTTCTTCATCATAACAACACCTCTATGAGAAAAGTAGTATTACACTATTTTATAGTTGAGGAAATTGACTTTCAGAGAACTGAATTCAGTTGTTGAAGGTCACTTAGATTGGAAGATGGTGAGTGGGAATTCAAATCCAGATTTTTGTAATAATCAAATCTAGGCTCTCTCCATCAACCCATGGTACCTCTGAAAAATCATGCTTAAATATCTCCATCAATGACCTGCTACAAGGCTTGGAAGATGTCCTTACTATGAAAAACATCATTTCTAGAAGGTACCTATTAAAAAATAATTGTGCAATCCAGAGCTTGCATAGTATGGGTTTATAATAATCCCCACTACCCAATGATGGACTCAATATTAGAGTTGAAATGGGTCTTTGGGAGTGTTTAGTCCCCATCTTCATTTTTTTTTTAATTGATGAAACTGGGATGCAGAGAAGCTAAGGAATGTTCTTGAAGGTACTTAATTTGTGTGACTGGTTTTATAAAAAACCAGGGACAGTGGTAAAATTTGATTTAAGGAGCAAGGAAGGGGAAGAAAATTGCAGTGCTCAAGGTGCTTCTCAGTGGAAAGAATTACAGTAAGTAGTACGCAGAGGACTCATGGACTATGAGGCCATGACCCTTGATTCCTTGAGTGGAGGGAGTCCCAAAGATAGGGGGATGCGTTTCAGGGGGAGATGAACATTGCTATTTTGCCAAGAACCAACCCCATCAGAAGGCTTAGAACACTATAAATATTTGCGAAGGGGTTTACCACATTCTCTCTTTCTTGAGAACTATAGTTACTTCTATGTTTTACTCAAATTTAATGAAAGATTCAGAGTCAGACAAACAACCGTCTTTGAGAACAGTTTTTGTGTAATTTGCAGGCCAAAGTTTCAAACTGGCTGGCACCTGAAAGTAGGGCATCAAAAATCAAGAGATTAGGTAAGCAGATGTGACTCAAGCGATTGAGCTCCTGCCTACCATATGGGAGGTCCCTGCTTTGGTTCCCATTGCCTCCTAAAGAGGATGAGCAAGACAGTGAGCTGATGCAATGAGCTGATGGAACAAGATGATGCAACAAGAGACACAAGGAGGAAAGCATAATGAGAGACACAGCAAAGCAGGGAGCAGAGGTGGCTCAAGTGATTAGGTATCTCCATCCCAAATGTGAGGCCTTGGGTTGAGTTCCCAGTGTCTTCTAAAAAGAAGACGCACACACAATGAACAAGCATAACAAATGCAAACAGGAAGGGGTGGGGAGAAATAAGTAAAGTAAATCTTTAAAAAATATTAAGAGGTTAAATTGTGACCCATCAAGTGTTTGGCATGTCATTGTGCCTTCAAGAGGCACACATCCCTGGTTCTAGTAAATAGAGGTTTGAGGAACAAGGCAAGTCTTACAAATGTGATAGCCTTCTGGCTGGAGGAGTCTAGCTTTTAGTACCCATTTAAATGTGTGGAGAGCCTTTTACTTCAAGCTTTAAAAAAAAAAAAAAAGAGCAAATCTTGTTCCTGAAAGACAGAAATGCTACCCTGCTTGCCTTAGCCTAGGAATAGCACTGCTGGCAAATTTGGCAGCTGTTCTGAGGAGAGTTGTGTGGCCAGCTCTTCCAGCTAGAAGTGTAATGGTAACTGCATGACGATGTCTGAGAAAATCAAAGACCAAAGGAACAATTCCAGTTTGATAGAAACAAATACACAACCAAGCCTATCTTGGATAATTTTCGAAAGGAAGTCCGTGGGTCTTGGGGAAGACATTCTGGTTATAGATTCTGGAGGAAAATCATAAGCATGAGAAGCCACTCAAAAGGATCTGATGATCTGTAGTGAGACCTGTGTGTGGTTGTGATGACCCTTGGGGATGAGGAAGCCAAGAACGACATGCTGAAGTGTAGTAACAGAACTGAGACTTGATGCTTGGACAGAATGAGGGCATCATAGTTCCAGGGTCCAGCACATGGAATGGAGAATAGGAAGACATTGCTTCCAAGCCCATCTGTACCACTGATTGGCCCTTGCTCTTGGAAAACCACCTAGCCTCCCTGAGACTCATTGTCCTTTTCTGTAAAACGAAAGACTTCAACTAGGTTATCTGAAAGGCTCCTGCAGCTAAAACATTGCGTAGTTCAGCTGAAAAACACATTCTAGGTCTTTGGAATATTTATGTATTTTTAAAATTTTTCAGTGTTCCTTGTGGGCCTACTAAAGGGTCAGGCAATTTGATTGGTACCGAGAAAATGACAGAGTAACAAGTCCTAGTTCCTGCCCTGAAGAGATTGAAATTTACCATGAAATTCAGTGATGAAGGAATATCTATTGAGTGTGCTGGGCATGAGGAGAGATGAAGAGGAGTATAAGGCAGTTTGTGGCCCCTGCATTCAGGAATCTGAACTAATGTACATGAAACAATGAGAAGAGAATTAAGGGATGAACTTTTAGATACTGAATATAAATGCACCTGGGATTCGTAATGTGAGATGTGAAGTCAGAGCAAGATACTGGGGAAGGAGGGACTTGCGGGGACCTTGGAAGAGTACTAGGATTTGAAAAGGCAGAGAAGAAAGACAAGGAAATGCCAGCTGGAGAAGTAGTATAATAATTAATAGAAAAAATATTCATAGTTTTTCTCAGAAGCTCTGAGAGCTTCAGCTGTCCTCAGCCAAATGTTAACCCAGATGGTATATCCAAATTTCATAATTAACAGTTCACCCAGTCACCACAGGTGCTGAAATATAAGTCTCAAGTTACTTATTTATTTATTTTTTTTTGTGGGGCAGTGGCAGAAAAGGCACAATGAGGCAGGGATGGGGAAGGAAGGGGTTGGGTAGGAGTGGTACCCTGGGTGATTTTACAGGCTGGGTGAGTTTGGTAGTTTCTCTGTGATCTGTTGTTTCTGAAGCTGCTTGTTGGTTCCATGTGTGTGTGCAGTCAAGGTCTCTGTTTTAGTGGATAGCCTCAGGTAGAGTTAACAAGGCTAGCAGATGCACAAATACAAAGGCACAGTACCTGGCACAGAGTTCTTCCCTATTGCTTTTGGCTGAATGAAACCTGGGCAAAAAGGAGTGGGTAACCAATCTGCAGGAATCCGTCAATTCTCTGTTGAAAAGAAAAGTCAGAGCAAAGCTTGTACCGAGGATGGATATGGGATAAGAAGTCAATAGAATTAACATCCTTAGCACAGTTCCCAGATGGAGGGATGCAGTCCCCCTGGGTTACCTGTGAGCTTGGGTTCCAGTCTTGAAACTCCCTGCCCCCTGCACCATCCTCTTTCTCAGAGGCACACGGATGACCTCTGCTTTAAAAGTCCTCAGCAAAATTGCAAAGTAAATACTGTTATCAATTTTGGCTGCTGCTTTTATTCTCTGCCCCTTTCTTAACTCCCATGAGTGAAGGTTTAACTTCAGTTCTTCATTCCAACCTCGAGGTTCTGTATTGCAACATCCCCCTGCTTATGAAGTAAGATGGCAACATTGGGGCCCAGTCTCCCAGGTTTTAGATAACATTCCTCCATTAGGTTGATTTACCCATTCTGGTTTCTTATGCATACAGCAATGATGATGATGCTTTATTGGAGGAAGAGACCTGTGTTCTTGATAAGTTGCTACATTTTTCAGCTCTGTACCTGGGTTCCTCCTTCCGTCAGAACCTGCCACACACTCATCTTCATTGATTGGGCATGACTGATCCAACTGACTAGGTGAACAGAGTCTTATATTCCCTCTGAGAAGAAATAAGGAGGCTACTGATTTCCTTCCTTATTTCTATAAGGTATGCTGATTTAAAATGATGTGCCTCAAAACTCACAGCAAGCTGCGCCTATCCTTATGCTAGAATCTTGGTATCCTAGTACCTGTCATAGCCATAGTTCATAAGAGGTGCCTAGTATAGTGAGTAAAAGGATGGGCTCTCGAGAAGGATGGCCTGGGTTTGAATTTCTGCTTTGCTATTTGAACTTGGGAAAGTAACTCATCCTCTCTGTGCCTCAGTTTTCTTATCTTTAAACTGATAGTGCCTAGATAGTGTGGTTGTGATTGAATCAGTTAATATTTGAGAATTACTTAAAACAGTGACTGGAAAAGTAAGGGCTCAATACGTGTTGATGCTGTTACTATTATTTTTATCATTATCATTATCACTCACCTTCAGGTACCTATGTTTATTTTCTCATCTCCGGAATATTTACTGAGCATCTCCTATGGGCAAGGACCTATCCTAGGCATCAAATGATTAAGACACAACCTCTGCTCTCAAGGAGTTGTAATCTAGTGGGGAAGACAAAAATATAAAATGATATGACAAGTGGAAGCTGTGGTCAGGGACCATGGGACTAAAGAGAAGTTGTCTTCTCAGGGGCAGTAGCCCCTGAGCTGAGTCTTAGAGGTGAAGCAGGCCTGGAGGCAGCAGGCTCCAAGGCATGGGTGCATGTGAGAGAACTGAGGGATCACTTGAGTAAAGGGTAAGGGAGTGGCCCCAAATGAGCCTGGAGAGATGGGTGGGGCCACATCCTAAAAGAATTGGGTGCCATGCTAAAGATACCAGACTTCAGGGTGTGTCTGTATGAATTCTAGTAATGGGCCCTTTTCCTCCAGAAACACAGCCCTTTGCCAGTGTTCATAGCTTGGTTAGTAGCAAGGGTGCTGAGTTTCAATTGGACCTTATGCAGTGAACACCCTGTACAACCATATGTAATGGCACTTGGTGCCCTTCCTGAAAATGATAAAGGAGCTACTGGTTTATGTAGGGCAATGACCTTAATCAACACCACCCTAAGTCCTGAGCTCTTGGGACTCTTGTCCTGGGATGCATGTAATTTAAAGGGTTCTTCTAGCCACATTGCTCTCCAGAGGCAAAGAGTCTGTGAGCCAAGGGGACATATCCGTCTAGAGCCAGTCTCTCCCCATTCTGGACCCCTCTTTCACTCCTCAAGTCCCTGAGATTGCCTGACATGACAAGGGCCCATGTGTTTTCACTGGTTCATTTTCCCCAAGGGTGAGCTGCCTCTGGTATATTTAGGCATGGTATGGGGGGATGTGAGTGTGAATGTATGTGTGTGTGTGTGTGGCTCCCAGTGTGGGAGGGAGCTGGGATGGGGAGGAAATGGGGCAGCAGTGAGCTGGAGGCCTCTCTCGTACTTCTTGCCCTAGCCCTACAGACGGTAGGGATTTGTTTAGGAATTTTGCTTTTAAAAAGTCAGTCTGGGAAGTGGCTGTGGCTCAATTGATTGGGCTCCCATCTACCATATGGGAAGCCCTGGGTTCATGTCCCAGGGCCTCCTTGTGAAGGCAAGCTGGCCTGCACCTGTGGAGAGCTGATGGTCTGTGCCCACGGAGAGCTAGTGCAGCAAGATGATGCAATAAAAGGGAGACAAGCAGACACAAAAGAATGTACAGTGAATGGACATAGAGAGCAGCAAGTCGTGGGGGATGAGAATAAATAAATTAAAAAATTTTTTAAAAAGTCAGTCTGATACTATGTGGACAATAGACTGGAGTGAATGTAGCCTGGGGAAGGCAGACAGGCACAGCAGTATCCTGGTGAAAAATGACCAAGGCAGTGGTTTGGGAAAGGGAAAAAATAGGGATGGACTTGAGATCTATTATAGAGGTGACAAAATAAATCCACAGGGTTTTGTGGACACTTAGGATCAGGATGAGAGAGAAGAAATTGCTAAAAATTCACCTAATTCTCACAACAGTTCTGTGAAGAACAAACTGTTGTTATTATTTCCATCATCTAGAGGAGGAAACTGAGACAGGATAGATGACTTGCTCAAAGTCACACAGTGACTAAGTGGCAGAAGCAGGAGTCTTCTGACTGTAGAGGCCCTCTCTCTGAAACCTGGGCTGTAGGTGAGAGTTGAAGTCACAAATCATCCAGGAAGTCTACTGGGAGGAGAAAAGGACCCACTATGGAAACTGGGCGCTACTATTGTTTCAACAAAGGAGGTCAAGCAGATAAGGCTCGAGAGCGATGTGGGTAGAGACGCTGGTAAGAGACAAATGTGACCTCAGGCATCCCAGAGGAAGGTAAAGTCTGCTCTAAGGAGAAGGCATTAAGCCCAGGATCGGGATATTCATTCATTAAACTTGGCTTGAGGCAGGTTCGGCTGTGTTCTCAACTTCTTTAAATGGTGGCAGAGGATTGTGGGCTAAGGCAGTTTGTCAAGTTGCTCTGTCATAAGCGGAAGCAGCTTATCTGCCAAAAGAGACGAGCAGGTTGCAAAAGTTACCCTTGAACTTGGTAAGTCTATCCTTCAACAGAAGCATTTCCTCTGTCTTCAGAAGAGTTGTTTCTAATGAGCCATGCGCAAGCAGAGAAAAAGAAGCCTGTCTCTCCTTAATCCTGTTGATTCCGGAGTGCTTTCATCTTCTCTAGTTTCTGTCATGTCAGGGATTAGACAGTGATTGGGTTTGGAGCTCAGAGGGGTCTTGGTTGCCCCCTTCCCCTACCCCCTATTTACTCAGCAGGAGTGAGAGTCCTAAGGAATACCTGCCCAAGGCACAAGAACTTCCTGGCTGTGGTTCCCAAACTTGGCCGATCATCTGAATCACCTGGGGAATTTTTTACAAACACAGGTTCTTGGCCCTCACTCCTGGAGAGTTTAATGTACTAGATCTGAGATTAGAGTCCACAAATCTGGTTTCTTAAAAAGTGCTCAGGATGATTCAGAGGAAGTACTGGGATAAAGCCTTCATCTGTAACAGCGGTTGGCAAACTTATTCTACAAAGGGCCAGATAGTAAATATTTTAGGTTTTGCATGCCATATGGTCTCTTTCGCAACTACTGTGCCATTGTCACGCAAAAGCAGCCACAAACAATACTGAAATGAATGAGTGTGGCTGTGTTCCAACACAATGCACCAAAATTAGAATTTCATATAATTTTCATGTGTCACAAAGTATTATTTCCCCCCAGCCATTTCAAAATATGAAAACCATTCTTAGCTTGCAGGCCATACAAAAATAGACAATGGGTCATATTTTGGGTCATAGTGTGCTGCCTCCTAATCCACTCTACTTGGGTACTTCACTGTAAATATTGACTAAATGCCAACTAATGTAGCTTAGATTATGGGCTTCACCATTTACCAGCTGTGTGCTCTTGGTCAAGTTAGGTAACCTCCCTGGGCCTCTGGTGGCTTATCTCTAAGTGGAAATAATTATAGGTCATAGTTCCCGAGGTTGTTGTAAAGACAAAATGAAATATTGTGTGTCAGATCCTAGCCTATGCTGTGCCTGGCAATTCTAAGTGCTCAGTATGTCTCAACTTGTATATTATTAAAACTCTGATTATTGGATATGAGTCACTGAAGTGCTACTGTCTCTGTGTTGGTCTTATTGAAGCTCCCAGAATGGACATGTAAATAATAGGACCCACTGCTCTGTCCAGTGGCAGCAGTTATGAATTTACCATTTGGTGATCATTTTCTAATGATTTCTAAGTTGAGCTCTGCTATGAACCCAGAAATCCTTTGTGGGTCTGTTGGGTTTATTTTCTCAGAGCTTAGCAACTGGCTTTTAGCAGTGTTTCCTGACAGAAGGAGAGGAAGAGAAGCAGTAAGAGCATCAGAGAAAGATACACATATTTGAAGAAATATTAATAGTTGAAAGTGCAAGATGTCTTTTTTTGTTGTTTAGTTTATCTGTTTGGATGAAAGAAAAATGTAATGATTATTTCTCTTTAAAAAACCAAAAGATCAGTGGAATGGAATAGAGATCCCACAAATAGACCCCCACCTGTGCAGTCAACTTATCTGTGAAAAAAGAGCAAAGGTAAGTCAATGGAGAAAGGATAGTTTTTAAACAACTTGTGCTAGAATAACTGGACCTCCACATGCAAATGAAAGGAATCTAGGCACCAACCTTACACCATTCACAAAAATTAATTCAAAATGGATCATAAACCTAATGTGAAATGCAAAACTATACAAAATCTAGATAACATAGGAGAAAATCTAGTTAAACATGGCTTTGCCAATGACTTTAGATGCAATATCAAAAGCATTATCCATGAAAAATAAATTCATAAGGTGGAGTTCATTAGGCCTAAACTCTACTGTATGTTACACTGTTTAAAAAAAATGAAAAGACAAGCCAAAGATGGAAGAAAATATTTATAAAACACAGGGCTGATAGAAGACATGTGTCCAAAATGCACAAATAACTTTTTTTCCTTTTTTTAAAAAGATTTATTTTTTATTTATTTCTCTCCCCTTCTCTGCCCCCTCCCCCCAGTTGTCTGCTCTCTGTGTCCATTCGCTGTGTTCTTCTGTGTCTGCTTGTATTCTTGTCAGTGGCATCCAGAATCTGCGTCTTGATTTGTTGCATCATCTCTCCATGTGTGTGGTGTCGTTCCTGGGCAGGCTGCACTTTTTTTGTGCTGGGCAGCTCTCCTTATGGGGTGCACTACTTGCATGGGGGGTTCTCCTACACGGGGGACACCCCTGCATAGCAGGACATTCCTTGCATGCATCAGCACTGCGCATGGGCCAGCTCATCACATGGGTCAGGAGGCCCTGGGTTTGAACCTTGGACCTCCCATGTAGTAGGTGGATGCCCTACTGTTGGGCCAAATCCGCTTCCCTCAAATAACTCTTAAAATCAACAATAAGGAACACCTCAATTATAAAGTGGGCAAAAGATCTAAACAGACACCTCACCAAAGAAGATACACAGGTGGAAAATAAATCTAAGAAAATGCGTAACCTCATATGTCATTAAGAAATTACAAATCAAACAATGAGATACCATTATATACCTATTAGTATAGCTAAAATCCCAAACACTGACACCACCAAATGTTGACAAGGAAAGAAAGCAACAGGAGTTCTCATTCATTGCTGTTGGGAGCACAAAATGGTATAGCCACTTTGGAAGACAGTTTGGTAGTATCTTACAAAGCTAAACATAGTCTTACCATATGTTTCCACAATTCCAAATGAGCTGCAAACTTAGGTCCATATAAATTCCTAAACACAATGTTCATAGTAGTGTTATTTATAATTGTCAAAACTTAAAAGTAACCTTGATGTCCTTCAGTCAGTGAATGAATAAACCATTATGTGGTTTATTTACGTAATGGAATATTATTCAGAGATCATGTCAAGTCATGAAAAGATATGGAAGAATCTTAACTACATATTGCGAAATGAAAGGCAATGTAGTAAATGATTCTAACTGTATAATATCCTTGAAAATGCAAAACTATAGAAAAACTATAAAGATCAGTGGTTTTCAGGGGTCTGAGGGCAGGGAAGGAGGGATGAATAGGCGGCGCATAGGGGAAATTCAGGGCAGTGAAACTATTCCTTATGATACTGTTACAGTGGATACATGGCTTCCATTTGTCAAAACATGTAGAACTGTACAACACAGAGGTGAACCAACATGTGAACTATGAACTTAGTAATAATATATCAATATTGATTCATCAAATTTAAGAAATGTACCACACTAATGCAAGATGTTCATAATAGGGAAAACTGTGTGGCATGGGAAAAGAAATAGTGTATGGAAACTCTGTACTTTCTGCTCAGCTTTTCTGTTATCCTTACAGTGCTCTGAAAATAAAGTCTATTATTTTTTTTTTAAATGTAGCATTAAAGTTATAGCATTAAGGGGCAATTGTGGAAAGATGGCAGAGGAGGAAGCTCCAAGAATTAGTCCCTCCACTGGAACAATTATTAAACAGGCAGAAACTGCCTGAAGCAACTATTTTGAAATGCTGGAATCCAGTAGAACACTACAGCATCCAGGGAAGAGTGTGAAGAGACTGGCAAATTATGGTAAATACCTGTAAATTGCTTCTGTGTTACTGGCACCCATCTCTCACTCTTACAGAAAGCTGCCTTGGGTTCTGACCCCTGGTTTAGTTGCTGGTGCCACAGAGGGATGTAAAAATCCACTTTCCCCAAATGGGGGGGGTAGGGGGTACAGCCTGATCATTGCTTTTGATTAGCCACTTTGCATGGCTGGGGGTCCAGCTCTGAGAGTGGCCATTGTTCCAACCCATCCAGGACAGGAGGCAGTGGAGACTGTATGCCCCTCAGACCTCTGGAAGGCATTTAAAGGACCGCATTGGCTAGGCAGGTCAAGAAAGCACAGCTTTATGAAGCCATGGAGGAATCTCCTGGCCAGTCATCCCCAGGAGTTTGGAGACAGTAGGTGTTGCCTTTGTGGGTCCCCTGGCCTTGTTCCATCTGGGCATGACTGACATGGGAAACTCCTCTCTGGCCTGCTCCTTGTCCCAGAATTTCCCTCCAGGCAAAAGCAGAGTAAGGGGATGAAAGCTGTGTAAGTAACTATTGAGGCAGATAACCTGGGGGAAAGGCTTAGTTGCTTTTCAGTCCTGCACTGGAGGACACAGGAAAGGGAGAAGATCTGTTTCCTGGGAAGTAAAAAGGGGGCATTCAAAGTTCTACAAAGAGGGGAACTCCTAAGGCCACTAGTAAGCAGAAGCCCAAGACAAGACACAGATCCTGAAAAGACAGGGAGGACCCTGCACTTTGCATTCACCTTGGGCTGACCTTCCTCCTGACGGGAGGGTTGAGCAATGGCAGAAAGCACCAGCCAATGCAGAGCCACTTTGAAGAGATGGTGAAAGGTGATTTTGCTTAGATTTGCTGGGTTCAAGAAAACCTCTGTCTTATCACCAGCTGGTTCTCAAACTTAGGAAACACACATCTCAAGGAATAAATCACAAAGTTAACATTTTAAAATATTAAAATTTATTGTGTACAATAAAAGACTACAAGACAAACAAAGAAACAAGAAATGATGGCCCATCCAAACAAAGAGGCAAAAAAAAAAAAAAAAAAGAGAGATCTTCAATATGTTCCAGTATGTTCAAGAAGAGGAAGGAAAATACAGAGAATGTACTAAAGGATATCAGGAAAATAATGAATGAACAAAATGAGAATCTCAATAAAGAGAAGTTTTGAAAAGACGCCAACCAGAACTACTGGAGTTGCAGAGAACAAGAATTGAAATGAAAAATTCCCAGGAGGGTTTCATCAGATTTTGGAGCTGGCAGAAGAAAGAATTAGTGCAGGACACTAATTGAAAGATAAGATAATTGAAGTGAGTCAGGCTGAGTAGAAGATAGAAAAAGAACTATAAAAAGTGCAAAGAGATCAAGAGACCTCTGGAACACCACTGAATGTACCAATATATGCATTATGGGGGTCCCTGAAGAAGAACAGATTTAGGGACAGAAGGAATATTCAAAGAAATAACGGAAAACTTCAAAAACTTAGCAAAAGATATGAATATGTGCATCCAAGAAGCCCAGAGAACACCAAACAGGACAAACTTGAAGAAAAATATGCTCTGCCACATACTGATCAAACTGTCAAATACAAAGAAGAAGGAGTGAGTTCTGAAAGCTGCAAGAGGAAGGCTAAATGTTAAGGACAAGGGAGTCCCAGTTAGATTAAGTGCCAATTTCTTATCAGAAGTCAGGGAGACAAGAAAGGTTTGGGTGAAATCCTTAAAGTATTGTCAACTAAAAATTTTATGACTTGTGAGACTTTTTTTTTCAAAAATAAGGGAGAGATTAAGATATTCCTAGAGAATCAAAAGCTGAGGGAGTTCGTCATAACTAGACCTGCCCGATAAGCAATACTAAAGGGAGTTCTTCAGACTGAAACTGAAAGGACGCTAGATAGTGGTTCAAAGAGGCATAAAGAAATAAAGACCTATGGTAAAGGTAACTATTTGGGTAATTATAAATTCCAGCACTATTGTAATTTTTGGTATGTAACTCTACTTCTTATTCCCTACATATGCTAAAATGAAAGTGCAGGGAAGCAGATGTAGCTCAAGTGATAGGGCCTCTGCCTACCATATGGGAGGAACTAGGTTCGATCCCTGGGGCCTCCTGGTGAAAAAGAAGAGAAAGCATGCCCGCATGGTGAACCGGTGCCTGCATGGCTAGCCAAGTGCACGCGCAGTGAGCTGAGTGCCCACAGAGTGAGCCGCGTGCCCACGTGGCAAGCTGAGTGCCCATGTGGGTGCCCATGTGGTGAGCTGAATGCCCGTGTGAATGCCTGTGTTTTGAGCAAGTGCCCGCATGGTGAGCCAGTGCCCGCATGGCGAGCAGAGTGCCCATGTAGCAAGCTGAGTGCCCTCACAGCGAGCCAGTGCCCGTGCAAGTGAGTCACATAGCAAGATGATGACACAACAAGAGAAAGATAAAAGGGAGAGTCAAGGTGATGTGCAGCAGAGACCAGGAACTGAGGTGGCGCAATTGACAAGGAAACTCTCTCCACATCAGAGGTCCCCAGGATCGAATCCCAGTAAACCCTAAAGGAGAAAGATGAGAAGAGAAGACAGAGAAATAGATACAGAAGATTACACAGTGAATGGACACAGCAAAAACAGCAGGGTGGGACGAGAAAGGGCGGGGGAGGGAAGAAAAAAATGAAAATGCATAAAAATAATGATAAATTGATGGTTTTACACATACAATATATAAAGATATATTTTGTAATAAGTACAAAAAGATGGGGAGAAAGAGGGGCATAGGAACAGTGTATGTGTATGCTATTGAAGTCAAGTTAGTATCAAATCAAATCAATGAAACCAAAAATTGTTTCTTTGAAAAGATCAATGAAATTGCCAGACCTTTAGCTAGACTACAAAGGAAAAAAAGAGAGAGAAAACAAATAACTTCTGAAACCAATGAGTAAGCTTATGAAGGTAAACTCTAGAGTATAGGTTATTAGGAGTTAGGGGTTGAAAATGGAGCTGATGCTTAGTGTATATAGAATTTTTAATGTTTATTGTAAAAGTGTAGAAATGATAGAGTTGATGGTCATATATTATAGTGAGTAAAACTAACATTACTGGTTTATAAATGTGACTGTGGCTGAAAGGGATAGTCTGTAGATGTAATATGTTAATTGTAAGGAAGTGTAAAAATAATCTAGGGTTTGTATAACTAATTTCGGTGGTGGATGAAGATTGTGGTTAATAGTGTAAGAACATTCTTTTAGAGTTAAGAATTTGGTGATACATGGAAAAATTACAACTAATGTACCTTATGGACAATAGTTAACAGTAATATTGTAATATTTTTGTAGCAATGACAAAGAAGATATATCAGTTCTAAGGGACAATAATATGGGATTTTTACTTTTGGAGTAACGAAAACATTCTAAAATTGAGGTGATGACAGCACAACTCTGATGAAAACGAGAACCACTGAGTGTACACTTTGAATGGATTGTATAATACAAAGCATGGGACTGTATAACACAGTGATTCTTGTAATGGAAGATGGATTGTATGTGGTTAGCAGAACAAATATGAGAATATTCTCTTGTGATCTATAACAAGTATACAATACTACTACAGGGTATTAATAACTGGGTGGGTTGAGGGAAAATACACCAAATGTAAAATAGTTGCTATAGTTGATAGTAATATTTTGACAATGTTCTTTAATAATTTTAAACAATTGTTTCACAATAATGAAAGGTGTTGGTGGTGAAGTGAGGTAGGGGAGCGCCGTATGATGATATGCATGTTTGTTTCATAAGTTCACAATTTTTACTGTACACATATTGTTTATGTGTGTTCATGCATGGATGATAAACTTCAATTAAAAAGTTAAAAAATCAAGAAATGAAAAGTGAGTGCATTACTACCAACTCAACTAAAATAAAAAGGACTATAAGAGGATACTATAAACAACTGTATGACAACAAACTAGATAACAGATGATGTGGAAAATTTCTTAGAAACATACAAACTACTTATACTGACTCAAGACAAATAGAAGATCTCAACAAACAAATAACAAGTAAAGAGAGTGAACCAGTAAAATGTAGGAAAGTGTTAGAAGGGGAGGAAGTGAGGCATAAGAGAATCCCCTACATATTTTATGTAACATTTATATAATTTAAATCCTCTTTAAAAGTAAAAAAATAAAAAAATAAAAAAGTTGCAGAGGAATGACGACAGTTAATGCTGTTCTTACACATCCAAAGAGAAATGAGTATATGCAGGGAACTTTTGATTATAAAAGAAATAAATGTTCATTTTAGAAAATTTAGAAAATGTAATAAAATATGAAGAACAAAAAACAAACAAACAAAACCGAACAAACCACCCAACAACGAAAAGCCCAGCACCAGATGGCTTCACAGGGGAATTTTACCAAACATTCCAGGAAGAATTGACACTGGTCCTGCTAAAACTCTTCTGAAAATGTGAAGAGTAGAGAACCCTCACTAATTCTTTCTACAAGGCCAACAATCATCCACACACCAAAGATATCACAAGAAAATTACAGATCAATCTCTCTTACGAACATAGATGCAAAAATCCTTATCAAAATACACAAAATCAAATCCAGTAGCACGTTATAAAAATTATACACCATCAGAAAGTGGAAAATAACCCAAGGATATAGTATGCAAGGGCGTTCAATATTAGATAATAAATTAATGCAATACACTACCTTAACAGAAGGAAGGAAAACAACACCACACAGGATCATCTCTGTTGATGCAGAGAAGACATTTGACAAAACCCAGTACCACTTCTTGATAAAAACACTGAGAGAACTAGGAACAGAAGGAAACTTCCTCAACACAAAAAAGGGCATATGTTAAGAGCCCATAGTTGGGAAGCAGACTTGGCCCAGTGGTTAGGGCGTCCATCTACCACATGGGAGGTCCACGGTTCAAACCCCGGGCCTCCTTGACCCGTGGAGCTGGCCCATGCGCAGTGCTGATGCGTGCAAGGAGTGCTGTGCCACGCAGGGGTGTTCCTGCATAGGGAAGCCCCACGCGCAAGGAGTGCACCCCATAAGGAGAGCCACCCAGCGCACAAGAAAGTGCAGCCTGCCCAGGAATGGTGCCGCCCACACGGAGAGCTGACACAACAAGATGACGCAACAAAGGAGACACAGATTCCCATGCCGCTGACAACAGAAGTGGACAAAGAAGACACAGCAAATAGACACAGAACAGACAACCAGGGGGGAGGGGAGAGAAAAAAAAAAAAGAGCCCATAGTTAACCTCATACTTCATGGTAAGACCTTCCCTCGAAGATCAGGTGCAATACAGGGATGTTATTCAACATTGTATTAAAAGTGCTAGCCAGGGAAATTAGGCAAGACAAGGTAATAAAAAGGTATCCAAATTGGAAAGGAAGAAGTAAGATTCTCCTGTTTTGCAGATGATATGGTCTATTAGACTGGCCATGAGGTCTTGTCACTGTTCATTTTGAGGACACAGGGAGTTCTTCAGGCAGTTTGGACTTACCTGTTCAACCTCTAACTGTGATCACAGAAGCCAGAAGTCTAAGAGGCTCTTCTTGATGGTGTTAAGTTGGAGGGATTTTGTATTACTTTGTTAGGGTTTTGTCTAGTGCTAGTGCCTCGAGAGGCTTCACAGAAAAAGGCCTCTGCAGCAAGTTTAGTGTATTATATGTCATAGCTGTTGCACCATAACACGTTAGCTTATTAAAGGCCTCAAAAGGTCATGCATTCTTAGGTTAATTTTGTTTAAGTTAGTGATGCTCAGAATTATAAAAGAGATAATGGCCTTTGTTTTATAAAGGTACTGCTTATTAACAATAGCACCAATTAGCAAGTAGCACTAGTCTAATCACCTCTTTTATGGCTACGAAACTTTCTGTAGTAAATTCTAACATCAGATATTCTCAATCATGATTCAATAAATATATAGCATGATACTCTCTGGTTTGCTTAATTTCTACAGCAAGTGATTATTAAATGTTTTGTCAGGTATAGTTCCATCAAGATGTAAAGGATAATGCAAATATTATTTTCTAGGGTGCTGTATTGTTTATAATTGAGAGGTTCATAGGAAGGAAGTGGTCACTGTGTTGAAGGAAGAGTTCCTGGAGGAAAAGAGGAGACCTGGCATGGACGTAGGAGTCCTGAACGAAATTACTGCAATACCAAGATCAGTGTGTAAGCCTGGCTGCGTAAGAGTGGTCCACTCACCCAAGTTTCAATTGTGTCATTGACAAAGTGGGATTATGTGGTAAGCAGAATTCTAAAGTTGGACTCCCAAGTTTCCTGTCCCCTGCTTACTCAATCAAACGCTAATCTAGGTACTGCTGTGAAGGATTTTGCAGATTGAATTAAAATCTCAAATCGTTTGACCTTAAAATAGTGAGACTATATAGATAATCTTAACCTAATCATACGCACCCTTTAAAATCAGTTTTCTTCAGCTGCTGGAAGAAGTCCGAAAGACAGGCTCCTGCTGTTCTCAAGGAAGATAGCAAATAGCTATGTCATGAGCTCCTATTGGGGTAGGGAACCTCTAAAAGCTGAGAACAATCCCCACTAGCAGTCCACAAGCAAGAAAGTAAGGACCTCAGTCCTACACATAAGGAAATGTATTTTGCCAATAGGAGCTGAGTTCAGGAGAAGATCTGAGCCTCCCAATAAGACTACAGGGAGTTCGATTTCAGTCTATGAGACATGAGCAGAGGACCCATCTAAGACAGCTAACATACTGGACTCCTGACACAGAAACTGTGAGGTAATAATATATGTTGTTCTAAGACGCTTGATGTGCTCATTTGTTAAGGAAGCGATTGTAAATTAAAGTAGCTTATTACTTCTCCTTGTCAAAGATTAACATTAATATAGCATGATATATGTGAAAGTACTCTGTAAAATGTACATTAAAGACCAGCACACATATAAAAGTCCAAAATAGATCCTTTGATTTCCCACCCACCCCAAGTGTGCTTCTCTCTGAGTCTCCTCTTTATCAGTAAATGTTACGACCTTCCAGTTAATGCAAGCCTAAACCCTAGGAGTTAACTCCCTTTTTTTTTTTTTGTCATTCTCCATATCTAGCAAGCCCAAGAGCTCATAGAACACTGCCTGGCACTTGGAAGGTGCTCAAAAATGTTTGTTGGGGAAGCAGACGTGGCTCAACTGATAGGATGTCCATCTACCATATGGAGGGTCCAGGGTTCGATCCCCAGGGCCTCCTGACCTGTGTGGCAAGCTGGCCCACATGCAGTGCTGCCGTGCGCAAAGAGTGCCATGTCACGCAGGGGCACCCCCGTGTAGGGGTGCCCCATATCCAAGGAGTGAACCCCGTAAGGAGAGCTGCCCCACATAAAAAAAGCACAGCCTGCCCAGGAGTGGCACTGCACACATGGAGAGCGGACGCAGCATGATGATGCAACAAAAAAAGAGATGCAGTTTCCCAGTGCCGCCATAGTGCAAGCAGACACAGAAGAACACACAGCGAATGGGCACAGAGAGCAGACAATGGGGTGGGGGGGAAGGAAAGAGAAATAAATTAAATAAATCTTAAAAAAAAAGTTTGTTGAATAAGTGAATGATTGTTCATTTTCCTCCTGAATTTCGTCACCCAGAAAATTGCATGCATGAGTTTTTGTTTTTTGGTTGTGTGCTGTTGTGGTGGATTTAATTTTTCTCCCTCAGAAATACTCCCTTCCCCACTCCCCATCTCAGTGGAAAGGGAATGCTTCCCTGCCTCATTCATGGTAGGCTTGGCCCTGGAACTGGCCAATGAAATTAAGTAGAAGTGACAATCTCCCAGATTTGAACCAATCCACCAGAATAGGAGGCATTGGTCTTTCCGATTGCTCCTTTGGGAGCTTCCACATTTCTAGTTAAAAGCCCATACTGTAGATAGCTGCTCCAACTTGAACTTCAGAGTGAGACATGGAGCAGAGCTGCCCCTTAGTCGACCTGGCTAACTTCAGAACTGTGATAGAATCATTGTTTTAAGCCAGCAGTTTTTGAGTAGGTTTGTTACACGGCATTAGAAAGGCCATAGTTGATGAATATACTTTTCTAAGGTGGTAACGCTTCTATACATCTAGGAATTTAAATGCCTTTAGTTCAATGACTTGATGCTATTTTAAAAAGTGATATCCATTAGTTAAATTTGCTAAGGACTCATTTTGAGATAAGGAGACAAAATACTATAAAACTGAAGGAAGAAATCATACAGTTTTCAACTTTCATTTTGCAGGTAAGAAAACTGAGGCCCAGGCACACCCAAGTTTGTACAACTATCTCATTCTAGAAAGAGGACTGAAATCCAAAGTTTGTGAAGCAATATACTGTGACGGCCCTAATGGGAGAACTTAATGCTGAGGCCAAGATTGTGTGTGGAAATCAGCTCATTTTGTAACTTTTTTCAACATATGAAAAGAGCAGTAAAAAGCAACAATACTTTGGGAAAAGCAGGACATAGTTTTTAATATCCTTTGGGAGGAAACTGCCCTGTGCACCTATTAGCTACCCTTATTCAAAGGTATATTTCAGCTAGCATTTATAGGCTGATTAGACACAGCCGTATGTTTTGATCTTAGCTGACCTGCAGGACCTAAATTTTGATTTGATTAAAGGAATAAGTGACATTCAATTGGAAAATCTCCTTGAGTTAAACTTGGTTAAAGCAGTTAATTCCAAATCACTTCCACTGCTGCCTGTTTTACAAACACATAAGCACTTCCTTTTGAAAAATCAGGTTATGCACATTTTAGGGACTTTTTAACTTAGGTAAGGCTAGTTGATATTTTGCTGGATTTTCTAATTTGTAAGAGGCCACCTTGTCCCCAGAAATCCCTTTAGACTACAAATTTGGATCCAATTAAAAAGTATTATCTTATTATATTGAGGCATGATAGGGCTATAACTTCCAGGGACTTGCGTACCATTAAGTAAGTGTCCTACTACCTGCCATCACGCCTCACTGTTTTTGACTGGTGAGCATCCTAGCCAAATATCGCATTTATTGCCTTAGAAATTATGTAGGTTTTACAATTGTAACCATTCAAATCCAGGTATACTATATTACAATAATTAAATATATCAGATATTTAAGGAAGCAGATTTACTATACCATACAGATTCTGTTGGAAGTTGGTGAACTTTGAATTAAAAAAAATAGAACTGAATAAAAATGGCACAAAGTAAGCAACCACTCAAAATTAATATTTATATAAATATAATGACCAAAAGAAAGACATTGGGAACTACGACTAAAAACCATTTACAAACTCACTTTTCTGTAGATCTCTAAATGAGTAATTTAGAATTGCACACATCAAATCTGTTATTAATGGCCAAAATTCACAACTTTGGCCTGCACATCAGACTAACCTATGCCAATTTTGAAAAATGCACAGTCCTGGGCCCCACCACTGAGACTCATTCATTAGGACTGGGGTGAGACTGGGATATTTGTTTTTAAAAACAAACAAACAAACAAACAAACAAAATGCACAAGTTTTTCTATTATTTGGCCACTGAAATAAAAGTTCTCTAAAGTGTTTGTTTTCATGACTTTGAATTTAGTCAGTTTAATTTACTCCGCTTTATGTGATTTACTCCACGAACAACGGAAAAATTTTAAAATATTACTTCTGTAACCAATGATAGTAAATTATGCTGATTACTTATGTTTCATTTATACAGATATGGTCTTTTAAGTTTAATTTCAAGAATTCACAGATTCTTAAAAGTCAAAAAATAATATTTATACACTTAATAAAAAAAATTATCTACTCTGGGCTTTTCCTAGATTTTTAAATTCCAAGTCTACATTTTTCTTTAAGCTCAGATATCTCTTGTTGTTTTAAAGTATTTTTATACAGAGGTGGTTTGAATGAGTGAATGAATGAATTTTAAAAATGAGATTTAACTTTCTAAGGCTGATTCTAGTAGTCTAAACCATATATTAAAATAATTGTGTATGCACTGACTTTTTTGGATTAGATTCAGAAAAAAGATTTTAATTACTGTATTTTTTTCTTAGATTTCTTATTTTCTTTTGATTGGAAAAATACAGAAAAGGACAAAAATCACCAGTAATCTCACAATTAAGAATATATATTACTAGCATTTTGACATATATTTTTATAGTTATTTTTTCTACACTTATATTCCTAATATTAAAACTGGAATTACTTTGGAAATACTTTTTTGGAATTAGACTTGTAAAAGTAACAATAACATATTTATTAGTTTTTAAAGTATAAATAATACATGGATGCCATAAAGACTTAACAAAAGTTTTAGATTATGAAAAATCCAAAATCACCATTTTCCTATCTTTCCCCAAATCCAATCCTACTTCCCAAAGAGAAACTGCTGTTTTGGTGTGTGTGTGTGTTTTAAGTCCTTTATCTAACAATATACTTCTAAAAATAAAAGTTAGCTACTTTTTATTTCTTATATGTTATAAATATTTCCATATTAACTTAAGGATTCACCTATAACTGATTTTTATTAGTTGCCAAGTTTATGTACCAAACATTAATTGTTTTTAACAAGTCCCCATTATTTGCGATCTTTATTGGTAAATAATCTTTTGTATGCCCATTACTTTCATAGGATGAATTCCTAGAAAAATTTCTAGGTTAAAACCTGTGAGTGTATGTGTGTGTGTGTGTGACCAAATTCTCTTCTACTAAATTTCACTTCCACAGAGAGTTGTACCTAGAATCATACCTCTTTCCTCTTTGACCTAAATGGAATATTACAATTTTTAAAAACCTTGGTCAGTGTTAACTCATTTTGATATTATTTACATATCTTTAATTAGTAAGGGGGAATATTTTTCATATATTTATTGGGCATTTGCATTTCCTTTGTGAATTGCTGGCATGTGAGATTGCTTTTAAAAATTGATCTTACTAATGTGTAATACTTTAAATGTTAAATATATTGAGATTTTTTCCTAATAGATATGCTGAAAATAATTTCTTCTTAGTTTATTTGCTTTTTATTTGTGTTATGAGTTGTTAATTCTATGTGCACAAGTATTTTAATTTTTTAAATTAATGATGTCCCATCCTTTGGCATTTTTGCTGAGGAGATCACGTATCTACTTGGAGATCAGATACATATTCATCCACCTTTTAAAAGTAAACTTTTTATTTTAGAATACTTTGTGAAAAGTTACCTCCAAGCCTTGCACTCAGTTCCCCCTATTAATAACATCTTACATAAGTATAGTACATTTGCCACGACTAATGAACCAGTATTGATACATTACTATTAACTAAAGTTCATAATTTATTCAGATTTCCTTAGTTTGTACCTAAATGTCTTTTTTTCTATTGCAGAAGCCCATCCAGGATACAACAGAATAATTAATTATCATGTCTTTGGCTTCTATGAGCATGGCAGTTTCTCAGACTCTCTTTGACAGTTTTGAGGAGCACTGATCAGATATGTCATAGAACGTCTCTTCATATTTGTTTGTCTTTTTTTTCCCTCACCATTAAACTGGAGTTGTGGATTTGGGGGAGGAAGTTCAATAGCATAACATAACATAGCATAGCATAGCATAGCGTAGCATAGCATATCTCTCATAGCATATCTCATATCATATCATATCAAGGGTACACACTATCAACATGATTAACACTGTTGATATTGACCTTGATCACCTGGCTAAGGTAGTGTTTTTCAGAATTTCCCACTACATAGTTTTTAGCCCCTCTTGCTTTCCATGCTTTACTCTTTGGAAGGAACTCACTAATACTTAGGAGTCTGGAGTTACGTTCCCACTTCTTGAGAAAGGAGCATCTATAGAAATTACTTAGAATTCTTCTGTACTGGAAATTTGTCTCTTCTCTCCCATCTATTTATTTATTTAATTACTTATTTATATCTGTGTACATTCGTGGATATTAATTTTATGCTTTGGGTTATAATCCAATACTACATTATTTATTTTGTTGTTCAAATTGTTCCTCTTTTGACCATTAGAAGCCCTTTCAGTTGACTTCTGTGTCCATTTCACATTCCCCAATCATTTTGTTTTTGAGCATTTCCTTATTTTCTGGCACTACAACATGCTTTGAGCTCCTGATTCAGCCATAGAATTGGTAATTTCTCCCAGGAGTTCTGGATCCTTTTATTGAAAAATAGCATTAGAAACCATGATTCAAGTGATGAATGTGCTCATTGCTGCTGGTGAATCATTGATTCTAGGCTGTCCCTGGCAGAGCAAATAAATGCACATGTTTGTACTGCCTTATGTATACATACATGTCTGTAATTGTTTATAAAAATGAGGTCATAGTGATATCTTCAACTCTAATCATTTATTACATGGTTCACTCTAGCTTCCCCTTGCTTATCTGTAAATTCCCATCCCAGTAGTGAGAAATCTGGTTCTTATCAATGGCTATCCATTTACTAATTTGTTCAATAGCAGTGTACATGTCTAGTGGGTTCAAAATTGTTAACCCATAACCCCACGGGAAACAGCTGTATCAGCTACAGTACAACACTTATTTATAGTTCCTTTTGTCTTTAATTTTCTAAAGTTACTTACATCATGTCATGCATTTGTAATATAGATTCTTTTGTTGTATCTGCATTCCATTCTGAAATTCCCTACCCTCCTACTTGATTTTTAAAAATTTGCATATATTAAGGTTCTCTCTGTCCTGTATGGATTTTGACAAATGCCATGTATCCACCACTACAGTACATAAAGAATAGTTTCATGGCCCTAAAAAACATCACCTGAGTTTCACCCAGTCAACTCTCCCTCATCTTCACACCCTTGGCAACCACTGGTCTGGTTATTATGTCAAGAATGTCATATAAATGGAATCATACAATATACAGTCTTCACAGATTGGCTTCTTTCATTTAGCAATATACACTTATGATTCATTAATGTTGTTGCATAGATTGACCAATCATTCCTTTTGATTCATCCATTATTTTATAGAATTCTTTTATGATTGATTTCAGTTTTTACACTTAACTCTGGTCAATTTGGATTTTATTTTGGTGTGTGGTTGGAGATATTTATCTAGCTTTCTCTCCAAACAATTAATTTTATGTAAGTCATTTATTAGAAAATGATGTCTCCATTGATTTGCAATGTTTTTCCATAATTAAATTCATGTGTATATGATGGTTTGTTTCTTAGATTTCTCTGACACTTAATTTTTTTGTCACTTCATTCTTATGCCAATACCATAGCATTAGAAATATTGTAATTTCTTTATATAACTTAATATTAGGTGGGAGTCTTCTTAATTATTCTTCTTTATGAAAAATCTTGATAATTTCCCCAGGTTCTTCTTTTGAATGAATTTTATAGGAATATTATAAGCATTGGTAGGGCCTACCTGTCTAATGTCCTTTCTGATTGGTCAAATATTTGTTTTTGTGGATTGGGGTCTGTACTATGCCAGTGATAAATATATTGACTATCACCCCTGGTTATAAGATAGATATTGACTCATTGAAAAACAAGATTTTCATTCTCAAGTGCCACGTGGCATTACATTCCTAGTTATTGTAACATGAAGTCAATTTCAGAATTTTCTCCTCCATCTGTTGGAGGGAGATGTCAATATCAAAAAGATAAAATTTGTTTTTATTCAATATGTCAATCAATAAATATCTACTCAGTATTCAACATCACGTAGCTCATTTTTAAGAGCTATAAGAGACAGAGTTATATAAACCCTTTGATTGGTTGAAGTTTATGGGTCAAGATTCTCAACAGTGGAAAGATGGGCCTCTAGTATTGGCCAGTTTAAATATAAGAATATTCTTTTCTCTTCCTTTCTTCCAAATTCACTCTTTCCTTTTATCAGGAGACATCTCTGTTTTCCAATGTAGAGTCCTGGCAGTTAAGGTTACCTTGCTTTTGCATTTGTTTACATCAGCGATGGCTCAGAAGAACTCCCAGGTTCAACGAGTGACAAATTGTTACTGACTGTACAGTGTAATTAAAAAGCACAGGCATTGATTAGCGATGAGATAAACCTGAGACCAGAAAGTGAGAGACCCAGAATAGCTGGCAAAACTTCTCATTGGATCTGTGTGAAATGGAAGATGTTTGCCCCTGCGGGCATGGCCTGAGTCCCATTGTGCATTTCCATTAGAGACCTACACTGAATCCGAGCATGCCATTGATGCTGGCCTATTTATGAAAAGCTGTTGAAAGAAGTTTCAGAGCTAACTGAAAGGAGATGTTTCTGAACTATAGATACTTCAAACAACATGGCTCCAAATTCTGTTTCAATAGATTGGAGATTGGTTAGTTTTCCATTTTTGCACATGAAATTAAACAAATGATTTGAAAGGAAAGCTCCTTTGGAATTCAAGATTTGTTTCTTTTAAGAAAATTATTAATTGAACAGTTGACTGAGTTTATTTTAACAGTTCCTGCCCCACGTTTATCTGTGTTTTCATTATGTTGTCTATTCCTGTTTCCAGGGATGTAAGCTTCAGCGTCCTAATTCTTCCTTGTCCTGAGACAAAGCATACAGTTTTAACAGGATGCTGCCAAGTAACGTTCAGTTACACATTTTTACCTTTCAGGTAAAAGGAATTTCTCCAAAAAAATTTTTTTGCAATAAAATAAAATAAAACAAAATAGCAAAGTAACACCCTAAACATGCTTCCACAAGATTTTTCTCCAGGTACAACTTAATAGTAAAAAACTTGAGGGTGAGCTGAACCTTAGGCACACAAAAATTGAGTGAATTTATGTGAACAGAATGCAAACATAATTATTAAAAAACGTTCTTCCCCAGGCAGTTTTCAATCAAGATCCAAAAAGCATTAGCAAACATTGATTTCTCCCATAACACTTGTACTTATTATTGGATCTGAGTTTTGTCTCTTAAACAGAAATTGAGGTCTGATAAGCTGGTATGGCCAAGCTTACAAGTTAGCCACTGCCCGCGGAGGTAGGAAAGCAGGGCTGGATCTATAACTGTTCTTGAAGCAGAGGAAGAATCAGGGTCATTGTTGGCATGTTACTTATTATAATTATTCTGTCCTTAATGTCTTAACAAAAGTGGTATTGCTTTTTAACTGGGAAACTAAAGTCAGGTAATTTACCTGGTTAGTAGTTGGTACTTGAGTGGAAGTAAGGCAATTTATCACCCGTCCTTTATTTTAGTGTGGTTTAAAGCAAACAATTAGTTTGAAAAGTTTAATCTCTATGGAGAATACTGAGACCCAGTTTCTATGACTGAGATGGAAGTTAAGTTGTAATTACCATAACATCGATTAGATTCTACCACAACTGAGATAAGTTGATTGTTTGATGACTGACACAACTGGATTAAATTGGTAGGCACAGTTACTTCAGCTGTGTTTCTGACTGCGTAGTTTTACCTTAGGAGAAATTTAGTTGCTTGGTGACTACTTGGCCTGACAACAGAAAATGTCCTCAGATTATTCCTCATAGCGACTTGAGTACTTTGTAATTACATACTCTTGTGTGCTTCCTGAGGGCCATTGTGGCTTGGAGAAAAAAACCCATCACATTCAGAAGAGTTGGGACAAATGAAAGGAATGTGAGAGAAGAAGGAGTGAGATAGTCCTAGAGAACTTGCCTTGGAGGAGTCAAAGTTGACTTGTGGTGGTGTAGAAAACATAAGAAAATATTTCCTGATTCTCTTCTCTGAGGTGGTGTGGCTTACCTTCAGCCATCATGGCCCTAACTGCAACCGTGTTGGTCACCATGCCTAGTTCTACAGAAGACTTTACGAGATGGACTCCCTGTGATTTTCCTGAATTAAAGCAGACCTCCCTGAAGAGACCCCAAGTTCCCGCTGAGTCTGATCCCAAGAGGAGTCCGTGGGGATGGCCTAGAATTGCATTGCTTCAAGAGAAGTGAAATGCAAGGATACACCTAACAGTGGTGGAGAGTAAAAGAATTGAAATAAATGTGATCCTATTTGAATGGCACAAGGAGAGCATTGGCAACATGGGAATTTGTAAGTAATGATTATTTGACTGTTTAGAAAGAGAAAAGAGGCAATATATCTTAATAGGTCCTAATTCTGGTTATCTTATTACTACTTGAGCATTTATGGGAGAAGAGATGAAAAGGAGCATTGATCAGGTCAAGATATCATTGATCCAGTGCTTGTGATATGCCAGGCAGTGTGCTACGATTTACCTGTATGATCTCATTTAGTCCTTTTAACTATTCTGTGAAGAAGGTACTATTAATTGTTCCTATTTTATAGAGGAGGATACTTATGTCCAAGGTAAAAGTCACATACTGTATTTCAAACCTAGGTATATTGAGGTCTCACTGCTTTCATGTGTGCCAAAGCAAAGCAAAAAGAGAGGACACAAGAGAAGAAGGAAATGGAAAGAGAATTACCTAGATTACAGACAGAACTAAGGCTTGTAGAGAATTGAAGTCTCTGAGAGTTGTGCTCTCCAAGTAATTTCTCCCATTATTTTCTAGAGTTGGGTATGGGAACTAAGCTTGTGGTCAATGGAAATGGAGTGGGTCAGTCATCTGATAAATCCAGCACCAACTCCCCACTGTAGCTGAAATTCTGTTATTAGAGCTAATAGGGAGCCTGGATTGTTGGGGACCAGAAGAGAAAGATTAAGGCAGAAGTTCCCTTTTAAATTGTAAATATAATCTGAGAATAGTAGTGCAATTAAGCAATTACTGTACTCTGCTGTGAATGAATTTTGTAAGAGTAGCAAACAACTTTTTCAAAAAAATTGATAAATCTGTTTTCTTCATTGAGTTTATTTTGTATTTTTTATTCTTCAAAATATTTATTTTTGAAGGGGCAGTCAGTTTATGTGGCCTAAAAAGAAAAACAAAATCAAATATGCATGGAGTAGTTTCTCTTCTTGTCTTTACTGCCTCCTATAGATAAACACTTCTGTTAAGTACTTGTATACACTTTCAGTACAAAAAAGCAAATGCAAATATATACTCATATGAATCGCCTTTTGTGCAAAAGTAGCACACCATTTGTGTGTATATGTGGGTGTATGCATAAGGTATAGACCACACATATCCTTTCTCTGTATATAAAGAAGAGACTATGCATATATAGTGTATACCTTGCTCTTTTCTCCCAATGACATATATCATGGAAGTTTTTCCATATCAATAAAGAGAGCTTTCTTTTCTTTTATACAGTTGCCAAGTTCTCTACTATGTTGTGTAGATGTAACAGTTTATTTAATCATTGATGGGTACTTGGATTGTTTCCATTTCTACAAACAAGTAATTTTATAGAGATGTCATTTTGTGTGAGAAAGCGGACATGTAAGATACCTGGCTAAAAGTCAGATTTCTGTGATAAAGTGTAATTATATTTGTAATTTGATAGATAAGCCAAATTGTCCTCCAGAGTGGTTATACCAATGTAATAAACCATGGATAAAACCTGGTTTTCTGTGTATAAGTCTTGACAAAATTATATGAGAGGAAACGGCATGTTGGAAAGTGTAAAGGATTTCAAATGTGGAATCACCCTGGGCCTCACTTCCGCTCTCTACAATGAGAGGGAGTAAGATTTAACACTTTATAAGGTCTCCCATCACAAGAAAATAACAAAATGATGTAGTTCTCAGCATTACCTATTCTTCATGCTTAACATTAGCCTGATTCTGTGAGCTCTTCCAATATCCAAACCAAAGTCAAGATTCTCAGCAACTCCTTCATCAGAACAAGTTTCTGAAGAAAAACAATATTATTTGTTATGTTAGTGAAATAAATGAATCGTGGGTGCTGCCTAGAATCGAATTCAGCCTCCGGGTGGTTTGGCCAGCTTAGACACATCACATTTTCATGGCAGCTGTGCTGTGAGATGCAAATTTGAGGGTCTGGGTAGCAGCTGGACAGCTTCATCAGGTGAGTCGCTGTGTGACAGGGATGCAATTCCTGTCCTGTGCTTCAGCATACTGTTTCAACAGGGCAACTGTCCGCCAGCACCGAGAACCCTCTGCCTGACATGCACTGTGCTGGACTTGCCAGTAAGGATACTAGAAGACATCTGAAGGTTGACAACTGAAGGACGAAGATTGATCATATTAGGAATAGACTAAATCATGTCGTCTCTATGTGCTTGCTTGAAGTCTGGGGAGGTATGCACTAAGGTTTTAAAGAGAAGGTAGCAACAAAGGCCAGTGTTGTTTGGTATTTTGAATATTCTATTGTACCATCTTATTGCAAAATCATAGCTACCTACCATACTCCACGGAGGCTGGTATTTGAATTAAGATTTATTTATTGGGGGCTATACCACTATGGAAGTATTCTGATCTTTTATGTTCTGATTCTGGAAACTTTAGCAATAGAGAAGGGAAGCCCTCTGTGACTCAAGGGAAAATGGAAGGGATGGAAAGAAAATACAATTAGTTGAATGCTTACTGTCTGCCCAACTGAGCAGGCTGCTTTCCATGAAGCAAAGATAGAATCTAGGTTTTGGTATCCCCACAGAAAAGGCTTTTCGCTCTCAGTGTTCTGGACAGCCTGATTTCAGGCCTGGGAAAGGAAGTCTGAAATCGAATGTTGTACTAGGTATATACATTATTATATGACAGGGCAAGTACATTTATTGAGGAGCTGATTGTGTTTTAGATGTTGTACGGAACACTATGGATGCAACAAAATTAATTGTTTCTGTACAGATAAATCTGCCTAGAACACTGAAGTTATCAAATCTCCATCTTTTCAAAGCTCCGTACCTATATTGCTCCTTATCAGGAAAAAACCCCACAGATAATAGTTCCCTAGGAGTAAATTTCTCTTCCTATTTTCCCTTTTCATCTCACAGATAAAAATTGCAATATGAAAAGATAATTCTTTCCAACTGTCAGAACCCATTAGAATTTCTACAACCTGATGCTCTTTAAGGTAAACATGCCGTATGCATTTACTGCAATAAACTCACCGTATTTACATTTTGATTGTCAAACACTGTACAAATTGCACATAATTGCCTTCTCTACGGCTACACTCTTGCTATTTGAAACTTTTGAAAATTTTCCTCATCTGGAATTCGGTAACAGATTAATTTTCCCATCAAATAAGGGGACAGGAAATTGTCTTCTACAGTTGTATCCTGTGAGGACACTACTAATTAGAAGCCATTTCCTGCTCTGACCACTTTCTAGCAGCTCCCCCCTGAGGACCAAGAGATACCACGTGAAAGCATTTCAGCTGAAGCCCTTGGTGGTCAGTAGCACTAGTCTGTGTGCCCAAAGTTTGGAGATAGTAAGAATCCAAATTATTTCCAGATCTGTGCTGCCTGTACAACAGGGTCTCTCAGCCTCAGCACTACTGACCTTTGGGGTCAGATAAGTCTTTGTTGTGGGGACTGACCTGTGCATTGTAGAATGTTTAGCAGCATCCTGACCTCTACCTTCTAGGTGCCAGTATCACCTTCTCAGTTAGGATACCAAAAATGCCCCAGTCATTGTGGAACATCCCTTGGGACAAAATCACTCCTGCTGTAGAGCAATTGAAATCATATCAAATATCCAAAGTGGGGTAAGCCACTGGCAATCTCTAAATACCATCATTGGAATGAATTTCTTACCTGTTTGTACACAAAGACCAGACAAAATGGGCTCACACATTAACTCCTTTGCCAAAATTTCTCTCAGTGTTGGGTGGAGTCAGAAAAGAGCTTTGACCTCTGTGACTCAGTTGCCCTGTGTATAGACGTGCAGTAGCTTAGCTTTCATTCAGAAGTTTCCAGAATCCAAGTCTAATTTTCTTTGTAGCATACATGGATGGTAACCTAAAGATGGTAGCTGTAAGTTCCAGATATGGCAGTGAAATTTATGTTTAGGGTTCGTAAGAATTAGAATTAGTGCATTCATTAGCTTTTATCGTCATGGTTGAATGAGCTTGAAAAAAGAGATAATGGTTTATTCCCTCGAACATATGCTTGCTACTTTGAAGGACAGATTTCTTTTCATAGGTGGGGGAGATGAGACAATTGGCCCCAGAACTCTAAGTGTTGTTACTAGTGTGATCCACTACACATATACCTGACATAGCAATTCCAGCACTCATGGCACTGATTTGTTTTCATATCTGCCTTCCACTTATAGAGGTCAGCTTCTTAATGACAGGAACTATGTCTATATTATATCTAATATAATTGTCTAATTGTCTAATATAATTGTCTAGTACAATATGTCTAATATAATTGTCTATATTATATCTAGTATAATTGTCTAGTATATCTAATATAATTGTCTAGTAATATAATTGTCTAGTACAGGAAAATATGGAGCCATCATCACTAGCCTACATGTTCCATGAGAAAGGAACTATATTGTATTTTGCTCACTTTTTTTAGTGCCTAGCACACTGCCAAACACATAATGGGTTTTTAACAAATTTTTGTGAAACAAATGGATGATTGGGATTGGAACACTGGTTGAATCATGGATATGTCTCTCTGTCAAATAAATTTTGGCTTCAAGTGAATCTAAACTAACTGAATTTAAATAGTTTTGCTAGGCTTTGGAGGAATAATACTTTGCCTCTCCTTCTATTTGCTTTTTTAATAAGCAACCAAGGAGAGATGTGGGAAGCCCAACTAAATGCCTGTAAAACACCATGATATTTTTTGTTAGATACATGCAAATGGATGTCACCATAGCTCCCTCCTGATGAACGAGTTTCCTATTTCTAATTCAGTTAAAAAGAAGGAAAACTTCTCTTTTATTTCTTCATTTTTATTTATTGTTTTTACATGAGTAAAATGCTTGAAACTCTTAAAGGGCATACTGTGTTAGATAGTACTATTTTTTTTCCAGTTCAGGAATACACACACACACACACACACACACACACACACACACACCCCACTCTATAGCAAGTCTTAGAGAAAGAATATCCAAACTGTCAGCTTTTGAAAGCACTCAAGCTTCATGCCATTGCAGAGACATAGCTGGTCTCGTGGCTTTGACAAAAATGAGATGCTAATGAAGAACGCAAAGGGAACAGCTTTAGGGGAAACAAAAGTATAACACAGCAGAAATTGTAGACTCTGGGGCCTTTCGTCTTGTAAATATTTGGATTGGTGGAAATTTGTTAATTGAGGCAATTGATTTTCACCTGAAAATGGTAGCAATATCTAATTCCTTAAAGCCTGAAATAACATCCTTTGGGCCAAATGAGGTCATTCCGTTCTTAACCTCTTAGTGATATATTAACAGTAGGAAAGCATTTGGGCGCATATCTTAAAAAGTGCCACATTAACAAGAATATGCTCTGGAAAAAAAAAACCCACACAGAAAACCAAAACCCAATACTGCACTTGTACTTGGCACTGACAGGGGGGAAATGCCCCATGGCCTCCAGCCCCTGTTCTCCTCTTCAGCAGTATTTTAAGGTCTGTGTTTAATATTGCCAAGCCTACTTGAGTGATAAATGTAACTGTATAAAAATTACTTATTACAAGCTGTCATGTTGCCTCACTCACGTCGGCTGGGCTGGAGGCATTGTGCATAAAACTTGAATCTCTACCTTGACAGCCTCAGCCACAATGGCTTTAAAGTAAAATGCTTTCAGTCATGAATACAAAACATAATTTACCTTTTCATAATACTTCAGTTTGAAACACGTTGGAAAGCTCGTGTTACCGTCAGCCCTGTACCTGAACAGAGTGGAGAACCAGCGAATTCCAAGCTGTCACCTGAAACGCCCTACTGCTTTCCTCTAGTCCCTTTGAAGCAAACTTAAGCAGTTAAATTGTGGGCCCTCTAATTTTTAAAGTCCTATTTATGCTTAATTCCTTTTTGCAACTCTGCAATACGCTGTCAAAGTGGATTAGCTAGTTTTCTAAACTGGGATTTGTATGGGAATTCCTGACTGAATAAAATTTTCTCTCTCTTGAAACTCTCAGACCCCTTCTAGCAAGCATATTTGTTCAAGAGATGAGGAAGCATTCATTGATAACACCTAAATTCTTTACAAATAAAAACCCTTACCCGTTTGCAAGCAGATTCCAGTCTACCACAAATACTCTCAAACCAGTAAAATCTTCACACCTGTGGTTCAGACCAGTGAGTGAGTCACCACAGGCTGGGGCTGCTGGGTTATTCTGGAAGCTCTGTTTAATCCAGCCCCTGACTACTAGCTGCCGATGTCAGCCAGATGGAAATAGAATGTGAAGGTTCTAGGGAGACTCCCCACAGCACAGCTGATTCATTGTGACTGTTTTTGTAGTTGGCTGTGATGCATACACTAAGTGAGGCTCCATCTGCAGGGGTATCTGCCCACCAGCCTCCCTGCCACACTGGCAGATATGGCCCCCACCAAAATGCATTGGGAACAGAGCTGCAGATGCCTCCTGTTAGCCCAATTCCTTTTGACAATGTTCACATTCAGTTAGGGCCCAAAGTGCTTGTACTTGTCAGTTGGGATAAATGATGAAGAGAATAGTCTCCCTGTGGAAAGTGAAATAAAATGGCCAAAGGAAAGACTTTCCTTTACTACTACTCCATTCTCCACCCCTAAGCACCTATCCTTATAAAACAGCTCCTGCATTTGCTACTTCTTCACTTTGCCAGATACAACTGCTGGAGGAAAGATAGCTGACCTGCAGGGGGAATTCAGTAACTTGAGCTGTTCTATTTTTGAAATTTGGGGGCAAGTGAAACTGATTCAGAAGGAAAACTGTTAGGGCAGGGAAGGTATTGCTACTTGGGCAAACTTCCCCAGAAATTTTAGTTTTGGATTTTGTAGTTTGCCTGTTTGCATCTGTATAACACCTTTAAATTAAAGCAGTTTGCAAACATCCTTTTTTCTTTTATGAAAACTCTATCAGTAAATATAATATTATATATTATATATATATTTACAAGCAGGTTGAAGATTTCCCAACATGTAACTCTGGGCTATCTTGTCCAGCTCTTTTCGTCTGGCATTTGCTAGCCTCCCTTCCCCAACCAAAGTTCCTTGTCTTAGGCAAATGTACTCCATTCCCGACTTCATAGCTTCCCTGGGCCATCATTTCACCTCTAGTTTCCTAAATATTCCCTGACTGATCCTTCTTTAGTGCTACCTCCTTTGATGGGTAGAAACTAGTTTTTGGTTTTTTTTGTTTTTTTTTTTTATCATATCAAGTTATGGATGTACATATTGTAAATCCCAAGTGAAAAGGTAAAGTCTCTTCCCACTATTGTTTGCCCCTTTTGCACATACTACCTCATAGACTCTTGAACAAACATGTCATGCCACATTGTATCATGTCATTTCCCCATTCCAACAAATACTCATTTATTCCTAGAGATTTTACCAGGGAACTTTTTCTTATTATTATTTATTCTCTATGTATTGATATAGCTTCACATGAGTGGTATGTTCTTCTAAATGTAGGGGCTCCTTTAATAGCTCCCTTTTGAACTGAGAAACATTCAAGCTGACACTGGGTCTAGATAGTTTGTTTAGTCTGAGAGTTTGAATGGGTCCTGCTGGTTATGAATGTATGCTAAAATAATGTTTGATGATTTTCACGAGTTGATTTTTCAGGTTTGTAAAGATTGAATGGAGTATTAGTGTGTTCTGGAATAAAACCATGGTATGAGATAATCATATTAGGTCAGTGGTTATAAAATCTTCATGTTTTATGACCCACTGAAGCCACTGAGAGCATATTTATGCATTTGCACCTTTATAAGTGTTGTATTAGTTTCTTCTAAATTTATTAATTGTGCAATAATAGTGTTGAATATTATTTCAGAGATCACTTCTGATTGCCCTTGTTCATGCATATGACTCTGAACCAGATAAACCGATTACTTTATTTCAAATACAAATTCAGTTCTTTCTGAATTCAGATCATTAGCATGTGTATAGATTTACAAATACATTGTAGCATATATGTATATGGACTGCAAATAAGGTCAACTAGAGTGTAAGGGGCATCTATTCATTAAAGGAGAATTTGTGATCTGCCCTGAGTTCAATAACTCTATTAAGTACCAAGGAGGATAAAGGATGGTAGATGGTACTAAGCAAGTGGTGGTGTTTTTTACTGCCAATTGAACAATATGTTAGTAAGTAATGTAGACGCTCAGGGAAGTGACAGAGTAGTAGCTCCATGAAGAGGAGAGATGCCAGTACACTTCGGGAAAGCAGAGGGGAAGAGTGAAGTTAGGGGAGTCAGCAGATGCAGTATTTGGTGGTAAGACTCTTTGGAAGACACCCTGAGATCAGTCTGATTGGAGCAGAAAACTTGGGCTGGGCATAATGGGAGAAAAGGTTGATCAGGTGGGTTTTGAAGAAATATGACAGCAGAGGAGACAGTGAGAAGGTTGGAATTTATCCTGGAAATCAAAGATGCACTTGCAATGATGAAAATGTTTGCGCATGTGTATGTCTCTAGAGGAAGGGAGTTAATATTGGTTGAGTGTTGATATATGATAAATATGATTCTAAATGTTTTAAGTGTATCATCTCATTGATTCTTTTAGCTATGAGGATGAAGGGGGTATAATTATTTGAAGGTAGGTATAACTATTCTAGTTTCATCATGAATGCTGTGGCTGAAAGAAAACATATTCCTTTTCTAGGACTGTTTGGCAGGTCAGTTATAGAACCAGAAGCTTAATTTTGAACTATGTGGCACCTGTGTCCAAGGCCTTGGGGACCCTCTAGAGATGTGTGACTCATTGTTTGTATACAATGGCTCACTAATTTGTAAAACATGCTAGTTAGAATATATTGGGCAGATATTTGATTTAACACATAACCTAGTATGTGCTACTCAGCATTTGCTTGCCAGTTTTAATGTAGCTCTGGCAGATTAAAGGGATAGGTAAAGCATTTTTAAAGTAACAGACATACCTCTTTAAATAGTGTTTCCAATGAACTTTCATCTCTTGACTTTCAAATGCTTTTGAAATTTTTTTCTTAAATACTTTTTTATTACTTTTTAATCAGGTTGGACAGACTGATATTGAAGTATTGTTGCGTGCATACCTTTTTATGCCATGAACAGGCACTGTGGGAGCCACAAGACTGTGCCCAGCAGACCTTCTGTTAGAGGGAGGTAACTGCCCAAGGACCCCAATCGCTGGGCTTTGACTCCATTGCTGGGGCCACACGTCCATGGGCTGCTCCCGCCAGTTACCGAGTGCACAGGGATATGAAGGTAATGGCTACCTAGCAGACACCTAACTTTTTAAAAGAGAACTTTGGCATAAGGACTTGTCCATGGCTTTCCTGAGCCTATCTCAGACTGCAGAGCAATCTGCGTCTTTTCCAACCAAAGTTCTCTCCCTCTTCTTCGCTCAGGTCAGACTTGAATCACCCAAGTTTTGATGGTTTCCCCAGTCTTTTCTAGCTCCCTCCCTATTTCCTTTCACACAGACATTCCTTAATAATAAAATTCTTGCAAATTTAATCCCATTTTGGAGTATGCTTTGCAGTGGACCCGAACTTACAGAGGCATATTAATACAACTATACATTTTCTCAAACAACTGAAATGGGGAAAATAGAATAAAAAATGAAATCATTTAAGTCCTCTAGGAGAAATTGAAAAACAAATTTCAGAAATTCACACAAGAATGTTAGAAGATATCTAAGGACAAAATTTTAGTTTTTTTCTTGGTTTGCACATGGATATGTAATTTTTGATAAAAAAAGTAGGCCTTAAAAATATTTTGAAAAAAAAGGAAAAGTCCATGACTCAATAACCATAAATTTTATTTTAATTTTTGCTTGTAACCACTTGGCTTTTGACTTTGTCTGTGCATATTTTATGTCAACTCAACTACTGGATGTATAACATTTTATTGTCTGCTTTTTCAAGTAATAAACATTTTTCATGCATCCATATAGTTTTTTAAAAAGATTTATTTATTTATTTAATTCTCTCCCTTCCCTCCCTCCCTGCCCCATTTGTCTGTTCTCTGTGTCTGTTTGCTGCGTGTTCTTCTTTGTCTGCTTCTGTTGTTGTCAGCGGCACCAGGAATCTGTGTTTCTTTTTGTTGCATCATCTTGTTGTGTCAGCTCTTCGTGTGTGCAGCACCATTCCTGGGCAGGCTGTACTTTCTTTTGCTCTGAGCAGCTCTCCTTACAGGGTGCACTCCTTGCGTGTGGGGCACCCCTACACGGGGGACACCCCTGCATGGCAGGGCACTCCTTTCGCACATCAGCACTGTGCGTGGGTCAGCTCCACACGGGTCAAGGAGGCCCAGGGTTTGAACTGCGGACCTCCCATATGGTAGATGGACACCCTAACCACTGGGCCAAGACTGCTGCCCATATAGTTTTAATATCTTTTAAAATGACTGCATGCTATCACAATAGTTTCATATTTGTTATATTGTACTCTTATTATGAACTTGTACATTATTTACACTTTTTTTTTTTGCTATTATAAATATTCTGCTATACTCTTTCTTAGGTAAAATACTTCAGTTATGTTGAAAGTTTTCCTGAGCACAAATGACCAAGAAATAGTTTACAGGACCAAAGGAGATGATAATTTTTGTGTCAGTTACTGTATTTGGCTATTTTGCTTTTCCAAAAGAATGGTACCAAGCCACCAACAAAAAATGAGAATTCCAAATTTAGCTTTACCCCATCAGCAATGAGCATTACACATTACATAATTTTCTTCTCATCTGTTACAAGAAAAATGTAAGCCTGATTTAATTGGCACTTCTTTGATTATTAACAGAGATAAACATTTTAAGTGGATATTATTCCAAAGCAAAATGAAAAAAGTACATTTAATCAAAGCAAAATCATTTACAGCAGAATTGAATATTAGGATATTAATTCAGTTGTAATCCAAGCAGGAATAAATATTTTTTTTACTTTTATTTTAGGATTACTTTGTTTTGTACCTTTCCAGACTGGAAAGGGTTGTGTCTTCTGCCCTTGATTTTCCTTTTTAGTTCCTTGATACCAAGACAATACAGCTACCGAGTAGAACACATCAACATTGTAGATACTTTTATGTAACAAAATTTATATGTCATCATTTTACACATAGTGTAAAATGTAATAGCAGAAATCAGAAAACTGCTTAGAAGTTGTATTATGGAACATCCTTCCCCCTCACACACATTCACATTTCCAGGAGCAAATAAGAACATGAAATCAGGTGAGCCCTCCCTTAAGAGGACAAGGTGGTACTGAGCATGCCATGTGGGCACCTGAATTCAATTTCATTCAGGCATACAGTAGCTTCTCCCAGAGAACAGTCTATGCATTTGTTTAGGTACCTGGAATGTAATTTTTCACTCCTTTTTGATGGGCGTTGGTAGGAACTGGAGGAGACTTAAGGTAGGGACAGTTCTGAATTATCCTTTTAAAAAGTTCCACCTGGGATCTTGCCAAGGGTTTTTAAAAGAAAATAGTTCTATCCTGAGCTTTATGCTGGCAATATTTTTAAAACTACCCATTTTATTAATGAAGCAACTGAAATATAAAATGGTTCCCCCATTTCACATAATCACTGAAATAAGTTTCCCTATGGCAATTTATTGCTCCTTCTTCTGTTCTCTACATTTTGCATATATGTTTATTTCATGCTACTTCTTGTATTTGTAATTAGATTTTTGAATTACTAACTCTCCTGATTAGAATGAAAGCACTGTTTTGGTTGTTTTTTTTAATCCAATGAAAGAAACTCTAATACACTAAAATTCAGAGGATGCATCCCATATGGCAGGAATTGAAATAAATATTTAACATGAGTCATATCATTTAATCCTTGTAGCAACTCAGTGATATAGGAGCTATTGTTATCTCCATTTTACTGATGAGAAAACTGAGACTTGAGAAGATTAAGTAACTGTTTTAGTTTTCTAGATTGTTTAAAGCAGATACCATGAAATGGGTTCATTTAAATTTATTAGCTTACAATTTGAGGCTGAGAAAATGTCCAAATCAAGGTGATGCTTGTTTCTCAATCCTGGACTCCTTAGTCACATGGCAGGGCATCTGCTGGTCTCTCCCTTCTTTTCTGGGTTTTGTTGCTTTTGGCTTCTTGCTTCTGTGGCTTTCTCCTTCTCTCTCTCTATTCCTTTAGTTTGTAAAGGACTTTAGTGGAAGAATTAAGCTCCATCCTGAATGAGGTGGGTCACACCTTAACTGAAGTAGCCTCATCAAAAGATCCTACTTAAAGGAGCTTTACCCTGACAGGAATTGATTAGATTTAAGAACATACTTTTCTGGCGTACATACAGCTTCAAGCTACCACAACTATAGCACACTGTAGCACAACTATAGCTAACTAGCACTACAACTATTTAGTGGCAGAACTAGGAATCAAGTCATATTTGATTTTAGAACTTAAATTCTCTTTTACCATAGATTGGATTGCAATGGAATATTTTATTACCTTTTCTTTTTTTTTTTAATGAATGAAAGACCAAGATTGGGGAAGAACTTTGGCCTATGTTTGGAACTTTTTAGAATATCCAAATTATCAGGGCCTATAGAGAATAAAGTATTCTGTTTCCACCACCCTATAGAAATTGAACTTATTCATGTATGGATGCCAACTCCAATGGCCAAATTTTAAAGCTCATCCTATTAAGGCAGGGCCATGTAGTAGAAAGAACATGACCTTAGAGTCAGCGTCTCCTGGGTTTTAATTCTTAAGGCTATAATTTTATGGCTGTGTCATGGCTGATAAATTACAGAGCCTAGCAGAACCTCAGTTTCTTTATCTGAAAAAATAAGGATATAGTAAAAACCTCAGGCTTCTTTTGAAGATCGTATAAGACAATTAATCTTAAATAGTTAAGTCTATGAGTAGGACAGCATCTGTCCTTTTCACTGTTGTGTGCCCTATGATATAGCCAGTTCCTGAAATAGTGCTAGGGACATAGTTGGTCCTCAGTAAATATTTGTTGAATAAATGCAAGAATGAACTTATATGTTATTTGGCATATAGAAGGTACATAAATTATGCTAGTGCTTGTTCACCCAAACATCTTTATTTTTGCATTCCACATTGTTTAGCATTATCTCCATGAAATTCTGTTTTATTGACTTTGGAAGCAGCATGTCTTCTTCAAATTGTCTATAGTTCCTTCTCTTAATTGCCCATCTCCTCAATTTTAGTGTTCTCATAAAGTATGAGAAACTCTAACTTGCAGCCCATAACTAGGACTCAATTACTGTTTAAATGTGAAAAGTGAAGAAGTATAAATTGAGAAGGTTTCCTGGTGTCTGAACAGGACGCTGACCCTGTTGGTCATGGACAAAAGGCACTGCTGTCCTGTGCAGGTTGTGCAGTTTTAAAACCACTGATGTAGACAAGTTGTGGTAAGAATGGGCCTTGATGAAGGGTCTTGAAATATAAAGAAAAGGAAGTGGCAGGAGTTGACATTTAGAAAAACCAAATGCATTTGATAATTAATTAGGTTTGGGGTTGGAAAGAAAGGAAGAGAGAGGGTTGTAGTTTTTAGATGGGGTAGCTAGAAAAGTAGATTTATGTCAACAGAAATGGAAAAAGCAGAAGATACTGATGTTTGAGGAAATGTTAGATATATGACATGAGAAGAGTAGGTACAGAAAGCCATTATTGTACAGGGTGGAAATAGAATTATTCATCCAGAGGCTACTGAGATGTTTATGTTTTCTTCTAACTAAATCAGGGGTTCTTAACCTTTCTTTGTTCCAGGGACTCCTCTGCCAGTCAGGTGAAAACCACAGACCTCTTACTAAGTCCACACTATACTGTGTATTATTTAATAAATATATCACACCCACACCAACAAGAGAAATTTTTTAAAAAAATTTCCATTTAAGCTCACGGACCCCTTGTTAAGAACCCTGAACTAAATGTTCCTAAAATGCCTTGCTTTTTTGTTTCAGGTCTGGTTTTCTAAGTTTACTGCACTCAGTTAATTATTTCTGTTCTCAGCTTCTGTCAATGAATCTGTTTTCATGCTAACTATTGAGTAGATTATTATGCAGTAGGCATGATATAAAATGTTTCCATGTACTAACTCATTTAATATTAAGAAAACCCTTATGTGATAGATGGATGTATTAGTCATCTGTTACTTTGCAACCAGTTTCCAATAAGATTTTCCTCACTTGTAAGCCTCACCTGCAGCATCTTCAAAGTCCAAAAATTTCCAGTGTGTTCAAGGCACTTTAAGCTACTTTCATGTTTTAATTTTCTATTACAACAGCAACCACTTTTTTTTTTAACCAAAATCTATATTCATTTTCTATTGCTGTGTAACAAATGACCTTATAACTTAGTGGTAAAAACACGCATTTATTATCTCAGTTTCTGAGGTTCAAGAATCCAGGAGTGGCTTACCTGGATGGTTCTAGCTCAGGCTGTCACAAGGCTGTAATCAAAGGGTTGTCCAGGATGTGGTATCTCAAAGCTCAGTTGGGGAGGAGCTGCTTCTGAGCTCATGCTCATAGTTCTTGGGAGGACTCAGAAGATCCACTTCTAAGCTAACTTGCTTGGTTGCTGATAAAGCTTATGTCTTTGCTGGCTGCTAGCTGGAGATATAAATTCCTTGACACATTGCTTTTCCATGTGGCTGCTTACAATGTTGGCATCATTGTTCCCCCAAAATGAGTGATCTAATGAAGAAATAATGTAATAAAGAACCTACAAGTTGGGGATTTTAACCTAATCTCCGAAGTGATACCCGTTGCTTTTGTTGTATTCTACTCACTAAAAGTGAGTCACTAAATTCAGCTCACACTCAAGGGCATGAGGATTCTACAAGGGCATGGAAGGAATGAATCATTGGGAGCTTTCATAGGTGCTGCCTACTGCAATGAGAAAACTGGAGCATAGAGAGTGAAATTGTCATTTGTGGCTGTATTGGAGTCCTATGTAGAACTGGGCCTCAGCTCTTGGCGACTACATTGTATTGTTATCATCAATAAGTCGTGTGCTAAGAAAACCGATAACCTACGTTGCTGGGGAAATTTTAAAAAACAGCATGATAAATAGGCCCATTTAAGACATCTCTTATAGAGTCAAGCTTGTCAGGTTATTGTAGAGAAGTTCAGAAAGGTTTGTTCTTGTCGTTGTTCTTTTTTAGCTTATATTTGAGTAGGATTTCAAATGTTAGACTTCCAGATAAGTGTGACATTGCTATAGTTAAAAAAATAAAAAAAGAAACATTGAGCCAACTCTCCTACACTTTCGCTTTAGGATTCTGAGAACAATGAGAGGAAGGCTATGGCTCTATGAAAATATGCCTGAAGAGGCAAAGAAAAGTTCTTAGGTATGCACAATGATAAAGAGCATATGTGGAAACCCACAGGTAACATCATAAACATGGTGAAAACCTGAAAACTTTCCTTCTATGCTCAGGAACAAGACAAGGATACCCACTGTCACCACTCTTGTTCAGCAGTGAACTGGAAGTTCTAGCCAGAGCAATCAGGCAAGGAAAAGAAACAAAAGGTATTCAAACTGGAAAGAAGAAGTGAAACTTTCCCTGTTTGCAGATGATATAATCCTATATATAGAGACTCCTGAAAAATCTATAATAAAGCCACTAGTGCTAATAAACGAATTCAGCAAAGTTTTGTGAGTACAAGATCAACACCCCAAAATGATTAGTGTTTCTATACATTAGTAATGAATGATATGAAATGAAGAAAAAAAATCAAGAAAAAATTCCATTTACAATAGCAAGCAAAAGAATAAAATATCTAGGAATAAATTAAACCAAGGATGTAAAGGACCTGTACATAGTAAACTACAAAACATTCCTAACAGAAATCAAAGAAACTTGAATAAATGTAAGGATATTACATGTTCATGAGTTGGAAGACTAAATATTATTAAGATGTCAATTCTACCCAAAGCAATTTGTAGATTCAGTGCACTACCAATCAAAATTCCAAGAGTGTTCCTTACAGAAATGAAAAAACCAATCACCAAATTTTTGTGGAAGGGTAAGTAGTCAAAGCCATCTTGAAAAAGAAGAAAAAAGTTGGAGAACTCACACTTTCTGATCTTAAAACTTATTACAGAGCCACAGTAATCAAAACAACATGGTAAGAGTAGAAGTAGCTCAAGTGGCTGGGCTTCTGCTTCCCTTGTATGAGGTCCCAGGTTCTACCCCCAGCACCTCCTAAAAAACAAAACAAAACAAAACAAAATAAAAAAACAGCATGGTACTGGCACAAGGGCATATAGACCAATGGAATTGATTTCAGAGTTAGAAAGCAACCCTCACACTATGGATAACTGATTTTTGACAAGAGTGTCAAGTCCACTCAATTGGGAAAGAATAGCCTCCTAAAAATAATGTTGGGAAAACTGGATATATCCATATGCAAAACAATGAAGGTGGACCTGTATCTCACACCCTATACAAAAGTCAACTCAAATAGCTCAAAGACCTAAATATAAGGAAAAAAAACATAAAGCATTTTCAGAACTTTATGTTAGGCATTGTTTCTTAGACTTTATACTGTACAAACAACAAAAGAAAAAAATAGATAAATGGAACCTCAACAAAATAAAAAATTTTTTGTGTACCAAGAAACTTTTTCTTAAAGTAAAATGGCAACCTACACAATGGGAGAACATTGTGGAAGCAAAAAACAAACAATCCAATTGAAAAAAATGGTTAAAGGACTTGAATAGATATTTCTCCAAAGATGACACACAGATGGCCAAAAAGTACAAGGAAAGATGCTCAAAATCATTAGCTATTAGAGAAATGTAAATCAAAACTACAATGAGATGCCATTTCATACCCACTAGAATGGCTACTATTAAAAAATTGGAAAATATGAGTGTTGGAGAGGATGTGGAGAAATAGGAACAATCATTCATTGTTGGTAGAGTTGGAACATAAAATACAGCAGTGACTATGGAAGACAGTGTGCTGTTTTCTCAGAAAGTTAAGTATGGAATTACCATATGACCTGACAATCCCCCTTGTAGGTATATACTCAAAACAACTGAAAGCAGGGATTCAAACAGATATTTGCACATAATGTATAACAGCATTATTCCCTATTGCCAAAAGATGAAAGTAAAACAAGTGTGCATCAACTAATGAATGGATAAATCAGATAAGGTATATATATGCAATGGAATACAGCCATAAAAAGGAATGAAGTTCTGAAATGTGACCACATGGATGAACCTGGAACACATCATGTTCAGTGAAATAAACCACACACAAAAGGATTAATATGTATGATCTCAATAATTTGAAATAATTAGAATAAGCAAATTTATTGAACCAGAAACTAGAATACAGGTTACTAGGGGCCGGGTAGGGTAAAGAATGGGGGAATTAATGCTTAAATTGCAGTTTAAGGTGCAATGTATTTAAAAGAGTAAGGTCTTAATAGAGTGGTATATGAGAATTCTGTGTTTTAGGCAATGATTTTTCTGAAAGCCTACAATTTCTGTAATTAAAAAATATATATCTGAGGCAGATATCAAAAATGTAGTCTTAAACAAACATTAAAAGCAAAGTTAAGTAGTATGTACAAGAGAGACAGAGAGAAAGGTGCATATTAATATATCCTAATGCCTGCTTTTAATTTTTCAATTAAGTGCACATAGTGTGATAGCAAATGACACGTTTGACAAAATTCAATTTGTTTAATTCATTTAAAAAGCTCTGCTTACTATTCAGCAATCTTATTATGTTCAGGTAGAAGCTTTGGTCAGCTTTCATGATGAGAAGCTCATCTGATAGAATTTATTTAGGAGGACTTCGACAAGCATTAATTAACAAATATCACATCACTGTGTCCCCAGAGTTCTGCTGTACAAGACAAATGATACTTTTTGAGGGGAAGTTGAGAAGCACATCTGTAATTTCTCTGGCACATAAAAGATTTTTGCATATATTTAGCAGTTAAGGAGGCGCCAGTGATTTTGCAAGTTTCCAGTTCTAGGGACAGCTTTTATAACTCACGACTTTTGAAGGGGTTTACTCTGGCTTTTTGGGCCACCATTACAAAGGGAGGCTCGGTGAAAAAGAAATTTCCTTGATAAATAAGTTTGTGAAAATAGGAACAATCTGATTGTATTGGACTTGGTTAGGAACCGGCAAGCAATAAGAGAGTAGAGTTGTGGTACTGTAGTTGTGACCCCACCAACACTGCATGAGGTGGAATATCTTTTATCTTGGCTCTGTCACATGTGGGCAAGTTTGCCTCTCCATGGCCTGCATCTTGCCCTCTGTTATGTACTCTCCTGGCAATGGGCTTTCCACGAAGCAAACCATCCCCTGATGCTCGGAAATGAAGAAAAGATGTTCTATTAGTATCTCCATTCCTCTATTCTCCTTTGACCACAACATTCAGGATTTGGTAGCTATGTTTCACCTCTTTGCTCTGATGGCCAACTTGAAATGGTCAGAATCACAGATTGCTTTCTCACTGTTTTCAGGGGGAGACTCTCATAAAATACTGAGACAAAATACATAGTGAAATGTTAAAAGATGTGATAAGAATGGTGCAAACGTATAAAATGCTAAAGGAATGCATAAAAAGTAGACTCCCCTGGCAAGAGTGTGTTGGCTCTTCTCCCTTTGCCCCTTCAGCTCCACTCTTTGTCCTTCTCCTGCTTCTTTGTGCACCTGCAAGCTGAAGCCGACCTCTAGGAACTTCGGGTCAGAATTCTCTTGCTCTCTGGCTTCTGCTTGGGTTCAGTCAATAGAAGGCACCAGCAAGGTATAGGGCAAGAGAGGTTAGCTTATTTATACCCCTGGTTCCTGCACAGCTGCCACAGTTGGCTGGTGGCTGCATTTCTCCTAGCTTCTGACTTTTGATCCCTTTCTATAGCTAAATACTAATGGATCCCACTTCTTGTGCCAAGAGGTCTGAGGGTGGAAATGATTTCCCAAGATTGCTAGCCTTGGTGGGCTTCACATTCCTTGTTAGTTTCCCTTAACTCTGCCGGCACCTTTTTAAATAGTTGCTTTGCTACACTCGCAATTATCTCTTCTGAATATGTCATCTCATTCCTGAAGGGTCTCTGACACTAAACTGACAAAATAAATGAAAGGAATAAATCACTGCAGAAAGGGGCGCCTCCAAGAGCTTATCTGTCCTGGGAAGATATCTGGGCAGGGGATGCTGTATGTTCTTGATGTCATTTCTGAGAGGGGTCTTGAAGTCTAAAGATGACATCTCTCATCATATGGCACTTATCAAATACCACCTTGAATTGTTGGCTTCCTTTTCATGTGTTTATGGGTTATCTCATGGTAAAGGAGAGAGACCATTGGGGAAGTGAAAAGTAAAGCTATATGTAAGGCAAAAACAAAACAAAGCAAAGCCAAAAACAGGGCACCTAGTTAAATATGAATTTCAGATAAACAATGAGTAAATTGCAGTGTAAGTACATCCTGTGCAATATTTGTGCATAGGGAACATTTTTACTGTATTTATCAGGCAGACAGGGCCTTCTACATAGTGGGTATTTAATACAACATTCTTGATTAATGGGTTTAGGTGTTACATAAAACAAAAGCCCTCCAAAAACAATCAGGCACTGGCCAAGGATTATCTCAGAATTGTCAGAAATAATTGTGTCCCTAAAGGCCACCCACCAAGTGTCTGTGTGGACTCCCCTAGTCCTAACTTCCTTCTTATCACTGGTCTATATCTATGTCATGGTTCCTTCAGGCTATGGGAGGGTAAGGTAAAGAGTGTTTCGTTTGGAGAGAAGAAGGTTCCGAGTCTAGTTCTGCCAGTTTGTAGCAGTGGGCTTTGGGCAAGTAATTTAACTCCTCAAGCCTCAATTCCCTTATCTGTACGATGGCAATGAATTATGCTGTATTGCTGGATCGGCTGATCAGGATTAGAGCTGATCTGTGTCAAGTGCCTAGCACAGTGCCTGGAACATAGCAGGCACTAAAATGAAAAGTAGCTGTAATTATTGAAGTTGATGGGTGAGTTACAGAAATGAATTCTTGTTAACATATTGTGACTGTGCATGGTACTTAGGAAAAAGTCTTACAAATTATGGCTATTGCTGGAAATATATGCTATAATGAATCTCAGAAGATATTTTTTGCAGGAGTCCTTTTGCAGGGATTGGGGCATACAAGTCAGGTCAGGTCAAGAGCTGCTGCCTTTCTTTTATAAATAGTATCAACTCTCAGTAGAATACCTACCTTTGGAGTACAGAAATTATGTAAAGAAATAAAAATTGGGCTTTTTGATGACCCCTTAAATCTTATGATTATATCATTACAAAAATTTATTATAAAGTTTTAGCCAACTCCAATATCATTATCTATGGAAGCAGCATTTGGAAACATAAATTCTGGTCTTGTGTGTTAGCTAAGAGAGCAGTTAATTTTTATGAACATGATATTGCTTGGAGCTTTCTTTTAGGTGTGATGTCTTTAAGTATATCCCATGAGAGAACCTCTTCAAGCATGTACATTTAAAATACCTATTTTACCTGCAATCTTGCCAAATATCTTTCACTTCTCTAAATTGCTCTATTTTTGTACTGAGAAAGGTATTTGGCTCCATCTCAAAATCTGAAAATCATTAAAGGAAAATAGTAAATGATTACAATAATTCCTTAAGCTTTCAATTAATGTGTGGTTCAATTTGACAGAATGGGATAGAGAAATTTCTTTTTATAGATTTCCTTGTTGGGGAAAAGCTAATGTACAGATAGTAAGAGATAGTTAAAAAGGATTAAAGAAAACAAGAACCCTTTGTGAAGATGCAGTTTATATCTTTATGTGTACAAATATTTTCTCAATTCCTATTATATTTTTGAAAGTATTCGCTTTATCTGGAGAAAGTAACAAAATAAATGGCATAATTCTGTAAGTGGCCTGTGGGTATAGATGATATACTCAGCATACCAGGGTTAGCTTTGGCTCATATCTATAACTAAATGTTTTAGGTCTCAGTATCTTCATCTGTAACATAAAAGGTGTTTAAGAGGATCTTTTTTTCCAAGCTATTTCTCAAATTTAAGATTCTATACTTCTTGTTTTGTCCAGTGGAAGCAATTGATCGTTTCAAAGCCTGAATTAATCGCAGTTAGCACAAGTCCTGAGAAGGGTGCCAGATGAAACTAGGAAGTAGCAACATTTGAGGAGCCCTTCCGAGGGGGATCGCTTTAGTCCTCTTGGGTCATTAGGGTTGCCTGCATGCCACAAGGTCCAGGTAACCTTCTTCACAGATAGATATTCGACAGAGATGGTATCTGGGGACTCAGATCTGTATAGTTCTGATATTATTTTAGGCTAGTAACACATCTAATGAGGCAATTGCAGGGCTTCATGTGAGTCCAGGCCAAGGTGAGTTTGTAAAACATTGGGCTTGCTGTCTCCATCTTTCATTTCCATATAAATTCAGTAACACGCAGTAACCCAAAACCCTGTCAAGGCGATTATTTCTTGAAGAGTTTCATGAAGAAGTAACAGCAGCTATTTAAAGCAGCATGTATGCCATCTTCCATGAAAAATATTGAACCAAAGAAATATACTTTTCCATTGGTGTTATCTTTCTAGATTCTAGATATCCTTTTAGATGTACTATTCAATCCTTGTTATCCCAAACTAAGAGTTTAATAAAAAACAGAGTCGGGACTAGGAGCATGATTTTATGTTCATATCACTGAAGACCAAATATAAAACTTGTGTAATATGTTTTCTAAGAGAATTGTGGCTCTTTCTACATATTACCATTTTAAAAGCCTCACATTTCAGTATTTTTTTCTCAGTCATCATAGTGGCAAATTGCTTACATGAATAACTGTCCAGCTGAAATTTATGATCACCAGCAAGGAGAACACGGGTAGTCAACTCGGAATATATCAGCATGGCTTTTTCTGAAAAATTGAGTGGTAGATTTGCCGTGCTGACCTCCTGAGACAGACAGGTGACTAAGAGGTGTTTGTTAGTTTGTGAGCAATGCAACCATGTGAGAAATGCGATGTTTGTTAATAAGGGTATACTGTATTTTAACCTCTTCTTTGGCTGTGCTTGGAAGTGTTGAAGTGCTGTTTGTTACATCCTGATATGACACATTTGGAAAGCAGAGAGGCTTCTGACCCACACATAACCCAGGGACGTAGGGACTTTCAGTTCCAAACCCCATTATGTTCACAGCAGCCAATGGTAGTTCAGGGAATATGTTAGGATGTTAGGATGCCTTGGGATTTTCAGGAATTGTCAGTGCCTACCTGAGTTGCCTTAAAATAACCCTAGAGCATTTGTAAAATAAAGGCCAATGAACAATTAGAAACAGTATTCTGAGAAGTCCAGTTTAAACAGCAGCACCATTCCTTCTCTTAGAAGAGTTTTACTATTTCTTGTTTTTTTAGGAGGTACTGGGGATTGAACCCAGGACCTCATACATGGGAAGCAGGCATTCAACCACTGAGCTACATCTGCTCCCCTATGAACATTGTCTTTTTTTGTTTATTTGTTTTGTTTTTAGGAGGTACTGAGGTTCAAACCTGGGATCTTGTACATGGGAAGCAGGCACTCAACCACTTGAGCTACATCCACTTCCCAGAGTTGTCAATTTTAAAGGGCATATTTCCCTGAATAATAATGATGTATTATTTATTACCTGTGGGAACTTTGAATCTAAATTGTTAGTCATTCTGCTTTGAAACTCAAATTCAGCACCTGGCAGTCAGGTGTGTACTCAGTGAGTGGCTTTCTAAGATGGTGTCTTTGTCCACCTTGCTTTCTTAGTGTGTAAACTCCCTAGGGGCAAACACAACATCTTCTACTCTTGTTGCCAGATAAATAGATGTCAAATACTACTAAGGTTGACCGAGTGACTTATGTTGTCCATTAAGAAAATTAAAATAAAAAGATGGCATTATTAAAGGGGTAGGGAAATACATGAAATAGAAAATTCAGACCTATTTTCATGTCTCTCAGTTCACAATTTTAGATTCTTTTCTCTTTTCCTGTTTTTTCCTTTGCTGCCATCAAAGTGACTGATCACCAAGAAATGGGGCTATTAAGATCTGTCATCATATACATCCCCAAAATGTTCCCTCTAAAGTGTTCTTGATAGAATTGAAAGTTTCTCATTTTCTTAACTGATCTTTTACAGTCAAAGAAAAAAAAGAGAGAGAGAAAAAAAGAGCATGAGAGTGAGAGTGAGAGAACGAGAGCAAGTAAGTGAGAGAACACAAAATGACGGTGTTTTTATTAACTGTGGTATCACCATATCTAAGCTGGGGCACATATCACCACTGATGGGGATGGGTAACTTCTGGTCCAGTGCCTGGATCCAGGACTGAGCCTAGCTTAATATTTCTGAAATCACACTGGGCTTCCTTCAACCTCTGAGTAGCCTTTTTTGCACGTGGAGGCAGATGCTAGTAAGTTCTGACCTGACAAGAGAATTGTGGCAAGAGAATGGAGGTAGGGCCAGTGGAATACCAGATTGTATTTTCTTAGACCCTGAGGAAGGAAAGAAGTGTGAAAAAAAAAAATCCCTCTAAGCTCTACAGTGATAAATCTGATATGATTAATCTGTCATTTTAAACGTTCTGTAAAAACTATTCCACACATGTTAACATCTTACTGCGAGTGATCTAGATTAAGGCAAAACTATATAATTTAATATATTTAAATAAATGCTTTCATGTAACTATATTTGGAATAAGAGACTGATATTCCAACATATTTTTCCAAACTTCTTTGTTATATAGGATTTAAAATTTTTGTACATTAAAATATAAAAGATGATTTTTATGAAATTTGAAATTGTTGGAATGAAGAAAAATAACAATCAAAGGTATTTGCTTATACTGAACAAAGCAAAACTGTCTTTTTTTAAATTAGAGAAGTTATAGGTTTAGAGAAAAATCATGCATAAAATACAAATTTCCCACATGCCACCCTATAAATAACATCTTGCATTAGTGTGGTACATTTATTGCAATTGATGAATGAACATTTTTATGATTTTACTGTTAACTCTAGATCATGGTTTACCTTAGGGTACACTGTTTGTATTGTACAGTCCTAGGATTTTTTTAAAAAATTTTTATTATAGTTCCATAAATACAATCCTAAACTTCCCCTTTTACCACATTCAAATATGTATTTTAGTGCTGTCAATTACATTCACAATGTTGTGCTGCCATCACCACCATCTAATACCGAAACTTTTCCATCAAATGAAAAATCTTTATAATTTAAGCATTAATGTCCCATTCCCAAACACCACCCCATCCCATGATAACCTATATTCTAATTTCTGACTCTGTGATTTGGCATATTCTAATTATTTCATACAATATTTATCATTTTGTGTGTGGCTTAATTCACTAAAAATAATGCCTTCAAGGTTCATCCATGCAGTTTCATGTATCGGAGGCATCAATCATTTTTATGGCTGAATAATATTCTATTGTGTGTATATTCCATAGTCTGTTTATCCATTCATTGGTTGATAGAGACTTAGGTTGATTCCATCTTTTGGTAACCATGAATAATGCTGCTATGTACATTGTTTTGCATATAATCTGTTCAAGTACCCGCTTTCAATTATTTTGGCTATATACCTAGAAGTGTGATTGCTGGGTCTTATGATAATTACACATTTAACTTTCTCAGGAACTGCCAAAATGTCCTCCCCAGTGGTTGTTCCATTTTACATTCTTTGGAGAAATGCCTATTCAAGTCTTCTGTCCATTTTTCAATTGGGTTGTTTATTTATGGGATGTCTTTATATATTCTGGACAGCAAACCATTATCAGATATGTGGTTTCCAAATATTTTCTCCCATTGTACAGGTTGATATTTTACTTTCATGAAAAAGTCCTTTGATGCATAGAAGTTTTTAATTTTTTTTTTACCTTTAGCATTAATATAGTACCTTCTTTGCTTTTGCTACAAAATTTCAATCAGGCCCTATTTATCTATTCATTTTTTGTTGCTGCATATGTTTTGGGGATAAAGTCTAAGAACCGCTGCCTAATGCAAGGTCCTGAGGATACGTCCCTATGTTTTCTTCCAGGATTTTTATAGTTCTGTTTATTATATTTAGGTCTTTGGTCCATTTTGAGTTGGCTTTTGTCTAGGGTGTGAAGTAGGGGTCTACCTTCATTCTTTTGTATATGGGCATTGTTTTCCAAATATAATTTGTTGAAGAGACTATTCTTTCCAAAGTCCATTGAGTGGACTTGGTACCCTTGTCAAAAATCAGTTGTCCATAAAAGTGAGGGTTGATTTCTAAACTCTCAATTCAGTTCCATTGGTCTATATGTCTGTCCTTGTAGCAAGACCATGCTATTTTGATTACTGTGGCTTTGCAGTAAGTTTTAAGATCAGGAAGTATGAATCCTCTAACTTCATTCTTCTTTTTAAAAATAATTTATTTACTTTATTTTTCTTTATTTACCTACCTCCCCCTTCCCCCCAATGGTTCTCTCATCTGTCTGCTCATTGTTTGCTCTTCTTCTTCTCTAGGAGGCACTGGGAACCAAACTTGAGGCCTCCCATGTGAGAGGCAAGTGCCCAACAGCCTGAGTCACATCCACTCCCTCTGGGCTGCAGTGTCTGTGGCTTGTGGCATTTGCTCATTGTGGCAGGAGGCCGGTGGCATCTAGCTAGTAGTGACAAGAGGCAGCATCTAGCTAGAAGGGGTGGAGGCGACATCTAACTCATAGTGGCAGGAGGAAGTGGGAGGTGGTGGGAGGTGGCGTCTAGCTCATTGTAGTGGGATGCAGATGATATCTAGCTCATTGCAGTGGGAGGTAGTGTCTGTTCATCTTCTTTTAGGAGGCATCAGGACCCAAACCCAGGACCTCCTTTGTGGAAGGCAGGCACCCAACTGGTTGAGCCATATCTGCTTCCCTTCATTCTTCTTTTTAAAGATAGCTTTAGGCCCCTTACCCTTACATATAAGTTTGGTGCTTCTCTTTTTCATTTCTTCAGAGAAGGCTGCTGGAATTTTTATTGGGATTGGGTTGAATTTATAAATAGCTTTGGGTAGAATTGACATTTTAACAATATTTAGTCTTCTAATCCACGAACACAGACTATCCTTCCATTTATTTAGGTCTTCTTTGAGTTCTTTTAGCAATGATTTTTAGTTTTCTGTGTATAAATCCTTTATATCATTGCTTAGATTTATTCCAAGATATTTGATTCTTGTGGTTGCTATCGTACATGCAATTTTTTAAAATTGATGTCTTCTTCAGATTGTTCATTATTAGTTTATAGAAACACCACTGATTTTTGGGTGTTGATCTTATACCCCACTACTTTGCTGAATTCGTTTATTAGCTCCAGGAGATTTGTGGTTGTATTTTCAGGATTTTCTGTGTTATAGGATTGCATCATCTGCAAATAGAGAAAGTTTTACTTCTTCCTTTCCAATTTGGATGCCTTTTATTTCTTTTTCTTGCCTAATTGCTCTGGCTTGGTTTCCCAGCATACTGCTGAATAACAGTGGTGACAGTGGACATCCTTATCTTTTCCCAAGGGACAACTTTCAGTCATTTACTATCAATAATGATGTTAGCTTTGGGTTTTTCATATATGCCCTTCATCATGTTGAGGAAGTTTCTTTCTATTCCTAATGTTCTAATTTTTTTTCCATCAAGAAAGTTTTCTGCATTTTGTTAAATGCCTATTTTATATAATTGAGATGATCATATTTTTTTGCCCTTCATTCTATTAATGTGGTATTAGTAAATAACAGAAATTAATTTATTTTCTTATGCTGAGCTACCATTGCAGAGCTGGGACAAATCTCACTTGATCATGCATTTGGATTCAGTTTGCTACATGTTTTTGATGATTTTTTCATCCATGTTCATAAGAGATATTGGTCTGCAATATTTTTTTCTTATAGTATCTTTATCTGGCTTTGGTATGAGCGTAATGTTGGCCTCATAGTATGAGTTAGGGAATATTCCCTCCTCTTCAATGTTTTGTAAGAGTTTGAGCAGAATTAGTTTCAGTTCTTCCTGGAATGTTAGTTAAATTCCCATGTAAACCTTTCTGGTTCTGTACTCTTCTAGATTGGGGAGTTTTTGATTACTAACTCAATCCCTTCACTAGTTATTGATTTGTTGAGATTTCCTATTTCTTCCTTAGCCTTTGTAGGTAGTATATTTCTAGGAATTTGTCCATTTCATCTAGGTTATCTAATTTGGACATACATTTTGGTTATATTATCCTTTTATCCTTCTGTATCCCATTTGTATTCTTTCTTTTTTTTGTCAGTTTAGATAAAGGTTCATCAATTTTACTGATCTTTTCACCGAACCAACTTTTGGTTTTTAAAAATTCTCTATTTTATTTATCTCTTCTCTGATATTTGTTATTTCCTTCCTTCTGCTTACTTTGGATTTTGTTTCCTTTTCTTTTTCTTGATCCTTTGGTTTTCAAGTTCTCTGGATTTGAGCTCCTCCTTCTTTTTAAATGTCAACATTAGAATTATAAATGTCCTTCTCAGCACAGCCTTACTGCCTTCCATAAGCTGGTATATTTTGCTTTCATTGTTTTAAACTTTATTTCAAATTCAAAAAAATAGAATAACAGAAAAAAAGGCAGCTTAATAAGTTATGGAAGCATTACTCCAAAAAATTCTGTGCAGGCACTTTTATCTCATTTAATCCTAAAATCAAACTCAATTTTTCTTCCAGTGGTCAGAAAGATACATAGATGAGCATGATTGGTTAAATGACATGATCAAGGTCTCCTTGTTAATGAAGAAAATGAAGAAGAATAAAAATGCTTAATTGTATTCATATGTCATAAAAGTAAACCCCATATCCATTTTTTCCCAATTTTTTCATTTTTATTAGCCTCAAGATATGGCCCAAATTCCAATGTGATTTCTTCTTTGGCTCATTATTTAAGAATGTGTTGTTTAACACCCACATATTTATGAATTTTCCATTTCTCCCTGTGTTATTAATTTCTAGTGTCATTCCTTTGTGATTTGAGAAGATACATTGTATAATATCAATATTTTTGAATTTATAGAGACTTGTTTTGAGAGCTAACCTCTATCCTGGTCTATTCTGGAGAATGATCCATGAGCACCAGAGAAGAATATGTATTCTGCTGCTTTGAATGAAGTGTTCTTTAGATGTCTGTTAGGCCTAGTTGGTTTGAAGTATTGCTCAGCTCTTCTGTTTCCTCATTGATCTTCCATTTAAATGTTTTAATACACCATTTAAAATGGTGTATTAAATTCTCCTACAAATCTCCCTTCAAATCTATCAAAATTTGCTTTATATATTTTGAGTCTCTACTATTAGGCACATTTAAATTTATAATTATTTTATCTTTTTGTTGAATTGACCCCTTTATCAGTATATAATGACCTTCTTTGTCCCTTGTAACAGTTTTTGATATAAAATCTATTTTATCTGATATTAATATAGCTATCCTAGCTCTCCTTTGGTTATTACTTGCATGATATATTTTTTCCATCCTTTCACTTTCAATCTGCTTATGTCTCTGAATTTCAGGCAAGGGTCTTGTAAATAGCATATGATTGGTAAGTGTGTACTTTCAAAAAATCCATTATGCCAATATCTGCCTTTTAACTGGAGGTTTAATCCATTTACATTTAAATTCATTATTGATAATGCAGAACTTTCTTCTAGTAGTTTGCTATTTAGTATTTAGTATTTCCAGGTTTTATGCTTTTTGAGCCTTGATTATTCTGTTAATGCCTACCTTCATATTTCTTTCTTTGATATTATATTGACTTCCTTCTCCCTTCTGAGTATATTTCTCAAATATTTTCTTTATGGTTACCATGGAGTTCAAATTTAACATCCTAAATATATAGCTGTCATTTTTTACTTGAAACTAACCTAACTTCAGTAGCATACACACATATTCCTATACCTTTCCACCCCCCACCTATTTTTTGCACTTGTTACAGTGATATCCTTGTACATTGCATGTCCAAAACCATAGATTTATCATTATTTTTTTATGCATTTGTACTTTAGAAGTTAGAAGTAATACATGGCATTAAATACCAAACAATATAGCCTAATAGCGCTGGGATTTTAATTACTCAAATGATAACCTTGACCAGAGGGCTCTATTTCTTTATACTGCTTTGATCCACTTCTAATGTCCTTTCCTTTCAATTTGAAGAGTTCTCTTTAGCATTGCTTATAAGGCAAGTCTATTGGTAATGAACTCCCTCAACTTTTGTTTATCTGGGAATATCTTAATCTCTCCCTCATTTTTGAAAGAAAGTCGTGCTTAATATAAAATTCTTGTCTGACAGTTATTTTCTCTCAGCACTTTAATATTTCAACCCATTGCTTCTGTGGTTTCTGAGGAGCTATCAGCACATAATGTAACTGAGACTCTCTTACCCGTAACATGTTGCTTTTCTCTTTCAGCTTTCAGAACTCTTTCCTTTTTCTTTACTTTTGACAATTCACCACATGTTGTCATTTATCTGGGTTATTTCTCTTCAAATTTATCCTGTTTGGTGTTCAGTGGGCTTCTTGGCTATGCATATTCACATCTTTTGCCAAGTTTTGGAAGTTTTCTCTCATTATTTCTTTGAGTATTCCTTCTTCCCCTTTCCTTCTCCCTCTGGGACTTGCATAATGCACTAATTGGCATGTTTTATGGTGTCCTTCAGGTCTTTTAGGCTATTTTTGCTATGTTTATAACTATTTCTTTCTGTCCTCAGTCTGTCTGACTCATTTAATTTGTCCTTTTTAGAGTTCACTGATTCTTCTGCCATCTTCCGTCTGCTACTGAAACATTCCTGGGAATTTTTCATTTATTTTATCATAGCATTCAAGTCCAGCAGTTCTGTTTGTTTCTTTTTCAAAGTTTCTATGTCTTTATAATGATTCTTCTATTGTTCATTAATTTCCCCCCTGATATCCTTTAGTTCTTTCTCTGGATTTACCTCTATCTCTTTGAACATATTGAAAATAATTTTTTAAAAAGTCTTTGTCTGGTGTGTCCATGTTCTGGTCTTTTTTTGTTGATAGTTTCTGGATTTTTATCCTCTTCACTTGGATGAGAAATCACTTTCTGTTTCTTTGTTTTTCTTGCAATCTTTGGTTGCACACTGTACATTTTTTTATTTTAAAATGTTAATTTTGGGATTTATTCCGTAAGATGTCTGTTTCTTGAGTATGTTTCCAACTAATGATATTACAGAGATTTTCTTGAGGGTCAGGAGCTAAGAAAATGAAGCAAACCTAAGCACAAAATACTTGTCACTGTCTTTGCAAATTGGCCTTTTGTTGGATGGTGCTGTCCTTCAGAGTTCAGCTCTCCTATCAGAAGATAAGTTCAAGACAAATGGAAAGTGCAGGGTCCTGCCTGCTTTTCCTGGGCCTCTGTCTTGTCTTGTGCTTGTTAGTTGCCTTGGGAGTTCCCCTTTTTACTGGAATTTGAATACCCTCTCTACTCCCCAGGAAACAGACCTTCCACCCCCCTGCTTGTAACACTAATGGATTTAAAGCAGATAAACTTGTGCCCCAGGATACCTGACTCAATTGTTTTACACTGCTTTCATGTCTCAAAGTCCTTTTGTCTGGAGGACAAATTCTTGGGGGTGGTGGTAAGAGGGATTATGAGTGGGAGAGGGGTGGCCTAGGCTGAACAAGCCAGTGACTCACAAAAGGAGCACTAGCACTCTGTACACTGCACTGTGGAGTGGGTAAGGAAGGAACTTCTCCTATGGCTCTTTAAATATGCTCTTTCTTGATTTGGCACTTGCCCAGTAAATGCAGCCCTTTAACTATTTCCATAGTTTTGAGGAAAGGTACTGTTTTTAAGACTACTCTGCCACTTTGGCCCAGGGAAAGTTGGAAGAATGACCACCCTCAGATCCATGCCCCTAGCAAGCTGAAGCAGCCAATGATAAGCACTTGTCGTCAGGCAGACCAATCACCCCTGGATCTTGGGAAACTAGCTCTTTATATCTCAACCTGGCATCAGCAAGCTGCACCATAAGCTAGGGTTGAATACCTCATTTCTGTCTGTCACAATGTTTGGAGATGGGCAATGGTAGCCACTGTACAGAAAGTGTAATTCACCATTATTTATTGCAATTTGCCTCTTCTTCTCAATATTCCCTGGATACTGTACAGAGTTCTACTGATCTCTGGAGTTTCAAAATAGTTGAACAAACAGTTCCTGCCTGTTGAATAGTTGTTCTGTTGGAAGGACTGATTCCTGGAGCTTTCTGTTCCACCATCTTTCTACCTGTGGTAGTTTGACGCTGTGTGTACTCCCTGAAAAACAGGTTCTTAAGTGTAATCCATTCTTGTGGGTATAAACCCATTGTAAGTAGTATCTTTTGATAAGGCTACTTCAGTTAAGGTGACATCCATCTCATTCAGGATGGGAATGAGTCCTTCATAAATGGAAAGAATACAGAGAGAGGGAAAATGCTATGGAAGCAAAGAGCTGAAAGCAACAAAATCTGGAAGAGAAGGGAGAGACCAGCAGACATCACCAAGTGCTTTGCCATGTGGCAGAAGAGCAAAGGATTGCTGGCTGGCAGTCAGTCTTCAAGAAGAAAGTGTAGCCTTGATCAGGCCTTGATTTGGACATTCTCATGTCCTCAAACTGTAAGCTAATAAATTCCTATTGTTTAAAGCCAAACTATTTCATGGTATCTACTTTGAGCAGCCTAGGAAGCTAAAACACCACCTAAAATTGGTTTTGAATGGTTAAATTTTTATATAAAAGTTCAATGTTGTAATTATTAAGTTAGTTTCTTTTGGAATAATACAATTAAATGAATGACCTCCATTAGTAAGCCTTCAAGTAAATGGACTTAACTTTGTATCCTATAGTTCTTAGTGTTCTTGTTGGTGGATGGCTGAAGTATGTCTTTCTGTAACCAGCTAGTAAATGCAAATTTAAATAAGAGTCTTAGAGTAGATATTTCTTACTGATTTCTTATATGGTATAGAAGATACGGTATTTGATAGAACAATAGAGCTGGAATAAATGGCCAGAAACTATCCATTCTTCTTTGACAATATTTTTTGCTCCAAATGTGTCCTGTGGCAAGAGACAGGCACAGCTTCATGATGTCCTCTCTTATCTGATGGTCCCTTTTAATCAGAAGTTTAGTGCAGAATAGAGCATATAGTATCCCTCAAGTTCAAAAACAGACATGCTGAGCTCATTTCATAATTGCCTGTTCATCATTGCTTTTTGATAATACATTTAGGTTTCTGTCTTTCTCTTTTTCTCTCTGTGCAATTACTTTCTAAAAAATTTTAAACATGCCTATTGCCAAAAAAAAAACCGTGGAGCCTATGTATAACATGATTGAAATCATGGGTTTGTTCCAAAGCTAAGTGGCAGTGGACCTCAAAATAGAAGTGAAATCAAGTCATAGAAAACCAGAAACAATAAAAATTATAATGTACACCCTACCAAATTTATGCTGTAGTTATAGAGAAAGGAAAGGGAAATCTGGGCCCGTGATCATAGACATAAATTTCTACCCTTTGGCAAGAGAATACTGGAGTTGAAGTCTTTCAAAATTGAGAGTGGATTATAGGAAGGCAACACCCTAAAGATCTTTAGATTAAAGGCAGGTACTGTGGGTTCTATTCTCAGCTCTGCCAGTAATTATCTGCAACACCCACAATATTAAGCATGAAATGATTAAGCATTAGTTCCCAAGGCACTATTATTTGAGAGATGTTGATATAGGAAAATTTATGGCAAGGTACATTTGAAGGGGATTAACTAACATTTTGAGGGCTCAAACTGTGTTCAAAGAACTATGTATTGTTTCATTTAATGAAATAAGATGATTTCATTGAATCTTAATATCCTGTGAGATTACGATTATTATTATCATCATCCACTTTTTACATTAAAAAAGGAATAAGGTGCCAAAATGTTGCCCAAAGTCACCTGGCTAGTAAGTGGCAGAAGCAAAATTTGAACCCAGGCAGTCTGACTCTAGAGTTGGCCGCTCAACTGCACTGCTGCTATGCTTCCAACTTCTACCTTACTTCTATATGGTAACTTTCTATAACTATAGCACCAAAAGACTACAGTCTCCTGAGAAGCTTCATCTTCAAAGATAGAATTCAGACACAGTATGCTCAGATTAGATGTTATTCTAAGGGCTGAAATGCAAAAGTGATGCAATACCCCAAGTCCATGCCAAAGACACTAAAGGCCACAGAAGGACTAGAGTCAGGTGTTGTTTCTTGATGAGAATGCATTGAAGACTGGCATTAGAACTCAGGGTCCTTGCTTTATCTTTAATATGTTTAGAAAGTTTATATAGTTCTTATATGGACTCAGTCATTTCCTACAAATCCTGTACTTCATGAAGGTTGCCAACACAGTGTCAAGGTTTTGTTGTGCAAAATAAAGAAAACTGCATAAACACCAATTTTAGATATTTGAACTGTTTTTCTGTCACATTAAATATACCATATATCTAGGTCTCATTTTCCTAACCCTTATACTGATGGAGTTTAAGCAGATGAGCCCCATAAAGCACCTTTCACTCTAAAAATTGTGGATTTGAGTTCATAATGAAGACCAAAATACTTCTGGTTGTCTGAAATGGCACTTGTAATCTGGGACATAAACATTTACTTAGAGCTCTTTATCTGAACTCCACAAAATGAAGTTTAGCTACTACATACATGTGCCATTAATATTCCATTGTTGATAGGCATGTAGAGATGGGATAATTTCCCTGGCAGGTTTCCTCTGTGTACCCTTTTTAGCTGATGGTGTAGGGAGGATAAGACCCCTCTGAATGAGGAAGATCTTTCCAGGTGTAATCTTCCAGGTGTAATCAGGTCTTATCTTCCTTCTCCCCCAACCCCCTTCCACTCCTGGAAGAGAAGATGCATACCTCACTGTCTCTAGACAAAAGTTTATATTACTTAGTTTTGGGGCTAGGCATTTGCAAGTTCTGTTGGGCAGTAAGCACTGGTATGTTGTGGCTTTCTGTCAATGCTAATTGGCCATGCCAGTGTTACTTGTGGGTGACTTGAAGCCTGAGGAGTGCCAAGAAAGGTGTAATTACTAAATTTTTCCTTTCTATTTTATTGTTTTATGAGCACCAGGTCTGGCAGCTACATATGAGCCATGGCCTGTAAGTTGATTTGCCAGTTTCTTTCACTACACATGGCTCCTACTGGGCTGATCTGTTCTTCTACTAGTTCATTTAGCACCTGCCTTTGTGAATGGGACTTTTCAACATGGCACGTCTGTTTAGCTGCATAGATTCTTCTGCCTTTTCAAAGCCTCAGGTGATGAAGAGTCCTTTTGCATGGAAATCATCCAGCCTCAGTCAAACAGTTCAGCAATTTTGCTGAAAGGAGAATAGTCTTGGCTGTGCTTGGTGGGTCAGGATGACATTAGCAATCTTGCCTTGCTTATACTTTGCAGAAGCAATTGTCAAAGCTTCTATCCTTAGCTTGTGCCTTGGCTATATGAATGAGTCATCTGGTTTTCACTCTTGAGCTATATTGGGCCATATCTATTTGACAACACCCTTTTTATAAGCCCCCTAAATAGTAAGATTCTATGAGTCTTATCTATCATAAAACAAAACCCTTCAATTATATTCCTATATATTTTCCATGCAGTCCTGGATCATGTTTAAAGTAAAGAGAGTATTTTTGATAAAAACCAAAGATTCCTTGTTTTTTGGTACCTCAATTCTTTGAATTATTTGCTGCCTGAACTTCCTTTATTCAAGTTCCTTACCCTTTATCTGTTTCAGTCTGTCATTTGCTATTTGTTTGTTTTTTTTGTCATTGCTGTTTTATTTTATTTTGTTCAAATCCTACTCAATTTATTCATTTAAAAAAAAATATTCATTAAAAAATATGAGGTCCCCATTCACCCCCACTGCCCCCACCCCACCACTCCCCCCACAGTAACACTCTCCCCCATCATCATGACACATCCATTGCATCTGGTGAGTACATCTCTGGGCATCGCTGCACCCCATGGCCTGTGGTCCACACCACAGCCCACACTCCCCCACGTTCCATCCAGTGGGCCATGGGAGGACATAGAATGTCAGGCAATTGTCCCTGGAGCACCACCCAGGACAACTCCAAGTCTCAAAAATGCCTCCACATCTCTTTTCTTCCTCCCATTCCCCGCATCCAGCAGCCACCATGGCCACTTTTTCCACACCAGTGCCACATTTTCTAGATTATTAACCACAATAGTTCATGAATAGGATATCATTAAGTCCACTCTAATCCTTACTTTTTTCCTCCTTCCTGTGGACCTTGGATTGGTTGTGTCCATTCCACATCTATGTCAAGAGGGGGTTTAGATTCCACATGAATACTGGATGCAATCCTCCTGCTTTCAGTTGTAAGCACTCTAGGCTCCATGGTGTGGTGGTTGACATTCTTCAACTCCATGTTAGCTGAGTGGGGTAAGTCCAACAAACCAGAGTGTAGGAGCTGAAGTCTGTTGAGGCTCAGGGCCTGGCTATCATATTGTCAGTCCAGAGATTCAAATCCCCTAGATATATCTTAAACCCCAGCACCAACTACAATTCCAGTAAAGTAGCATGAAAGGCTTGTGAAAAGAGATCCCATCTGAGTCTAGCTCCATCATACAGAAACACCAACTCCAAAGAAGGGCCAACTGACATGGCAGTTAACTTCATCTGCCATGACCATAGAACCTGTGGGTCTCTTTAGCCCTCAAAAGGACCAATACCTGGGGTTGTATCTACTTTATCTGTCTCTGAGACTCTGCTCAGGTGTGCATAAGGGCAATCCTTCTGACAACCTCCCAACTCTTTTTTAGAGACTCAGCCATATAAACTCATTTGTCCTTTCCATTTCCCCCTTACTTTAGGTCAAACAGCATTTTTAACTCCTGTTATTATATGTAGACAGGGATATTCTGCTGGCCCGCATTGAACCTTTAATTCAAGGTTGTTTTCTAGTTATGTCATCAGCTGGTACTTGGTAGTAATCCCTTGGTGCCAGGGAGGCTCATCTCCGGGTGTCATGTCCCATGCTGGGGGGAAGGCATTGCATTTACATGCTGAGTTTGGCTTTGAGACTGGCCACATTTGAGTAACACGGAGGCTGTCAGGAGGGAACTCTTAGGCACAGTGCTGCTCTAGGCCTTGTTCTTATTTCAGGCGTATAGGCTCACAAGCATAGTCATTAGTATCAGGGGCTCACTTTTGGACCCTCATTCCTTCCTGGTCCTTACCGTTGCACCTGGGGGACTGCCGCTGCTCCCCTAGGGACCACAACAGACCCCCCCTGGCCAGAAACCCAGCACCCCCCCAGCTGTTGTTTTTAATTGTTTCCACTATGAGTATATCCAAACATTTCCATGCACCCTGGACACATGCCCTGTATAACTCCTGTCAACCATATATCGCCTGTCAATAACATCCCATACCAGTATTCCTCCACTGCAATTGTTGAACCACTCTGTGATCCAAAACTTCCTGAAAAGTGAAGCCCAATATAATGTCAGGTTCCCTTACTAGTAAAATGGAATATAGCAATGAGTTTAAAGGTTAGATATGGAATACATATTGATTTGGAAAAATTCTACATCCTATCTTTTTCTTTTCTTTTTTCCTAATTATTGAGCTTCTCTTCACAAGAGCCCTAGATCACAGTAATTCATCTATACAATATACAGTACTCCCACATATCCATTATAAAACCTTTTCCCTCCCACAGCGATAATCTTTTAACTTATTCATATCATATTTACTGAAACTGATGTACAGATATTGATACAATAGCTTTCAAACAAGGTAACATTTGTGTTTACATTGTGGTTCATACTTTAGGCTATACAGTTTTCTAAATTTTTTTGTTATCCTATGTTTTACATTATGGTTTACATTATTAGTCTGTCGTCCCCTATATGTTTTTGGTGTAATATTACATGTTTCATATCCATCCTTGTGTACTCTTGTGAAACACTTCTTTTGACCTTGCCTTGGTGGAACCTACTGTGATTTTCACTATTTGCGGATGTCAAATTTTTCAGTTTTTGTTGGCACTGTTACTAAGTCCTAAGCCATGGGAAGAATGCTAGTTTGTCTTTTGGACTTCCCTTGTCCCCTGTAATTTTCCCAAAGCAACTGCTTTGGGGCTCTTGATTTGTATTTCTGACCTAGTCCACCGGGCGGAGGACTTCTTGAAGGTAAGGAGCTCAGATTACTTTTTTTTGGTATTCCAACCTACATGTTTTAATGGATAGATAGATGAATAAACAAGTGAATAAAGAAATTTAGGCCTAATATTCGATGTTGTTCATAAATAATGCTTTAGGTAGATAGCTTGATATCTAAGGGAGGTTTCTTCATAGATCTTGGAAAGCTAAAAAATGAACCTGTTATACATTTTCTCTATACTGCAACCCCATGAGGTTCTCCCCATTCATCACATGTGCGTTAGCTTTATTTGCTCTCTGCTGGGTCTGTAGTTCACGAGTGACCATGCTTTCAAGGCCACCATAAAATCCCTGATATTGTCAATAGCTCCAGCCAAGCTGGTCATTCTCTTCTTCCTTGAAAGTCTCCCCTCCCTCATCTAGGTATCAGCTCCCAACTGCTTTTCCACACTGCTTCTTTCATGGAACTCTCTTCCTTATCTTTCCCAAAATATTGATATTTATAAATATTTGGTCTCTGCCTCCCTTCCCTCACTTTATTTTCTCTTTTCTGGGGGTCATCCATTGTCTTTAGTTGCTGCTTTCCCTCTGAGTTGTATCCAATTGAGAAATAAACACAGTGAAGTAGTATATAACATCTTTTTCATTGCTGAAAAGCTAAATTAGATAATTTGGCCATACCTCCTACTTCATACTCCCCTTTGAACTTATCTACCTAGGCATGGGTAAGTAAGCTGGAAGTGAGAGAGTCTGTTTCCTAAGTGGACACTGGACATATAAGATGAGTGCACCCATGGCTTACCAGGTAGTCTAGGATAGTGAGAGAGAATCTGTTTGTTTTCATGGCACCCATTAGAAATGTGGACCAATTAGATTGGCTATTTCTCCCAGTGAAGGGAAGAATGACCATGGGAGTAGAGTAAGCTGTCTAACTTGTCCCAGGTTGTCCAGTACTATTTCAGTATTAGCATGGAAAGTCCCATGTCCTCAGCATGGGAAAAGTGGGACAGGAGTTACTCTAAAGTGGAGACAAGGATGAAAGCTTTCTTCTCAGCATTTCTGAGAGAACAGAATTGGTGAGAAATGGCAGCATTAGAGCATTTCTTGAATGCTCCAAAACTATGAATGGCACTACCATCCTTACCAACTTAAGGATAAAGTACTCAGATAGGCATTCTAGAGTCTCCTCAATTTGGTCCCAGCCTACCTTTTTGATTTATCACCTATTGTTCTGCAAATATTAATTGGGAACCTGCCATAGGGCAGTCACAGTTTTAAACCTTTAGGGCAACATAGTAAAAATTAAACATAAAATAGATTTCAAGCTTCCTAAGGACAAGGTTTATTGTCACAGGCAGTGTCTGAGATAGCTCCCAGTGACTCCTCTTCCTGCCTCTGCCCCCTGTGGTTCCTTTCCCTTGAGTGTAGGCTTATTGACTTGCTTCTAATGAATAGAATAATGCGGATGCAATGGCTGTCTCTTCTGAGATTAGGTTATAGAAAATGGTACCTTCTGTTTTGGGTGTTCTCTCTTGAATTGCTCTTCCTAAGGGAAACCGATTTCCATGTCATAAGACAGCCTTGTGGAGATGCCCACATGAGGAGGGACTGAGATGTACCCAAAACTACATGAGTGAGTCTGGAAGCAGATCCCTCTCCCTCTCCCTCTCGCCAGCAGTTGAACCTTTAGATGAGACAGCAGCCCTGGCTGCTGACAGCTTCACTTCAACTCATGAAAGACTTTGAGTCAGAGACATCTAAGTCATTCCTGAATTCCAAATCCATAGAAAGTGGTATGATAACTTTTTATAGTTTTAAGCCATTAAGTATTGGGATGCTTTGGTATGAACAATGGATAACTAATAAAACTGCAGATGTGTGAACCTTTGTTTGCTTGGTTTTGCTCATGGTATTCCTAACTCAGTGCTTGGCAGGTAGTAGATAATAAATATTTTTTTTTTTCAGTTTTTTTTTTTTTTATTGACTTTGTAATAATATTACATTAAAAATATATATGTGAGGTCCCATTCAACCCCACCCCCCCACCCCCCCTTTCCCCCCCCAACAACACTCGTTCCCATCATCATGACACATCCATTGGATTTGGTAAGTACATCTTTGGGCACCTCTGCCCCTCATAGACAATGGTCCACATCATGGCCCATACTCTCCTCCATTCCATCCAGTGGGCCCTGTGAGGATCCACGATGTCCGGTGATCACCCCCGAGGCGCCATCCAGGGCAGCTCCACGTCCCAAATACGCCCCCACCTCTCATCTCTTCCTGCCCTTCCCCATACCCATCGTCCACCATGTCCACTTTTCCCAATCCAATGCTACCTCTTCTATGTGGACATTGGATTGGTTGTGTCCATTGCACCTCTATGTCAAGAGGAGGCTCAGATTCCACATGGATGCTGGCTGCCATCCTCCCATTTTCAGTTGTAATCACTCTAGGCTCCATGGTGTGGTGATTGTCCTTCTTCAACTCCATCTTAGCTGAGTGTGGTAAGTCCAATAAATCAGATTGTAGGTGCTGGAGTCTGTTGAGGCTCAGGATCTGGCTTTCACATTATCAGTCCAGAGATTCAAATCCCCTAACTATATCTTAAACCCCAACGTTAACTGCACCTCCAGCAAATTAGTATGAAAGTCTTATGAAGGGAGATCCCATCTGAGTCCAGATTCATCACACATAAACACCATTTCCAGAGAGGGGCCATCTGCCCTGGTAGTAAACCCCATCGGCCATGACCATAACTCTCATGGGTCTCTTTAGCCTTCATAGGAACCAATATCTGGGGGTTGTATCTGCTTTATCTGTCTCTCTGACTCTGCTCAGTTGTGCATGAGGGCAATCCTTCTGCCAGCCTCCAGACTCTTTTTTAGAAACTCGTAGCCATATAAACTCATTTCTCCTTTCCATTTCCCCCTTACTTTAGGTCAAACAGCATTTTAAAGTCATGTTATTTTATGTAGACATGGATATTCTGCTGATCCGCATTGAACCTTCCATATAAGGTCCTTTTCCAGTTGCATCATCAGTTGGTATTTGATAGTGGTCCCTCGTTGCCAGGGAGGCTCATCCCCGGGTGTCATGTCCCACGCTGGAGGGAAGGCATTGCATTTACATGCTGAGTTTGGCTTCGAGACTGGCCACATTTGAGTAACATGAAGGCTGACAGGAGGAAATTCCCAGGCACAATGTTGCTCTAGGCCTTGTTCTTATTTTAGGTTTATCAGCTCAGAAGCATAGTCATTAGCATCAGGGGCTCACTGTTGAACCCTCACTCCCTCCCGGTCCCCGCCGCTGTACCTGGGAGACTATCGCTGCTCCCCTAGGGACCACGACAGAGCACCACTGGCCAGGAACCCAGTACCCCCCCTGCTGGGTTTTTAATTGTTGCCACTATGAGTATATCCAATCATTACCATGCACCCTGGACATATGTTCTGTCAGCTATATATCACCTGTCATTGGTATCCCATACCAGTATCCCTCCATTGCCATTGTTGAAACACTCTGTGATCCAGAACTCCCCGAAATTTGAAGCCCAATATAGTGTCATGGTCCCTTACTAGGGAATGGCATATAGCGATGGGTTTAAAGGATAGATAAAGAACTTGGATAAAGTTAGATAAAGAACTTAGATAAAGAATGTTGGCTTGAAAAAATTCCACATCCTATCCTTTCCCCCCCCCCCCCCTAATTATTCAGCATTTCTTCGTAGGAGTCCTAGACCACAGCAATGCATATATATAATATACAGCACTCCCATACATCCACCACAACACCTTTTTCCTTCCACAGCGATACTCTTACACCCTATTCACATCATATTTACTTAAGGTGATGTACAGAGTCTGAGATATTAGCTTTCTAACATGGTAATATCTGTGCTTACATTATGGTGCATACTTTAGGATACACAGTTCTTTACATTTTTAGTTCTCCTATGTTTTACATTATGGTTTACATTATCAGTCTGTCGTCTCCTATATATTATGGTGTAATATTACATGTTTTATATCCATCCTTGTGTACTCTCAAGAAACTCCTCCCTTGCCCCCCATTTACTTTGGTTCCACACATTTAACGTCCATTTTCCCTTCCACCTTGGTGCCCACAGTGACAGCCAACCTCCGTTTCCTGAGGGGCCACTTCCAGAGATAGATGGAATAGTGTTTAGGGCCTAACTTGCTCATCTGCCCCAATGCCCTGGGAGCCACCCTTTCTCTCGAGGGATAGAGTTCCCTCTATTTGGTGGCATTAGTCCTCCCCAGGATGTGGGTCCACCCCCACTCTCACTACTTGGGATTCTACCCCATGGTGTCACCCACTCTGGCAGAATGAGCATTTAGACATTCCCCAGGAGCCCGTCCTGCATCAGACCCTCCCCTCCGAGCATTCTAAACAGGTAACCCTCTTTATTATATTTTGATATTATTTTCTCGGCATTTTACTCTCCACCACCTCCTAACCCTCTCCAGTGTTCGTATGCTACCCCTCCCTCCCCCCACTTTTGGGCAACATTACCCAACCGTCCCTCCCCAGCCACCCTCAAACCCGTAAAGCCCCAACCAAAGGCAACCCCTTGCCCCCATTTTATCTCTTCTTTGTGTTCATACTTACCACCATCTCGTCTTAAGTTCCACCCCTGCAGACATCGGCTCATATCCTTCCTCCACCCTCCGATTTCCTGTATGCCTATCGTTCAGTCTCTTGCTATCTAGGGCAGCTTGTTTATTTCATATCATTGAGGTCATGTAGTATTTGTCCTTCAATGTCTGGGTTGCTTCACTCAACATAAGGTTCTCAAGATTCATCCATGTTATCACATGTGTTTGTAGTGTGTTTGTTCTTACAGCCGAGTAGTATTCCATTGTGTGTATATACCACATTTTATTGATCCACTCATCTGTTGATGGGCATTTGGGTTGATTCCAACTTTTGGCAATAGTGAACAATGCTGCTATGAACATTGGTGTACATATATCGGTTTGTGTCCTTGTTTTCAGTTCTGCTGGGTATATACCCAGCAGTGGTATTGCTGGGTCATATGGCAAATCTATGGCTAGTTTTTTGAGAAACCGCCATACTGTCCTCCAAAATGGTTGGATCCTTCTGCATTCCCACCAGCAGTGGATGAGTGTTCCCCTTCCTTCACATCCTCTCCAGCACTTGTATTCTTCTGTTTTTTTCATAGCTGCCAATCTTATGGGTGTAAGATGGTATCTCATTGTTGTTTTGATTTGCATTTCCCTGATAGCTAGAGATTTGGAACATTTTTTCATGTGCTTTCTTGCCATTTGTATTTCTTCTTCGGAGAAGTGTCTGTTTAAGTCTTTTTCCCATTTTTTAAATGGGTTGTTTATCTTTTTATTTTCAAGATATAGGAGTTCTTTATATATGCAAGTTATAAGTTTCTTATCAGATATATGATTGCCAAATATTTTCTCCCACTGTGTGGGCTCCCTTTTTACTTTCTTGACAAACTCCTTTGAGGTGATAATAAATATTTTGACCAATGAATGAATGACATCGTTCTTCTTCTAAAGGAAGTTCTGCTAACTTTACATAAAGATCGTCATATGTTTCTAGATCAGGGACTATGCTTTGGAAATGCTTTTATTTCCTGTACTGTCTATGATAATGTCTTGTGCATGTAGGAACTTAACCATTGTTGAATGAATTTTATGTCTTATTTTTAAAAAATGTATGCAACTGATGAAGGTCTAACTCTGCTGAATAAGAATGTAGAGTTAGAGCTCATTTGGATAATATCCAAGCTTGTATGAATAAGTATAATGAAGACTGTGAATTGATCTCAAGCCAACTTAATAACCTCATAATGTTTATTTCATCATTTCTCCTTTTTTGATGTTCATTACATCAGTTACATCTCATCACTTGTTTAATTAGAGAATGGGCATGGGAATAGGCAGAGAATTTTGTGACTCTCATACCCATAATTAGAGCTATAAATTGAAAAGACTTCCCTTTTTAAGGAATTGACTTTATTCCAAATGAGCAGAGATACAGACTTGGAAACTAACTAGCTCAGGAGTTAGGGGACTTGAGTTCTTGGCTTGGTTCTTAGGAATTAGACATGTGATTACAGAAAATCAAGCCCCTCCTGTGCCTCAGTGTCCTTATCAGTAAAATGAGTTGGTTGGGCTAATGCTTTCTAAGTTCCTTTCTAGGGAAAACAATACCTGTGACTGCCAACTGTGAAGAAGGCATGATATAACTCTGAAAAAAAAAACGCAAGCTATATGGCTTGTAAGCTTTATAAAGACTAAATTATGTGAATTTTTAAAAATCAGTAATTTGTGGATCATGTATAGGACACGATGCACTTGATGTTGATCAAGTTGAGAAGTAGATCCCACCCATCCCTCTCTACCAATGTCCCTTAAGGAGGAAGAGAGGGCTGGTGGGTGAGTCTTGAATTTCACTGAATTTAAGCCTGAGCTGTCTAAGGAAAATCATGATCATGAGAACACCTGCAAGGGGATTAGGTTACATTTTTGTGCTGTGCTGAATGGAGCTTGAGATAGAAATCTATTTCTCTTTATACCCTCTTTGCTTATTTTCCATAATATTAGAATGATCTAATAAGTAAAATGCCTTCGTTTACGCAAACAGAATCAATACAGGAAAAGCATGTCTTTAACATAAGGGTGAAAAGCACCAATGTTATATTTAGTCGCTAGAGAGGCCTCAGGGCTCTTTCCCCTCCGGTTTTCACTACCAACTCTAACTTCTATTTCCTAAAAAGAATGAAAAGTGGGGGTCACATGCATTTTCTTTACTTCCCTCCTTACTAGTGCCAGCTGCTGCCCTGAACTCTTTGGGATCCTTATTAGGATTAGCTGGTATTATCCCCCCTTGCCCCTGCATCTCACATTTCACGATATCTCTTGGAATTTTCTAATAATTGTACAGTAGTTTGTTGTAGTTCATCATCTTGACTTGACACTTTTTTGGGGGGAGAGAATATAAATAAAAATACTTCTCACTACTATTGAAGCTTTGAAACATAAATTAGAATTCCTTGTCCTAATTTGTGGTTGACAAGTCTTAGAGGCAGAGGTAAAAAAAAAAAAAAGATTGAACTAGTGAACGTGCCTCTACAAGTACAAAGGAATTTCAGTAGTAGCCTCAGGAACAAATGGATGAAACTGTCGGTCACATAAAAGAATTTAAGGGGGAGGGGTTAGGAGGAACTGATGCTTCATCAAATCGGAGCATTCAAATGTTTCAGCATGTCACCAACCCCAGTAATCTTACATTCTTTGCATCGTTAAAGACTAGTAAAGAAGATGGTTAGATACTTCCATTAAGATCTATTGAAAAATGCTCATATCTCATGTGTTCATTACATACAGCATTTATCACAAGTAGCCATACCAAATTATAAGAACCTTTGGTAGAGTATGTAGCCATTTTGAATATTTGTGATATTCCTTTTAAAATTAAGATAGAATAAAAAATATAATAAATGCACAGATCTTAAATATTCAGTTCAATGAATTTTGGATATCATGATATTCTTATATTGGGCCAAAACTTGTTACCTTGTTCTGATTAGTAATGGTTTGAAATCTATAGAGGGTGTTGCTGTAAGTTATGATCTGAATAGTCTATGACCATACTTGAATTAGTGTATGATCATGGACCTTGTTATAGTTCAATTTGATACATTTTCTGGGGAGGAAGACACCTAAAATGCTGACTAAAAATTTTGTTTTTTAAATAGGATTGTAAAATCTTAATGACCAAACTTGGGCGTCTTAACTGATTTAATTAATTGCACAGAAATTAAACTTCATTATGGCTGGAAAAAAATTCAAAAGAAAATAATGAAAAATTTGTGTTTGCTTTTATAGCTACCATGTACAAGGGCACTGAGTCCCTAGAAGGAAGCTGGCCCTTATCATGGCTGCTATGCCCATTGCCCCAGAGCCAGATCCTCCTGGAGCTGTGCAGCCCCACAGGTCTGTGGAGGCATTCTGCTGGTCTGTCTGGGTGTACAGTGCTGGAGTCCCACACACTGACCCAAAGGCTCTTCACTCCGATAGGAACACAAAATATGTGCCTGTTCTGTGGCAGGTATTGGATAGGCACACTATGTCCCTTATTCCATTGCATCTTCTTTATTTAACTTTCTCCATTTTATGGATGAGTATCCAAAGCTCTTTAACTGAGCATTAAGAAACTTCTCAAGGTCTAAATGGTGAAATTCCTAAGTAGTATTTGTTGACACTATTGTCTAGCAAATAAAAATAAAATAATAATTATTAATACAAAATAATTTCATTAAAGTATGGTTAGTTCGGGTTTTAAATCACATAGTTAATAATTATTTACCCCTCAAAAATAGTTATCCCTAATTCTAGTGGCTTTCAATTGTTACTTCTGCTTAGGCAAGAGAGGAAATGGCAAATTCAGCCCAAAATGCTCTACTTTTATCTCTTTAGTTTATTTATGCTTCTCCTGATTAATAGTTCATCTGATCAAATGGTTTGATAGAAAAGAAGTTTGAAAACCACTAATGTGGTCCAACTCTCCCACCATACAGGTAATGAAATTGAGGTCTGTGGAGTGGCTTGTTTAAGGTGGTGCCAAAATCAGCAGAAAACCCTCAACTAGTGCCATGCAGCATAACAGTCATATATAGAGTTTCTGCTGTGGGCCTGACCCTGGGCTAGATCAACAAGTTTATACATAAGCCTATGGGAAAACCCAGGCTTCTGCCCTATCACATTGCTGCTTGTTTAATCCTACCAGTTCTTGGTCAGTGATGTATGTAGAGAAGACCATACTACACCAATTTATCCTATGAATAAATGTAATTGAGACTTACTTTTTAGATCTGCTTCCTTCTTCTTAAAAGGCAAGTCACAGAGAACTGTTTGGTAAGCCGGGTTAGGTGCAGGGGTTCTTAACCTTTTTTGTCCCACGGACCCCTTTGCCAGCCAGGTGAAAACCATGGACCCCTTACTAAGTCCACACTATCCTGTGTATTATTTAATAAATATATCACACCCACACCAACATGTTCTTTTTCAATTTCAATTCAAGCCCACAGACCTCCTGTTAAGAATCCCCAGATTAGGGAGAGGGAGAAGGGAATTGGCTGAGAGAAAGAAAGGAGTGCTGAAGTGGCATGGGTGGGTGGTAGGCCTGGGATTTCTGGAGACAAACTTTGCCTACTTATTGTTTTACTGCCGCTCTAGGCTCTACTACAAGGTCTTTGGAGGCCAGTTCAGCTCATGTAAAAAATCAAGTACTGACGTTGGCAAGTGATGATGTCATAAACCTTAATATCATTTTTCTCATCAGCAAAAAAGAAATTATAATAATAGCTACCTTACAGCATTTACTTAAGACGCAGTATATAGAGTACTAAGGACAGCGTTTAATAAATGTGTCTTCATGGGGGGGTCATGACTAGACTTCAGCTAGAATGGTACCCAGACTAGCTGAAGGTAATTGGCTATAGTTTGAAGATGAATCACAAGATTAACTTGCTTGGTTATTCTGACCAGTACATTGGTTTTCTTTTCTTACCGTGAAGTTAGAGCCCTAGGAAGGTACCTAGAGAGACTTTCTCTGCAGGGCATTTTAAATTATTCTGATTTTTTTTTACATCTTTTAGAAGCTACTAATTCCAGGAGCGATAACCCAGAAGCAGATTATAAACTTGCACCATGGACCTGCTCATGTGGGGAAAACCTGGAGCTTCTTGGCAGTGAACATGGTTGCACCAACTAAGAAAAGAAAGACCCTTGAGCAGGATTGGAGTACAAACATTTCCCTCGATATTATCACTCCATGAACTAATGCTAGACCTCTGCACAGGTGGAGGTTAGTGTTTGAGGGCCATTGAACACTACCCATTTCCCTAATGCATCATAATTAAACACCTGTGCTAAATAACTTCTTACTGATCCACTGTGAAAATTTGCTGAGTGCCCAACAGTCCTTGAAGTGTTTTATCTCTTACTTGGGAGGGTGGTCTCAAGGTTATGCTTTGGTCTTCTATAAAAAAAGGCAGCTTCCTTCCACCCCTTGGGAAACACTCATGGAGGTGTGCATTTCAGGGCCTTTTAAGGACACGTATGAAGGAAGAAAGAAAACATTTTGTCCTGCTTTCTTAAAAGAAGTAAAGATTAAAATGCATGGTCCAAGAGTAAGGTGACACAAGAGGTCGATCTTTATTTTTTTTATAGCAATAATGCAGTCAAGAAAATGTCTAAGAATGCCGTGCCTTTTTAAGGAAATTGGCTATGCTAATAAAGAAATCTGCACAAACCAGGTGGACCACTGTTGCTGTGTGTCATAAGACTCAACAAAATTGGCCCTTTTATGTTGTCCTTCTTGCAGTTTAAATGCACATCAATACCTCATTGAATATTTTTCTTTCATCGTGAATAGCAGACAGTGAAAATCTTTACCACTAGGCTAAACTTATGATGAATAAAGTCTATCTTTAACTTGTATCATTTTCCCCTCTCTGGGGAACCTCACATTTTGGGTGTTGTGCCTGTTTGTTTTTTAAATTGTTCCTCAGTCAAAGCAGTGAATGGACACTGATTATTGGGTGTCTCTATATTAACCTGTATTGGTTGTGCAAAGTGAATAATATACATTTTTAATCCCCCATTTTATAGATGAGGAAACATACACTGAGAGGGGTTGAGACATGTCTCTAATGCCTTGTGGCATTTAAATGTCACAGTTGGAATTGAACCTACATTCCGTGTGACACCAAAGTCTGTGCATGTTCCATGCAAGTAGAGGATCTGTTTCCATAATTTTTACTGATAATTATTTCAATAATTATTCCTTAGGCAATATGTTTTCTCAACTATGTATTTTCATGTTAAGCTTTCAATTTCTAACAATGGCTTAAAATGCTTGTTAAAGGAAATCTTGGATATTTTCATGGAGATAGGGAGAAGTTGGGAAATTCCTTCAGATACATCAAGCCAATCCCCCAGATTTTCTTGATTTAGTCACTTTAAGTTATTAATTGGGTAGACACCTATAGCCTCAATTCTCTTCCTCCTTTGACCTTTTGCCTGGTCTTCCCAGAAAATCTACAACCCTGCATTGCCTCTGGGTCTATAGGACTAACAGGAAACCCTGAGGAAAATAGCAGGACTGTTGGTTTGGTACCCAATGTACAACTTCATATTTCCAGAATCAACTGGGTCCTCAGTTCTGTTTAGTGATCCTTTCCTATGTCCCAAGTCTTCTATTCCTAACAAGAGATATTCCAAAGTTTTAGCATCTTCTTCAGGATCTAACTGCCTTTCAGATGATAACCTCACCTTTAATTCACAGAAAAAAATCCAAGTTATCAGGTGGGAACCCTATCTGCTCTCTGAGATTCAAAAGATTATTATAAATCACATGTATCCATTTCCCCCTTTTCTCTCTCTTTTTAAAGAATGTCGTGCTTTTGTCAAGGCCAGTCATTTTACTTCTTTTCCTGGGTTGCCTTGACTTTTCTAACTTGCCTCACCATTTCTTCCTTCTCTTTTCTGCAAATTTTATATTTTCCTTTCCTTTGATTTCCTCTTCTCACTTACTGCACATAGCAGTTTGATATGGTTATGAATTCCAAAAATAGATACTGGATTATTTTTGTAATCTAGTCTGAACCTGGGAGTGATTAAGTTATGATTAGAGCTTTGGTTGGGCCATGTCATTAGGGCATTGAGTCCCCGCCCCTTGGTGGGTGGGGACTCACAGATAAAAGGCATGGCAAAAGACAGAGTTGAGGGTTTTTGATGTTAGAGTTTGATGCTGAAACCTTAAGCTGGAGCCCCGGGAAATAAGCTCAGAGAGGAAAGAGAAGCCAGCCCCAAGAAGAGAGGAATGCTGAGCCCAGGAAGAAGTAAGCCCTGAGAAGAGAGGAACCTTGAATCCAGAGAGAAACAAGGAAAGAAGGAAGGAACTCAGGAAGGCTGAACCCTTGCAGCTGTTGGCAGCCATCTTGCTCCAATGCATGAAAACAGACTTTGGTGAGGTAAGTAACTTATGCTTTATGGCCTGGTAACTGTAAGCTCCTACCCCAAATAAATATGCTTTATAAAAACCAACCAATTTCTGGTATTTTGCATCATCACTGCTTTGGCTGACTAATACACCTCATAAGCATGCTCTAGTTTTTCCTATCTCTTAAAAAAATAAAATAATAATTTAAAAAAATCAGATTTCCCTTTCCTTTGCCTTTCCTCTCTCTGTTGTTGTCAGGTTTGTCTTCACTTTCTTAGCAGCCTCTGACTCTTCAGTGCTCTAAAACCTGGCTTGCATCTCTTCACTCCACTGAGGCTAATGATTTCTCAACCAGCCAGCCCATGGACAATGTTCAGTCCTGATTTCATTGGGCATGTCTTTGTAATTGGATACTCTTGTCTTCTTTTTCTTTCACGACATTTTTTCTTCTGTCTCTCTTCTTGATTCTTGGAGTAATTCCAAGAATTTCATGGGCTTCTCGTCCTCCACTCACTCCTTAAATATGGGCTGGGAGTTTTGCTCAGGTCTCTTCTTCTACTTTAGGCTCCATCTTTAGGTGATCTTATTTAGGGCAGTGGCTGCAAGTACCTACAGTCTGATGATGTGCAATGCTATATTTCTTTCTCAGACTTTTATTCTGAGTTCTAGACAACATGGCCAACTGCTTGTTAATGTTATCACTTGGGTGAACTGTGGGCTTTCCAATTCATCATGCATTGATTCACTCATCATCTCTCCCAACATACTTCATTCTGCATATTAGTCCTTATCCTTGTGAAGGATGTCACCATTGATCCAGATGCCCAAATGAGAAATTGAATAGTATCCCTGTATTCTTCTAGATCCCTTCATCCTTGCCACATCCAGTGTGTTATCAATTGATTCTTCTAAATATTTCTTAATCCACCTCTTCACTGTCATCTTATTATGAATTCAGTTTGTGATAATTGTTGCCTGAACCACTTGAACAGCTTCCTGACTGGTACGGTTCTTACCATTGGTAACAGAGAAATCAGTTAAAATCTTTTTCATTAATTTAGGAACAAGGTGAAGGCTGCCCTAAGTAGGGTAATGGCTGTGGGGATGGAGGATGAGAGGAAGCGATATAAGGGTAAGCACTTTGATATAAGCTGAGAAAGCATGAAATAGTGGTAAAAATTGTGGTGAGAGATGACCAGGGAATTGTAGGAGGACTTTTATGCAACCCAAGACCCACTCAAGAGACTATGACTTATTAGTGGTCTCATTCTGCACCCTTGTGTTATGCCTCCAGCAGCTACCATATAGGTGAAGAGAAAGTGGCGATCTACTTTGTAATGAGTTGAGAATTTTGTGAATAACTGTTATAGGGCAAGTACATTTTGCATGTGAAGAACGTGTGTCTTTGGGGCCAAGGGAGTCCTGTAGTAGGCTAATAACCTCAAAAGACATCTGTGTCTTAATTCCTGGAGCCTGTGAATTTTATTTTGGTGGGCCCTAAATAAAATCACAGATGTCTTTGAAGAGAGAGGTAGAGGGAATTTGATAATAGAAAAGGAAAAGGTGATGTGAAGCTTGGAAACAGAGACTGGGGTACTGCCCATGAAGATGGAAAGAATACTGGTGGCCATAGAAACTGAAAAAGGCAAGGAAACAGTCTCGCCTCAGAGCCTCCACAAGGAATCAGCCCTGTTAATACCATGACTTTATCCTAGTTAGGCTCATTTCAGCCTTCTGACCTCCAGAACTGTAAGAAATAAATTTGTGTTGTTTTAAGCCATTATGTGGTAATTTGACAGAGTCAACAGGAAACTAATGCAGGTTTGACCAAGGATTGGGTTCTGGTAGAGAGATGGGACAGAAGGGAAAGATGCAAGATAGTTAGGAGAAAATTGGAATAGAGGATTTAAAGTGGTGGCCCGAATACCTAGCTTATTAGGGTGGAAGTGGAGATATATGGGGCTTAAAGTAGACATTTCAAGGATTGAAAAGCAGGACCAGGAGATTTCTATTTTAATAAATTATGAAGTAATTGGGGGAATAATTTATGAATTATGTAAATTCTCCTGAGTTTTTAAATCATACCAATACTGCTGTGACTAGTAATGATATAAACATCATTAACAATGGGGGTATAAATGCATTTTTAGCTTCCTCAACCAACAAATATTGGATTGGAAGACAAATAGGTATGCAAATGAAAGTTGTATTTTCCTGGATACTGTAGATTTTTTTCAATAGGCATAACAATAGTGACAGAAATTATCCCTCACTTCCCAAAATAGGGGTTGATAAAGTAGTTAATAAAATACTAAAATTAATACCCAGTAAAATTTTAGGAAAATAACAGCTCAATCTGTATTGGAATGGTGATAAAAAGAATAAAACAAAACAGCTAACAAACCTGAAAATTTGCTCTTTGATAAAAACTAATAAAATAGTGAAACTTTGTGGTAACTATCTGAATTCAAAGAAAGGCCACAAGAAATCCAAGCTCACAAATGCACACACATACGAATAATCAAATATGTGACTGAAAGAAGAGTCATAGCCTGTTTGGGAAGTGACGCATATAAAGTTCCTTGCAAAATAATATTAGTAACAATTTGTATTTTATTATATGAATATCTAGAGAACAGGAAACTAGTGTTATTTGGAAATTACTCAAAAGAATTTAATCCTTCCACGTATTAGTTATCTCACTAGAAAATGTCTATCTGTACCACCTTATAGTGTTCATTTCAGATTCAAGAGAAAAATATAGATGTAATGTGTGTGTGTGTGTGTATAACAATTCTCTGGGTACTTATAACTACCTACGAAAGCCTGTCTTTCTTTCTTACAAGTGGATGGCTTAATTTGCAGAGAAATTGGCTGCCACTTTTTTCTGCAACTCTTCGCTCATCTTCGCTGTTAAGTCCTTCTATCACAATGAACTTCATGTAGTCTGACTATAAACCCATCCAAAGGAAAACTTAAACAGCTTCTTTGTCAGTTGGATTCTATGCCTTTGTTCTGTAAGCAATAAAATTATATGTCCTTGGATGAATGTAAATAGATGAGGTTTAGTATTATCTTTCTAGATATAAACTACGATGGTTGGTTTTTCCACATTGAATCATTTAATAGATTTTTTTCCACATGATGGTTTTTTATATGCTAATGAAACATGTAAAGTGTGACGTTAAATAGTATAAGATTCTAAGTAACACTAACATGGTAAGATCAGAAAATTCTGTTCTAAATTTTGATCTCTGGGATGAATTTAAAAGTTGGTACAACCAAGTTGTCTCTTTGAAATCATTCCATTTCCAACTTATTTCAACCATTCCAACAATCATGAGAAGAATATAATATTTATTATTGCATAAAAATTGCATTATATGTTAGGGCATGGATTGCCAAATTATAGCCCATGGGCCAAATATGACCTGTTGCCTATTTTTGTAAATAAAGTTTTATTGGAACACTCATTGGTTTACCTAATGCCTGTTGTCTGCTTTAGCTCTACAAGGACAGAGTAGCTGCGATAGAGACCTTTTTGTTTGCAAAGCCTAAACTATTTACTATATGGCCCTTTAAGAAAAAGTTTGCCAAACCCAGTACTAGAGAGGCAAAAACATAAAATAATTACGTAGTGCTTTATTTTGCAATATATCTTGGATATTCTGAGATAATTTTGATTTCAAATGTTCCCTTGTTTTCATAACAATTTAAGGCTCCTGGGAATTCCACTTTCAGTAGCCATTCTTCATTTGTGCCTTCATGACGAAATATGTGTTTTGACTTTTGTTAGAAAATCATGGTGCCTGTTTCTATAGTGTACCACTTTCATTTTAGATAGAATTTATATAATGCAAATATTGTACTTGCCTCTTCTGGAGTAAGGCTTAAATAATAAAGTCAAATGCTATGTGCTGCCTTGACAGCTATTGAACTTTGGAGGACTTTGAATGGCCTAGCTGCAAAGTCCCCTCCACATTCTGCTCCCCTGGAAAGGTCTTCTAAGTCAAATAACTCTCCTTTTTAAATGGACCAAGTGCAGTTCCTGCTTATCCCTGAGTAGTGGTCTTCAGTTCTCTACCAGCCCACAGAATTACTAAAGTCAATCACATCCTCCCAAGGCAACCAGGGGTCACCTCTCCCTCTTATGCAACAAAGCCTGGTTCTGACAGTCCCTGGCTATTCAGTCTGTTACTGAGTATAACCCCTGTGTGGCCCTGCATAGCATGTGGTGTCCTCCTCCAATGGGCTGTGAGTGCATGTGGCTAATAAGCTCCTGTTGATCTCATTTCTCTAGTGTTGGGTGTCATGTGCTGGACTGTCCCCAAAATCCTAGGGTGGGAATACTCTCATCAATGGAATAAATAGGAGGTGCTTAAAACACATCTTTTTTTTTTTTTTAAAGATTTATTTATTTATTTAATTCCCCCCCTCCCCTGGTTGTCTGTTCTTGGTGTCTATTTGCTGCGTCTTGTTTCTTTGTCCGCTTCTGTTGTCGTCAGCGGCACGGGAAGTGTGGGCGGCGCCATTCCTGGGCAGGCTGCACTTCTTTTCACGCTGGGCGGCTTTCCTCACGGGCGCACTCCTTGCGCGTGGGGCTGCCCCACGCGGGGGACACCCTTGCGTGGCACGGCACTCCTTGCGCGCATCAGCACTGCGCGTGGCCAGCTCCACACGGGTCAAGGAGGCCCGGGGTTTGAACCGCGGACCTCCCATATGGTAGACGGACGCCCTAACCACTGGGCCAAAGTCCGTTTCCCCTTAAAACACATCTTAACACTTATGCTATAATGAGATTTTATCTTTTGTGTGCTTCCCAATGCAAATTTAAATCCTTCAAGTTTTAAATCCGTAGAAAAGAGCCCATTCTGCAGAGTTAAATTATTTAACAGTGGTAGCCCCTCCAAGTATACTGTTATGAAATGTCTGAATTTAGACTCCTCACTTAATGTCAATGTAACCTTACTTTCCATACCTGCGAAATGGTACTAATAATTGCTTATGTGCAGGGAGGTGAGTTCCCTTGGGCTTCAGAGTGTATAGGCAATTGACTGGTATACTATGCTCCTTGTTTAGTTGCTCACTATGCTTTTTAATTGCCTGAAATATTATTAAGAGTCAATCTGTCAATCTGTAATAGAATAATAATTATTCTAGCAGTGGGAGAACTTTTCTCATTGATATACAGGCAGTGACCACCAGAGGGTCAGAGGGGAGGAAGAGGAAAGAATAGATGTAAAATGGGGGTATTTTGGGGACATTGGGACTATCCTGCATGACATTGCAATGATGGACACAGGTCATTATACATTTTGTCAAAACCTGTAGAACCGTGCAGGGCAGACTGTAGACTATAATGTAAACTATATTCCACGGTTAGGAGAAATGCTTCAATATATATTCACCAATTGTAACAAATGTACCACACTGCTGAAAGATGTTACTGTGGGAAAGTGTAGGAGCGGAAGAGGGTGGGGCATATGGGAATCCCCTATATTTTTGATGTGACATTTATGTAATCTCAAGCTTCTTTAAAAAAAAAGTTAATCTGTCCCCAAGAGTCACATATTTTCGAAAATGAGAGCCCTAGTTGTCTGGTTTTGCATGAGAGACTGTGGATTATCATGAACCTGTGGCAGGAAAAAAAGACTGCTATACATGGGCCGATTTGTCTTCACAAAGTGCTTTTTGTTATGTTATGAGGAAAATTGCTATAAGGGAGTTGCTGGAAAGAAGCAAAAGGGAGGTTTTCTTTTTCCAACGTGAGGAGCAAGCCACTCTACAGTGACTACCAGGCTTTCTGTCCTCCTGGAACAGGTGCATTTTTCCTGGAGCCATAAATTTTAATTTGAATACAGATTAAATAGACATGGCTCTTACAAGTTCTCAGTGAACTCTCTCTTCCAAGACACCACTGTATTTGGTAAGTTATCTCCTACAGGTCCTGGTTTAAATTCTAGGTCATTGGAACCCTTCTATGTAGATGAGTTTGTATTGAAATCTCATTTTTTACAACAGAGCTTATGGAAATTTAATTCTTTGAAATAAAAATAATAATAAGTTAAGTGCATTCTAATCCTCCAAATAGCTGTTTCCATTTCATTGGTTTAGTTGGAGATTTAGCAACACTGCCACAGGCAGAAGACAATTACATTCAAAGAGGTAATGAAACTGCTTGTATGGATTATTCTTCCAAGAGTTAGAATACCTAGTTATATTTACCAAAGAGAGGTTTTAGTTAGGATTAAAATGGCAAAGCTTCATATTTTCGGTAGTACTAAAAATTCGAGACCCAAACTCCCCAGGAGTGCTGGGGGGTTTTGAGATGCTCATGAAGGTTAGACTTGAAAAGTTTAGTTTCTTCTTTCTATATTATTATTGGTGAGCCTTTGTTATCATTGAGTCTATACTTGTCCATATCTCCCTGTAGCCAATGGTCAAATACTGAACCAGATTTGACTAAGGTCTACTCTTCCTGAGAATGACTCAAAAAGCCTGGGTTGGGAATTGTGTGAATATTCTGATTAGTTCATTTCGTATTAAGCTTGGAAATATCAGTTCCATAAAACCAGATGGTGTGTCATTTTACCCCGTGCATACAAAGTGTTCTTTTTTACCTTGTATAAATTGCTCAAGATGAGAGAGTCTCTTGTGAGCAGCCTAACTCTTCGGTGTTCCTGCCATCCTGGAGGCTCAGTTTACAATATGAGTGGCCTTCTGCCATCCATGAAAGCCACATGGTAGCCTTCAGTTTGCATGATCTGTTTTAGCCCTCACCTCAGTTTCCTTAAGAAGATGGGTTAAGAGCCAGCCAGTCTGGTTTAAATCCCTGGTCCATCACTGGCTGGTCAAATTACTTAACCTCATCTTTAAAAAGAAAATTGTAGCAGAAGACTTTATTTCTTAGGGTTATAACCTAAGTAAATATTTTTAAAGAGCTTGAAAGAGCATCTGGCATAGTCAGCACCATGTTGTATACTGCCAAGGTGCTACTGCTAGATTATAAAGTGAAAGTGCCCTCTGAAATGTACAAAGTAGTGGCCCCATGGAGAGGAAGCAACAATATAAATGTTAGTACTATTAACTTGAATATCAATTTAGTTTTATTTCTAGTCTCATTCTGAGATTCCTTTTCCTTTTCTTCTCTTCTTGTTTTCCTTTTCTCTTTTTGCCTCAATTCATCCTTAGAACACTTTTCCCAAATGGTCTTCAAAGGGTCCATGTATGTTATATTCCTATTTCATGCTCTCCTTATTCATATGTTTCCTAATTTAGATAACATTGTCATCTCATTCCTTAGCTTGTATCAACCTTGGCAATAATCTTCTTCTGGGTAATATAAAGCAATGGTATAATTGTTCTTATTGATTTTCCACAATCACGTATTAGTAAACTTACTGTGTGTATATGGGTAATGAGTTAATCTGAGACATGGAATCCCACAAAATATAAAGATGAGAGAACTAGGGCATTACACCAAGCAGTAAGGTACTAGTGGGATTTGCTATTAATATATTTCCAATTCTTATTAGTTTCATATTTTGACAGAAGCAAGGACATAGCCAATCAAGTTGACTGTTATATAAAGACTCTGAATAGCCAATGCAATTTCTCCCCCTGCCCGTTACTCACCCATATACATTTATAAATATATTCTTAGCCTTACCCTGGCACTGGCCAGGTGTCTGACTACTTGAACTACCAAAAGTTATGTCACAAGCTACATGACCCTTTTTCAGAGTTGTGCCCTATTACCTGCTAGAGAGACCTTAATTTGCTGTTTTTGAGCTTTGTTGATTTGAATTCCTGAGACATAACTCTGAGTGAAGATCAAAGTATATGACTTTCTCCAATTCTAGCAGTGGCTCTGTCTTTTTAATCTGCAGTTGTTTATATCCCATCTCCCACATAAAAAATCTCAGGCAAAAAATCCATGATCTTTTCCTGACACTGAGGATGTCCTTAGAACTATTATCTCAGTGGCTCATGAACTTTTTTAGTCCATGATGGGTCATTCAGTTCTTTATTCAGAAAAGTACCAGATGAGCAAGGAGCACAGATATTCATGATAAATGTTGGGGATAATGCCTTACAGTGTATAGTGCTATACAATGGACAACTCAGATTCCACAAATGATCTCAAGTAATTTTAGCCACATCCCTGGGATAAAGGCATTGAGGATTGTTATTTTTATGACATGCTCTGTATAGGTTCACTTAGCTGTAAGTGTTAAAGCCACCCCAGTCCAGCTGACTCTTGGTTCAATAGTTTTATGTTGCTTTCTATAGCTACACAGATAGCATCATCACCAACTCCCTTCTTCATAACCATAGCTTTTTGGAGGAATGTATGCCTGATGTCATAATGTTTAAAGTGGCCATTTCCATGCTCCATTGAGAAAAGTTAACATCTCTCTGAGGAGATTTAAAGAATAATTAGATAATATTAACTCAGGAGGTTTGTAAAATTTTTCCTGGAAGAAATGATAAATCAATAAAAAGGATATTATATTCATGAATATGAGGTCAGAAAAGAATAGAATGTGTCTATGGCTAGAAGAAAAGAGAAGCTATGCTCTTCCCCAATTGCTCTAACTGTTGTCTTTGCTGACATGATCAGTTATAGCCAAGCACCTAAGGAAAGTATTACTGAACTCTCATGCTCAACTTTGCCCACAAATCCCCTGGTTTGCCTTGCATAAGACTCTTTTCTAAAAATGAATCCTGCCACATATTATCCTAAACTTGGCCTTAGGCATTATTCTTAAAAGGAAGGAAGTTGCCTTGAGACTGAAAATGACTGATGTATTTTGGCAAAATAAAGTTTCAACATACTGCTTTAGTTTTTTTTAATAAGTCTTCATTCTTTAAGAATTTAAACTTACCCTATGCATTTCAAAATGTGAATTTCATGCATTTGAATGATTTCAGTTCACCCCTTCCCCAAGCATATCTTTGCCTAAGTGTTTTTAGCATTTTAAAATAACCCAAAAGATGGGAGGAGGGAAAAATCAATATCAAATACGTCTTCTAAATAGCATTTGGAGAATGATAGAATGATAGTTAGTGGCTTACTTGTAGATAACTAGTGGATAAGAAAGTGTTCAAGTCTTAAAAATTGTTAAGAGAATTCATATACTTGAGCATATGCAAAGTTGAACTTTTGTAAAACTTCTAATGTTGGATGAGTACAGGGTTTTGTACCTCCAAATAGGCAGGGAAATTATGCTCAACTTTGCTTTTCTCCTCAACCTAGTAAATCTTTCCATGAATTTTTAAAAAATTCTTGAGTGCTCTAATATACTACAGTCCAAACCTAAAAGCCATTCTTTGACAAGATTGCCATGCACGTCATGTTCAGGTGCATAGGACATTCAGAAAGATATTCTCTGCATGCATATTTGGCCATTGAAGTCAAACTGAATCAGCAAAATTTAGGTAGGAAGTGGTAAAATTGATGGTTGAGCAAAGAAATGGGATATAGAAGACTTAAGCAAACTTGGTTGCTGTATATTACCATAAAGGTTTCCAGCAGGCCGGTAAGTAAATATTATTGAGAATGCATTTAGAGTCTGGAACTGTGCTATGTAGACATCAGTGCTCTGCAACAGAAGGCATCTTTCCTACTCTTGGGGAACTGATAGACTGGCTGGAGTCAATATTTTTATCAGACCTAGGCTGATGTCTTAGCCCCTGTATGATTCTTCTCTCCACTGCTGGTTCCACTCAGTTCCCTCTTGGTGTATGCTCCTCCTTGCCCAGCTACCTCAACTACTCTTTCCTGATGAAGGAAATTCTTAAGCAGCCCCAACATCTATTTCAGAGTTCAGAATCTCATATCCTTGCTTGTAGATCTGATCCACACCTTTAAAAAATTATTTTTTATTATTTAAAGATACTTAGTTGCATGGATGATACATAAAAAATGTTGGTGATTCCCATATTCCCCACTCCCTACCCTTCCCACCAGTTTCCCACATTAACAACATTCTTCATTAGTGTGGTACATTTGTTAATTGATGAACACATATGGGAGCTTTACCACTAAGTGTGGATTATAATTTACATTATAGTTTAAACTCTCCCACACAATTGTGTAAGTTATGACAAGATACATAAAGGGCTGTATCTGTCATTGCATTGTCATTCAGGACAATTCTCAAATCCCAAAAATGTCCCCATATTACACCTATTTTCCCCCCTCTCTCCCCTCAGACCCTCCAGTGGCCACTGCTTCCACATCGATGATAAAATTCTTCTGTTGCTTGAATAACAATAAGTCTATAGTAGAAAACAACAGTAAGTCTACTCTAGTCCATGGTTCATTCTCCAATCCCGAGGATTCTGGGATAGTGATGCTTTCTCTGCCTCTAATTGAGAGGGGGCTTAAATCCCATGGGACAGATGGATGGGACTATCTTACTTGCCAGTTACACACTGTCTCTGCTCCTCAGGATGGTCATTGTCTATCATCATTTCCTTGTTACTGTACTGGGTGAGCCCAATGAACCGGAGAGTAGATACAGCAACTCTGTTGAGATTCAGGGCCTGACTGGTGCATGGAAAGTCCAAAGATTTAAGTCTCTTGGACATAAACCTATCAACTCTAGTACTAAGCATAGGTTCAAATATAAGGGGCAGAAGAGCCATGTGCAGGGAAACCATTGCTGAGTCCAACTCTCACACTCGGGAGCATAAATTCCAAAATAGGACCCACTGACTGGTGCCAAACTCCTGAGCCTGTCAGCCCTGCCTATAGTGTCTGGAAGTCTCAGAGCCCTCAGGAGCCCTGCTATTTGAAGAAATATTTACTTTGGCACTTACTGAGATCCTGCTGAGACATAAATAAGTGTAACCCCTGGAATAACTTCCCAACTCACTTAGAAGTCTTTTAGCCATATAAACTAATTCGTCTTTACGTTTTCCCCCTTTTGGTCAAGGTCTTTTTCCAGTTGCATTGCTAGGTGATGCTTGGTAGTAATCCCTTGGTGCCAGAGAGGCTACATCCCTGGGAGTCATGTGCCATGATGGGGGAAGGTAATGTATTTGGCGTGGAGAGAGGCCACATTTTAGCAATAAGGAGGCTCTCAGGAGGTAACTCATAGGCACCCTATAATACTAGGCTAAGTTTCAATTTCAAAAGAAAATGTTCATAAGTACAGTCATCAATATCAAGGACCCTTCCATAGTCTATCCTTCTTCACTAGTACTAGCCCTGTAGTTGGGGGATTCTTGCTGTCTCATTAGAGTATGTGGCAGAACTCCCCAGGATGGGAATTGGATATTCTTTAGGATATTGTGTGGCTCTCCACCAATCATGACAATGTCCCATGAACAAATGAACTCTTTCATATTCCTTATAGGTGTGCCCCTGGTGAACCACCTCCTATGCATCCCCCACCACTGACACCCCACACTAATGATCCTACCCTGCCACAGTTTTAATCCTTCTGTAATCCAAAACTTCTTCGAAAATGAAGCTGACAAAATAACCAAATAAAATGAATAAGAAAATGAAAAAAAAAAACAACAGTTTTAAAAATGACAAATAAAATACAAAACATTAAAAAGCACTTGAAATAATATTCCTTCAGGGTCTTATTTTATTCATTTTATCTTCAAAGAATCTTTAGGTTATAGAAAAGTCATGTACAGAATATAGGGGATTCCCTTATACCCAAATAGCCTCCCTCTGTATCCCTTTCCCCTATTAATAGCATTTTACATATGGGTGGTATATTTGTTACAATTGATGTTACAAATATTGAAGGATTGCTACTAACCATGGTAAATGATTTACATATGGATTATGTTTTTGACCATACACTTTTATAAATTTTGATGAAATTTAAACATGGCCTGTATCCATCATTGCAAGATCATGTAGAACAATTCCAACACCCTGAAAAATGCCCCATGTTCCACCTATTCTTTTCCTCCTTCGCTCTCCCCTCAGGACCGACAGCAACCACCAAGCTGCATTCCTTGAAGAACAAGATTCATAGTTACTTGCAAAAACATTAAGGGACTGACATACTGGCCTGTCCTCTCCTATTAGGCACTGCCTATGCTCTTGAGAGACTCCCATCCCTCTGTTTGAAAACATAGCAGGACTGCCCAGGACGAACACCTTCCCGTTCATTGTGTGGGTCTCCGCTCACTGATATAACACACTATGACAGGATGAACACTCACATACTCCTTGGAAGCCTGTCCCAGGTCCCCCTGTTCCACATGCCTTCTATATCCCACACCCTAAACCAGTAACCCTCCCCTGCTGTATTTGCCAAAAAAAATTCCCGAAGTTGTAATTTCAACCATAGACCTGCAAATCCTCAGAGTTCATCTGCTTCCTCCCCCTGACCCCGCTCATAGGCCAGCACCACCCAACCTACTAGGACCACTCCACCATTGTTGTGCCCATTCACTGCACAACTACACCCTTACACCTTATCGTAGACGTTTCCCATATGGGCATTGGCTCAAAACCCTCTACTCTCTTTCTGTCTCCTGTAAACTGATCTTTCAGACTCTAGGTCCGTGAGTCTGCTCAACCTGATTAATTCATTTCAGTGAAGTCATATAATACTTGTCCTTTGGGTCCTGGACTGCTTCACTCAACGTAAGGCCTTCAAGGTTCATCCATGCTATCCTGTGTGTTAATACTGCATTCCTTCCTATAGCTGAGGAATATTCCATTGTGTGTATATACCAGAGTTTCCTTATCCATTCATCTGTTGATGGGCATTTGGGTTGATCCCAACTTTTGGCAATGGTGAATGATGATACTATGAACATTGGTGTGGACTTATCTGTTTGTGTTCCTGCTTTCAATCTTTTGGATATATACACAGTAGTGGGGGGATTGCTGGATTATATGACAGTTCTATAGTTAGCTTCCTGGGGAACTGCAAAACTGTCCTCCACAAAGGTTGCACCATTCTGCATTCCCATCAGCAGTGGATGAGGGTTCCCATTCCTCCACATACTCTCCGACACTTTTAGTCCTCTGTTTTTTAAATAGCCATCAGTCTAATGGGTGTAAGATGATATCTCATTGTAGTTTTGATTTACATTTCCCTAATAACAAGTGATGTTGAGCATCATTTCATGTGCTTTTTATCCATTTGTATTTCTTCTTTGGAGAAATGTTTATTCAAATCACTTGCCTATTTTTTAAATGGGTTGTTTGTCTTTTTATTTTTGAGGTGTAGGATTTCTTTATAAATGTTGTATATTAGGCCCTTATCAGATACGTGGTTACCAAATATTTTCTCCCATTGAGTAGGCTGCCTTTTCACTTTCTTGACAAATTCCTTTGAGGTGCAAACGTTTTTAATTTTGAGGAGGTACCATTTATCTATTTTTTTCTTTCATTGCTCATGCTTTGGGTGTAAAGTTCATGAAATCATTTCCTACTACAAGATCTTGTAAATACTTCCCTACATTATCTGCCAAGATCTTTATGGTCTTGGTTCTTATATTTAGATCTTTAATCCATCTTGAGCTAATTTTTGTGTAAGGTGTGAGATGTGTTCTGCTTTCAATTTTTGGATATGGATATCTAGTTCTCCAAACACCGTTTGTTGAAGAGGCCATTTCCTCTCAGTTGAGTGGGCTTGGTGGCCTTGTTGAATATCAGTTGACTGTATATGCAAAGATCTATATCAAAACTCTCAATTCCATTCCATTGGTCAGTATGCCTGTCGTTGTGCCAATACCATGCAGTTTTGACCACTGTAGTTTTGTATTATATTTTTAAAGTCAAGTAGTGTGATTCCTCCAATTTTATTTTTCCTTTTTGATATGTCTTTGGCTATTCAGGGCCCCTTGCCCTTCCAAGTAAATTTCATAGTTAGCTTTTCCAATTCAGTAAAAATTCTATATACAGTGATATGTGGTTTTCTGCATATAGGTCATTTATATCTTTAGTTAAATTTATTTCTAGGTATTTGATTCTTTCAGTTGCTAATATAAATGGGAATTTTTCTTGATTTCCTCCTCAGATCAGTACAGAAATGCTACTGATTTTTGCACATTGATGTTATAACATGCCACTTTACTGAACTCATTCATAAACTCTAGAAGCTTTGCTGTAGATTTCTCAGGGCTTTCTGTGTATAGGATCATGTCATCATAAATAATTAATTTTTTAATTCTTCCTTTCCAGTTTGGGTACCTTTTATATCTTTTTCTTGCATAAGTGCTTGAGCAAGGGCTTCTAACACAATGTTAAATAAGAGAGGTGACAATGGGCATCTTTGTCTTGTTCCAGATCTTAGAGGAAAAGCTTTTAGGATTTCACCATTGAATATGATGTTAGCTGTGGGTTTTTCATATATACCCTTTATCATGTTGAGAAAGTTTCCTTCTATTTCTGTCTTTGAAGTGTTTTTATCAGGAAAGGGGTGCTGTATTTTTTTAATGTTTTCTCTGAATCTATAGACATTATCATAAGATTTTTTTTCTTTCATTCTGTTCATATAGTGTATTACATTGATTGATTTTCTTATTTTGATCCATCCTTGCATACCAGAGATGAATCCCACTTGGTCATGGTGTATAATTCATTTGACGTGTTGTTGAATATGATTAGCAAGTACTTTGTTGAGGATTTTAGCATCTAGGTTATTAGAAAGATTGGTCTATAGTTTTCCTTTCTTAGGACAGCTTCGTTTGACTTTGGTATTAGGGTGATATTGGCATCATAGAATGAGTTAGGCTAGCTCCCTCTACTTCTAATTTTTCAAAGAATTTAAGCAGGATTGGCATTAGTTCTTTCCAGAATGTTTGGTAGAATTCACCTATGAAGCCATCTGGTCCTGGGCTCTTCTTAGTTGGTAGGTTTTTGATGGCTAATTCAATCTTGTTACTTGTGATAGTTTTGAATTTCAAGTCTATTTGTCCCATATTAATATAGCTCTCTGTCCTTTTTTGGTTATTGTTTGTATGTAAAAATTTTTCCCAACCATTATTCACTTTCTTTCTCCTTGCACTCCTGGGCCTAAGGTGAGTTTCCTGTAGACAGCATATATTGGGTCATATTTCCTTATCTATTCTACCAATCTGTGTCTCTTGATTGGAGTTTAAGCCATTAACATTCAGTGTAATTACTATCAAGGTATTACTTACATTAGCCATATTTTCTTTAGATTTATGTATGTCATATGTTGTTTTTATGTCTCTTCTTATCTTTTTACTTATTTCTTTTTTTAAAAAAAGATCTATTTATTTATTTATTTATCTCCCCTCCCCTCTCCCCACCCCAGTTGTCTGTTCTCTGTGTCTATTTGCTGTGTCTTCTTTGTCTGCTTCTGTTGTTGTCAGTGGCATGGGAATCTGTGTTTCTTTTTGTTGCATCATCTTGTGTCAGCTCTCCCTGTGTGCGGCACCATTCCTGGGCAGGCTGCACTTTCTTTCATGCTGAGCGGCTCTCCTTACGGGGTACACTCCTTGTATGCATCAGCACTGCATATGGGCCAGCAGCACACGGGTCAAGGAGGCCCGGGGTTTGAACCATGGACCTCCCATGTGGTAGACAGACGCTCTAACCACTGGGCCAAGTCTGCTGCCCTTTTAGTTATTCTTACACTCTCCTCCAACTCTCTCTGTTTCTTCCTTTTAACCTGCAGAGTTCCCTTTAGTATTTCTTGAAGTGTAGGTTTCTTATTGACAAACTCTTTTAATTTCTGTTTATCTGTGAATATGTTGAACTCTCCCTCATTTTTAAAAATTATTTTCTTTATCTCTCCCCACCTCCCTGTTGTTTTGTATTTGCTGTGTCTGTTCATCCTCTTTTGTTTCTTAAGGAGGAACCAGGAAATGAACCTGGGACCTCTGATGTGGGATGGAGGTGCCTAATTGCTGAAGCCACCTCCATTCCTTGCTTTATTGTATCTCTTATTATGTTTTTCCTGTTGCATCATCTTGGCATGTCAGCTCACAGCACCACCCATCATGGTACCTCACCATTCTGCACCAGGAACCTCTGCTCCCTGCTTTGTTGTGTCTCTCATTATGTTTTTTTCCTTCTTGTGTCTCTTATTGTGTCACCTTGTTGTGTCAGCTTGTCAGTCTGCTCATCACGCCAGCTTACTCTCTTCTTTAGGAGGCACAGGGAACCAAACAATGGATCCCCCATGTGGTAGATAGGAACCTAATCGCTTGAGTGACAACTACTTCCTTCTCCCTCATTTTTAAATGTGTATTGAAGTTCTATTTGTGTGTATAAGGATGTTAAGTGATAAATTTGAGAACTTCAAAATTATCTCATTTACTCATTCATTATTTGTTGCAAAATGCTTTGGAAGACACATGGAAAATAGATAGTAGCAGAGTGTAGAAAGTAGATAGGAATTAGGTTTTCGGTTTAAGCAAACTTGGGTTAAAATTCCAGCATTAATACTTAATTGGCTGATGTTATTGAACTACTTACTTAACTTCTTTGTGCCTTTGTTTTCTTACCAGAAAAATTGGGTTACTGGAATAGCAATATCACAATGTTGTTCTAAAAATTAAGTGACAGTGCATGCCGGGTATTTTTACTATGCCTGGCACCAATAAGTATTCAAAGAATGTTGGCTCTGATTTTTAAAAATTAACAAAACATTTTACCTACAGTTATTGAGTTTATAATCTAATGTATTAGACCAGTACTTATAACTCATGTTTAGTATACATCAGAGATTGGCAAGCTATGTTCCCTAAGCCAAATCTGGTTCACCACCAGTTTATTGCAAACAAAGTTTTATTGGAATATTGTCATACCCATTGGTTTACATATTGTCTACAGCTCCTTTAATTACAATGTCAGAGTCAAGTAGTTGTGACAGACCATGTGGACTGACAAGCCTAAAATATTTACTATATGGCCTTTTTCAGAAAAAGGTTGCCAATCATTATTATGAATAATAAAAGATGATAAAAAAAGTACTATATGAGAGTTCAAAGACAGAAGAGATAATTTCTTACTGTGAGATAGGGGAATGAGGTACGTTAATCATATTGACTCTTCACTTCAACAGGAAGATTAAATATTTGCCTACTCCATCACAGGTATTGGATAGGTACATTATGTCCCTTATCTCATTGTACCTTCTTTCTAAAACTATTTTTTTGGGTTCATCTGAGACTCAGAAAGGAGACTTATTCTTGGGAAAGGGTCAGAGGAAAAGAATTATGCCAAAAGCGTGTTCCAGAACATAGGCCTGTTTTAGCAAATAGTACAGAAGACAAGGATTTACCAGGAAAAATAAATTTTGGTTCAGAAGGAAGCTACTTCAGATTGTTGTAGTATATGACTATTCTAAAATGCCAAATTAGATGTTGGCTTGGTGTATTCTTGACAAATGTAGCCCTCATGTAATATTACCATGAATTTATAAGTAGTTTGTTTAAAAATGAATATCCCATAAAAATCAGCTATAAAAAGTGATAAATGTATACTGGTTCAATTAATTTAATGGTTATTAGGCTATTTAAATTTTTAATTTCTTCTTAAGTCACTTTTGTTTATATATCTTCTGTAGGTATTTGTTCATTAACCCTAAATTTTCAAAATGTTTGACATAAAGTGTTCATAATATTCTCTTATTAAATGTTTAATGTCTGTTGCTTTTCAGTATACCTCACATCAAGTTTTGATGTTGGTTATTTGTGAATTTTCTATTTTTCTCAGTCTTGGCACAGGAGTGACAATTTTTATTATATTTTTGAAAGGACAAGTTTTTGACTTTTTTGAAAATTTTTATGGAATGCTTTTCTTTCCTATTTCTTTAATTTCTGTTTTTAATCTTTATTGTTTCCTTTATTATACCTTCATTTTGCCCTGTTCCTTTTCTATTATCTTGAGGGTATGATTAGCTCATTAATTTCTCAGTTCCTGTTTTTCAGTATATGCATTAAATACTAGAATTTTCCCTTTAATATTGCTTTAACTGCATTTCACAAGTTTGGGTATGTAGCAATTTAATGTCATTGATTTCAAAGCATTTTCTTTAATTTACATTATGATATTTCCTTTGATCTATGGTTTATTTAGAAGTGTGTCTGTTAGTTTCCAAACATATGGGAATTTTTTAGTTATCTTTCATTATTAATGTCTGATTTAATTGTGCTGTGGTTGAAGATCATGCACTGAATGATTTCTATCCTTTAATATATTTTGTATTTTGGTTAATGACCCAGGAAAAGTCCAATATTTATAAATGTTCTATATGTACTAGAACAGGGCCTGCTTTCTTCAGGTTTAGCTGTAGTATTTCATGCATTATCAAAATGAGCAAACATTTTGAAGTTCTCATCTTCTAGATCTTTACTTAATTTTGGGTCTGCTTGTTTTATTACTTATTAAGAGGTAGTTTAGAATCTTCGACTATAACTGTGATATGTCTTTTAACTTATAGCACTATTAATTTTTGCTTTATATATTTTTACTATATTATTAGATACCACCAAATTAAATTTGTTATATATTCCTAATAAATTGAACATTTCTTATGTCGTGACTGATTTGTTTCTCTTTAATAATGCAAAATATATTTCATTTGCTATTAATATAGTTACAACACTGTGTTTTGATTGGTTTCTCTTTTTCAATCCTTTTAATCTCAGACTTTTAGCATACATATATATTAGATATACAAACATACAGTTATATATTTAATAGAATCTTGTGCCTTTTATCTTTAAACTGGAGCATTTAGCCTACTTAAGTTTAATGCTATTATTAATAAATTTGGCTTTATAGCTACAATTTCTGATAAATATCTTACCTGTTCTATATTTTTCTTTTCTTCCTTGCCTTCCTTTGGATTAATTCCATTTTTCCTTCTGTTTTATATACTCTTTGCTGTGTTTATTCTAGAAATTACAACCTTCATTCTTAACTTGTCAAAGTCAAAAGTTAATCATTGCCTTCACATTCTCAGACAATACAAGGTCCTTATAACATTTAACTTCATTTATTCCTTTTCTTATTTAGGTTCTTATTTTTATGTATTTTATTTCAATTTTGCATTTTTTGAACTCCACAGCATAATTATAACATTATTTAGTAGTCATTTATTTATAATTACCTTACATATTCCTTTATCTTTGCTATACACTTCATATCACATCCTAGACCTTCTGCATAAGATCAGTTTTCTTCTGCCTGATATATGCCCATCAGAGGTTTTTTCTATTGTGTGGTGCTGCGACCAAACTGTTTTTATTTTCATGGGGTGGGGTTAGTAATCTGAAAATGTCTTTGGGGTTCTCTCATTCCTGAAATATACTTTTGGTGTGTGTGGAATTCTAGGTTGGCCAGTTATTTCTTTCAGCACATTAAGGATGCTGTTTCATTGACCTCTGACAACCATTTTGCTGGCTAAAAGATTACCATCCCAGGAAGCGGCTGTGGCTCAATCAGTTGGGCTCTGTCTACCATATGGGAGGCCCTGGGTTCATGTCCCGGGGCCTCCTTGTGAAGGCAGGCTTGCCTGCACGCTGTGGAGAGCCACTGGCCCAAAAGTGCCGACTCAGGAGGTGACGCAACAAAAAGGGAGACAAGCAAAAAACACAGAAGAGCACGCAGTGAATGGACACAGAGAGCAGACAACAAGCAAGCCACGGAGGGGGAGGATTAATTAAAAAATTAAAAATCACCATCCCAGGGTCCACAGGGTGGAGGAATAAAATATGGATTAGAGTGAATTTACTGATATTCTACTATGGAACTATTATGACTTATAATGGAAGAAATTGTAGCATCAATGTAGAGAAAGTGGCCATGGTAGTTGCTGAGGGCAGGGAGAGGGAAGAAGAGATGTGACGTGGGGCATTTTTGGGACTTGGCGTTGTCCTAAATGATATTGCAGGCACAGATGCTGGACATTATATATCTAGCCATAAGCCACTGAATGTACTGGGGGAGAGTGTAAACTACAATGTAACTATAATCCATGTGGTGTAGCAGTGCTCCAAAATGTATTCACCAATTGCACTGAATGTGCCACAATGATGAAAGAGGTTGTTGATGTGGGAGGAGGGGGGTGAAGGGGGGTGGAGAGTATATGGGAACCTCTTATATTTGTTGTGGTCTATGTATCTTCCAAAAATACACTTTAAAAAAATTGATGGGGGGGGGGGTTGGGGAGTGGGGTATATGGGAACCTCTTATGTTTTTTAATGTAACGTTTTGTATGATCTATTAACGTTTAAAAAAAGATAATTAAAATTTTTTTTAAAAACAGTTGTTGATCTATCACTCCTTTTAAGGCAAACTGCTTTGTTTGTTGTTGGTTGATTTAATACATTCTCTGTATTTTTTTGTTTTGCAGTTCTATGATGAGCCTAGATATGTATTTATTTTATTTATCCTGTTTCAGTTACCTTGTGCCTCTTGAATCAGTGAATTAGTCTCTGTCACTGTACCTGGGAAATTCCTTGGCTTTGCCTTGTCAAATATTACCTCTGTCACATGCTCTTTCATTTCTTTTTTTGTGACCTTTTCATTCTCTATCTCTTTTTCCTCTTTTCTCTTTCTCCTGCATTCTGTATAATTGCTTCTGAATTATTTTCCAGTTTCCTAATTCTCTGTAGTTGTATATAATCTGTGGTTAAACTCATTTATTGGGTTTTTAATTCTAGTTATTTTATTTTTCATTCCCATAGGTTTGATTTCATTCTTTTCCATTCTGTTGTAGTTTTTAAGTGTTTTTTGTTTCCCAGCAGATATTTTTTTCTGGTTTTCTTTTAAACTTTATTTTTAAAGAAGGTTTAGATTATAGAAAAGTTACATAAAAATTATATGGGATTCCCATATATCCCCATCTCACATTTCCCCTATTAATAACATCTTTCATTAGTGTAATATATTTGTTACAATTTACGAACAGATATTGAAGCATTGCTATTAGCCATGGTCTATAATTTACATTATGATCTACACTTTGCACCATACAATTTTATTCCAGCAGATATTTTAAGTTTATCTTTTAATTCCTTGAACATAGTAAACACAATTGTGTTATTTTCTCATTCTAATCATTCCAATTCTAATATTTTGGTGGGTCTCTTTCAATTTTATCTCTTTATTGCTATTAATGGCTCCAGTAAAACTCCATGCAGCCTTATTGATGTATATGCTTATTTTTATTAAGTGTGACTTATTTTTCTTATAATATAAAAATGGGAAATATTTGAGGACTGAAGTGAAGAGGTATATTATATAAGAAAAGGTTTTCCTTTTCTTCTGTCGGGTACCAAGGACACTACCAGTATAGGGCTACTAAACTAAGTTCATGGCTTGAGTTTTTGTCTTTTTTAAATCCAAAGGTGATGAGATTTTTAGATTTGTGTATGTGTGTGGCTACAATCCTATTGTTGAGAGCACAGAGACACATAACCTTCCTACCCCCAAGCAAAGCCAGGGCAGCTTTATCTGGTGGGTGGAAGGTGAGCTGAGTTTATTTCTGCTCCATGCCCACTCTGACAGGTGGCCGCGTGCAGTTCCAGCACTGTGGGCAGGTGAGTCTCCCATCAGCCTCCCCTTGCAAGAGCAAGGTCTTTGACCATCCTGTGGACCTAGACAGACTAGAAAGTCCGTGTTTGTCAAGTTCTGAAAAATCTTCAGAACAGTAATCATTTCATTTAACATTATGGATGAGAAATTATACTTAGATTTTGGCCTAATAATTCTTTATTAATTTTCCCATTCTTTGATGCTTGTAATTTGATTAAAATATATATTGTACTTGTTTTATCATCATATTTACTTGTTTCTTTCAACAGGGCCAAACATATTCTAGAAACCTCAATCTTCTGCTTGATATTTTATATTCATATTTTGTCTATATAACCTCTTATTCTAAAATGCATATGTTAGTTTTGCTTCATTTATGTACATGTTATTTGACTTATTTAGTTAACAGATATACATTTGTTTTTAAATGGATTAAAAAATTTCCTCCAGTTTTGTAGCAGATATTGTTCTTATTTTTAAAATTCTAGGGCTTAAGCTTGTACAACTATTTTGTTATTCTACCATTATTGGTCCTGGTGGCTACATATGTGAAAATTTTAAAAAAACATCAGCGAGAGAAGTTATAACAGGCACTTTCATGATTTGCCTTATTTCATCATCATGGGTGGAAATTTGGTATCAAAACAGATAAAACAAAAAGTAGTAAAAAATATTTGGGAATCTGATTAAATAATCCCTTTACTGTCAGCCATGGGATAACAAATTTGAGGGACTCAGAGGTCCTTGGACAGGGGTTGCATGAGGACATCTTCCTAAACCAATTTCCCTATTCTTTGTTAGGATATTATTTTCCTGTTAGTGTTTTTGGCTCCTGTTTTAAAATCCATCATGTCTTTCTATGAGTTTCAGTGCTCCAAGATGTCATTTAGAAATTGCACAACCAAATATTATTGGAAAGAATTTGAGGAAACAGCTGGGGAAGTGAGAGTCTCCCTCTTACATAGCTATAGTGGCAAGAACACAGACTCTAGAGTTAGAATGCCTGGGTTCATTGTAGGAGAGTTACTTTTCCATTCTGTGACTCAGTTTTCTCATCTGTACAATAGGAATAATAAGAGTATCTCTCTCAGAGTTGTTGTAAAGCCTAAATGGAGTCTGTTTAGAACTAAGCTTGCACTTAGTGAGTCCTGTGTGGTTCTTTCAAGGGAAAAGAGTTTTTCATTGGACAGTGAAGGATGAGTGAAAAATACAAATATTCCTGGAGAGGTAACACATTGACTCTGCTCCACTAGCAAACCACTTTTAGGGAGTGAGGTGAAACAAGGATGGAGGTCACGAGATGCCAAAGGGATGGGAAAGAATTCAGGACAAACACTCAGTGGCACCTCTTTTTGCCTAATTTATATTTAGCCTAAGGATATTGTTTTTTTTTTAACTGCTCTGTGCATCACATTTTCTGTGATGCACAGACCTAGTTCTCTTTTCTAGAATGCAAAGAGTTTATAGACTGATTTTTTTTAACCCAGAAATATATTAAGTAAGGTTGAACATGAATTGTTACTATGCTACAAGGAGAAAAATGGATTCAATTTGATTCTCAAGTGTATTTGTATATTGAATATTAATGACATTATCATTTAATTATTTAGATATTAGCTTCCATTAGCACATATGGTTTGGGACCACTTAGGGAAAGAAAACTAGAAAGAACAATATTCTGTTTTTATTGTAGAACCCCACTGCTAAATATCTCACAGGCTAATGTTTAATCGCATTCTTGGTCTTGCACAGTTTTTGCTAATAATTAACCTGAAATAACTACTTCCATACGTGAGTTGGGGACACATTCGCTTTTGTTGTTTCAATTTCCTTTCTCAGGAAGTTAAATGGTTAAAACTTGCAGATCTAAATTGTGCGTGAATAAACATAATCGGGAAAAATCCATGAATGAAGGAGATTGGGAGGCATGTATGTATTTGCTAATACAAACTCAAGCAGTTATTAAACATTTAAAGACTGTTAAAATGAATGATTCTTTTCAATACCATGTGACCAGAAAGTTGCATGTTTGAAAGCTTTGGCTTCCACTATGGAGTGCATTTCTCTTGTTTCTGATGACTGAAGTCAAGGGAATCTGATTACCAGACTTGTCATTACAGATTACTAAGGTGAGCCAAATTATAGGTGTACAAGACATGGATTATGTACATGTTTCTTGCTTTCCCTCTATTTCTTCCCTTTTTTTTTTACTCTAACATACTAACACATAGTCTATTTTGTTATCTAGGGGTTGATCTACTAGCTTTCCAATGAACTGTGACAAAAGTCAATAAAAACATGTTGGGTTCTAAATAATTTTTGATGAATTAGCAAATGAATTTATATGTATTGTGGTAGGTTGTATTATTTTTCCAACTTTTTGATCCCTTCCCTGTTAGACAATTATACATCACTACCCATTGCCATGAAATATCTTGTAGCTGAGTATACTTCCCTGTCTCATTGTCAGTTGACCAAATAATTTGTTGGGAGAAGGGAATGTGACAAGTGACAGTTTGCCATCTTTAAGAGTCATGTCATGTTTCTGTTCTCTTTTGCTTTCCCTTCTGACACAAGAAGGCATATCCCAAAAGGGGCTACTTCTTCAGCCAGAAAGAAAGGACATGTGAAGTAAATCCACTGCAAATACCTCAGCCTCAACCATATAATAAAAACCTGAAATAAATGTTTTTCTGCTAAGTCACTGAGATTTGGTATTGTTTCTTACAATAGCAAAGTTGACTAATACATATGTTTAAATGATCTCTGGTATTTTTAATGACCTTGAAATTAATCATTGTTTGAAATGCACATGAGAATGCCTCTCAGTCATACAATTTTCATTACTATTTAATTACTGGTCTTTGAAAGAGCACTGAAAATAAGGGGAAAAATGAAGTCATATTATTATTACAAATGACTTTTCATTTACATATTCTAGATAAAAATGAGAGTTCATGGTTCTGGGGTACCTAAAGGTTGCAAATTTTACCAACTCTCTATCTAAACCAAAATTATAGAGACTGCACAAATGCAAATATTTTACCTTGTATATGATAGGATTACAGTCCAATTCTTACATATGTGGAGGATGTCTATATTTTTCTTGGTGTACTTTCTTTTCATGTTTTCAGTTTATTCTTTAGATTTGTTCTTTTGGGAAAGCATTTACAGAATTATTTTTAATGATGACAGCTTCAAAAAGAGAAAAGATTATGTTGTCATGCATGTAAAATGAAGGAAGGTATGCAAAACACCTCATTTGTACATTTGAGATTTCTATTGTCAAAGAGCAGAATTGTTTCTATTTAGGCATGTGGTTTTGGGTGCTTAGGGGATGTATTCTCACTTTGATATGATAGAGTTGCCTCCATTTTTATTAGAGGGAGATAGTTTCATGCATCAAAGGGAGGTGAGATTACATTTTTAAAGTAATTGTCTCCCCACACTTTTTGTCACTGGATTATTATTATAGATTATTCTCTGAAGGGGGCACAAAGTAATGTTTTTATAAACATTCAAATATGATGCACTACAGCAGCTGGCTGTTGTTGATTGAATCCCTTCAAAACACCTGTTCAAGTCCTAATCCCTTGTCCTTTAGATGTGAACCCATCTGAAAATAATATCTCTGAATACGTTGTTGTTTGTTAAGGTGAATCAGTGTGTAGATGTGAATCTATTTGTAAACAGGATTTTTGAAGCTGTTATTGGTTAAGGCGAGGCCAAAGAGAAGGAGAGTGTGCCTTATTCCAATATGGCTGAGGTCCTTATAAACAAAGGAAATTGGATACAAAGTAGAAACCAGAGGAGAAGCTAGAGAAAGTGAGAAAGACGTTACCATGTGACAGAGACAGAGATGCATATACAAGCCATGGAACGCCAAGGATTTCTGGCAAGCCAGCACCAAAATGCCGTAGATTCTGGGAGAAGGCATGGTTTGGTGAAAGCTTATTGTTGGATGCCTGGCCTCAGAAACTGTAAGACAATAAATTCGTGTTGTTAAAGCCAACTCCTTGTGTGGTATTTTGCCACAGCTGCCTGGGCAAAGTAAGACACTGACATTAATTTTTGAATAGAAAATTACTAAGATCTGCCCCAAAGTGTATAGAACAATATAAATCTTTCCTATACATCAGGTCTATTTGTATAGAACAATATAAATCTTTCCTATACATCAGGTCTATTCCAAGTCAGCTTCACCATCTCCTTGAAGTTTCCTTAATCACTACTGCCAGCGCTAGTCTCTTCCTTTGTATTACTTGTCCATATTCTGCACTGGCCCATTAAGCATGGGGTTCTTTGAGGGTGTTGTATTTGTGGCTAGACGACCCACAGCATCTCCATGCTCACTGAATGCCTGAGTCAGTTAGTGAAAGAGAGTGTGCACTGATGAATAAACTTGATCATGTGAAATTTGGCACGTTGGTGTCAGCTGGTTTTCATTATACCTAATGAAATCTTGTCTCCCTCACAGTAATGTAAACTCCTTGAGGGCAGTTATCGTGTCACTCCATTGTTGTTTCCCCCGGCACTGAGCACACGTTGTGGTTCAGCCAGTCCTGACTGAATATAATATAATTGAATGAGATGGGTAGGAAATAAAAACTTGTTTGAGTCAGACTCCATTTATTTGGGACCGAAACACAAATCCTCAGAGTCACTAATCTAGTACTCACCAACTCACTGTTTGGGACAACTTGCTTTACAAAATTCCACCAATAAGCTGCTCAAACTATTCTTTTCCTTTTAATAAGCAGTTGAGAAAGAGTTTAGGCATTTACATCATTCATTTTTGCTAACAGTGTGTACTGACTGGAGTGGCCCGAGAGTTGTCAGTTCCCTTGTTGGCATTGGGTATTGTGGTCATTATCACCTCACCCTATAGCCTAGACATTCCCTGACACATATCATAGTTCCTGGATATGCAGTTGTTTTGATTGTCTCTGTCTAGTATGCACCCAGAAGTGGAGGAGGCTGTGAGAGGGAGTGAGGCAGAGCATGGTCTCTGCCACCGGGTAGATATGAATTTGAATCTCAGTTCTAGTGCTTACACTTATTAGCTAAGTGTCTTGGGTAAGTCATGCAAACTTTCTGAATTTCATTGTCTCATTTATCAAATGGGAATAAATACCTACATCACACACTTCGGGTAGTATTAGAGATGAGGTAATGAAACGACTACCATAGTCACTGACAAAGGGCAAGAGTGTGATACATGTTAGCCTCAATTGTTATTTGTATCTTGGGCCTAACACAATGCATAGGATAGAACAGATGCTCAATAAAATTAATTTAAGTGAAAATACCATACTGAGATTTTTAACCAATTCCTATTGTGGATACAGGGAAAAGCAGCTCTATGAAGCTACAGAGAGGCTCAACAAATGCCACTGTTGTGAGGTTTTCTGAATTAGGAGAGGTGGGAAAGTCTTTGTCTTCATATATATGTATGGGACTATGTTATTTAACTTGTGTGCCAATATATATTTTATTATCTACTAGGTGATTAGCATGGAGAGCACTTTTAAGTACTGCAGAGGGTTTAAAAGCACTAAAAACAGAATTGGCATTGAATATTGGAGAAGCATTTGCCACCTTGGTTGTGGGATTAGAGAGAATTTGACAAGTTTCTGAACCACAAGTACCTGACGTATTTCTGTTCTGTTCAGGAAACTGGGACTCAAATTCACATCTATCTAGCACGAAATTCCACTTTTAGAACCCTATCCTTCTTTTGTTAACTAATGCTACCCATGGTACTGCTATGCATTTATGTAGCACTTTAGAGTTTATAAATCACTTTAAAAGACATTATCTTATGACCAAACCAATAAAGTAAGAGAGATTCTTATATTTATTTTGTAGATGAGCATACAATTGGAAATTTATGAAGCCAGGAAACCTTCTCAATCTGAGCTTTTCCTCCTATGGGCTTCAAAAATCCTCTGCTAATGGTAATGCTATCCAGAAAGGAAATATAACTGCTTAATGTGATAGCTGAGAGTTAAGACCCCAAAGAATGGTCAGCAAGTGGTTTTATCATGCGAAGTGTTCAGGGAGGGGGAGAGAACATTCTAAGTCAGGGTTCTTTAGCCTTAACATATTGACATTTTAGATAGATAGGTCTTTGTTCTGGGAGGGTGTCTTATGCATTATAATTGTTTAGCAGCATTCCTGTCCTTTATTACATGACAGTAGCACTCCCTCAGGTGAAACAACCCAAAATGTCTTTAGACATTGCCATATTTCACCTGGGTCGGCACAAGATCACCTCTGGTTGAGAAACCACTGCTCTAAAGGAAAAGATTAAAAATTAACTTTGGACAGATTCCTGTGCCGCTGACAACAACAGAAGCAGACAAAGAAGACGCAGCAAATAGACACAGAGAACAGACAACCGGGGTGGAGGGGGGGAGGGGAGAGAAATAAATACATAAATAAATCTTAAAAAAAGAAATTAATGTTGGGAAGCGGTCTTAGCCCAGTGGTTAGGGTGTCCGTCTACCACATGGAGGTCCGCGTTTCAAATTCCAGGCCTCCTTGACCCGTGTGGAGCTGGCCCATGCGCAGTGCTGATGTGCACAAGGAGTGCCATGCCACGCAGGGGTGTCCCCCGTGTAGGGAAGCCCCATGTGCAAGGAGTGCGTCCCGTAAGGAGAGCCGCCCAGTGCGAAAGAAAGTGCAGCCTGTCCAGGAATGGTGCCGCACACATGGAGAGCTGACACAAGATGACGCAACAAAAAGAAACACAGATTCCCATGCCGCTGACAACAACAGAAGCAAAGAAGACGCAGCAAATAGACACAGAGAACAGACAACGGCGGTGGGTGGGGAGAAGGGGAGAGAAAAAAAAATTAACGTTACCTGTTTCACAGTTTTCCTCATTTCTAGATCTGAGCAGAAGTCCCAGTTTCTGGACCAAAGAAGTTACCGTTTTCAGCAGATACAGGCACAACCCTGCTTCTTAAGAGGAGTTTATTTGAGGCTGAAGACTATAGAATACAATGGGATGGGTGGAACCCTTGTCCCCTAGGAGAAGACACAGCTGGTCTCATGGGGAGGAACCTTCTGCTAGTAATCTAGGGAATAAGGCCAAGTAAGTCTGATTCATTGAAACTTGGAAAGGAGCAGAAGGGAGAATTGTCCAACTGAAATTTATCTGGGGTGCACAAACTACACATCTGCTATTTTGTAGTGTGCTATATAATAACCATGGGTGGCCCCGCTGTCTGTTTCTGGCTCCCAAAACACAGAGTCATCAGCATCACGCTGCTTTGAAAGGGTGCAATGGGGAGCATTAGGATACGATTCTGCAGACCTAGGCTTTGGTGCTTTTTCAGGCACTCGTCAATTGTGTGACCTTAGGCAAGTTACTTCACCGCCCTGGATCTAGGTTTCTGTATTTGCAAGATGCAAAGATTAGTTTGAATGTCTCCAAACCCCAAAATTCTATGGCTTTCCTATTCTTACTACCATAACTAAAAGCACTACTTCTATGGCCAGCTAGTAAAATGTATGATTATACCGCCATGCTCATCACCAGAAGTAATGTGGTAATATTGGCATATCGTTCTTGTAAAGTTAAAAAAAAAATGCCCTAATGAAGCAGATTAAGGCTACTTACAATGTATGCATCCTTGGGCTCAGGAGGACTATGGAGGAAATGATCTACTTGGATATGAGAAATGAAGTAGCCAGGGCATTGAAATCCATAACTCACCATAGTTAATGAATCTTCCTCTCCCTAGCCTAATACCCCAGGCAAAAGATAGGCATTGGTACCTATTAAATAAGAGCTAGGAGAAAAGGAATTACAGTCAAACCCTTCTTAAGACATTTTCAAAGAAGCAGCCATTAAAACTTCTAAACCAGGAAATCTTCCTTGGAGAGAAATGGAAAATCACGGGTACGGTGCCATGCAAATGTGGCCATTTAATAAATACTATTGGATAAGGAGAATGATAAGAATAAATGTATGCTGGAGGGAAAAGTGGGAGGCAGGAACCTTTTAAAAGAAGGTTATATCTTTTTTTTTAAACAAACTGTGAGTTTGTGCTAGTGGAAATGCCATATGACCTGAAGATGGCGATTCTTATTGGACTAATTTCTTTCACTTTGAATTGGGGCTTCAGTGGACTTTATAATCAAGTGGATATAAGAGGCACACTTTCTATTTTGCAGAGAGGGGATTTCATTTTCATAGTCAGGAAAAGCCTGGGCTTTCTTTTTATGTGTCCATCACTATTTCCCTAATGGATGCCTGCTCTCTACTTCCCTTTGCAGTAGCGACAGTGAAGACACAGAGAGCCTAAGGAAGTATTGACAGATCATGTTGCAGAAGAAAGGCTAGCAGTTAAGGTAAGTATTTTAATAACATCTAAGTCATCTCTTAAGAGAATTTTGGATTGGTGGAGTTTGTTTTGGGATGAATTCTACACATTTTCTGAATGCAAGTCTAGATATATGTGAATACTGGCATTCTCTGCTACAACCTATGTTTCTGGTCACCAGTTATCTATTTGCTCCCTCCAACACAAAGCCCCAGTAGTTACTGTGTCCCTCTTCAAATCCAAAGCTTCCAGGTGATGTTCATACCTCAGGTCTGGATGTGGTGATATAGGAGTTATAAAGGCAAGTTATCTACACTCCAACTCCACTTATATAAAATGGAGGTACGGGGACAGGATGATTGGAGTAAAATATTCCATAGGTTCATTCCCTCAGAAGCAGATTCAGAGAAAAAGATTATCATGGAAGAGCATTATTTGGGAGTGCTCTTGAAAATATCATCTGTGGAAGGGATGAGAAGGGAAGGCAAGGGAAGGCAAGGCAAGGCAAGGCAAGGGAAGGCAAGGGAAGGTAAGGGAAGGGAGCAATCTCAACACAGACTCAGCCAACCCCATGATAGAGCTGGGGTGGTCCTTCACAATTGTCCCAAGATAAGATGAGGAGGATGGACCGTTATACCTTAAGTTCATAAGTCATTGTATCAGAATGTCCCAGGAAGGGGGCATGGCCTTGGACAAAGAACAAAGCAACTCTCAAGCAGAGGCAATTCTCAAAAAGTGCTGAAATTTAGGGTTGTTTTCAGCAATTCCAACAACTATTAAGTCATTCTGACCTGTAGGGGGATCACCACCACTACATATTGCTATTCAGGAAAGGGAGTGACATGACACTCATGAGTTCATAACAGCCCTGGGAATCCTGCTTACAGACTATATTAATCAGGGTTCTCTAGGGAAATAGAACTGAAGTTGACACATGCACCTAACCATCACAAAGACATTGGAAGTTTCTTCTCCAAGAAGGAGGAACATTTACTAATCAAGGGAGATTCTGGTTGAAATCTCTGGGAGGAATTTCTTTTAATTTTTTCTACATAGTTTTGCCTTGGGGGGAAATTATCCTCCATGCTCACATTTGAAGAGAGTGTTGGGGAGTCTGCCCTCTGTGTACATTTTCAAGAGAGCTTTCTGGTCTTGAAAAGTTGGGGGACCAAAGGGTTTGTTTTATATCTTGGGCAGTCTGAGGCTTTAAAAATCTAGGTTCATGATTTCTTTGAAAATCCAGTTCTGTTAAAATGTTAATAGACTGCTGATCTATTTGTTTCCAGTGAGTTCCATGTGGCAAAAATCATAATCAAAATTATTTGCTAGACATGGTCACCAAATATGCTTTATTTTCTTCTTTACTCCCATGCATCTCTTGTTCTGACTTTAACGGTGAGGTTATCTTTTTTTTTTTTAAATATATTTTTTATTTATTTTTAAAAGGTACATAGATCACACAAAATGTTACCTTAAAAAAATATAGGAGATTCTCATATGCCACACTCCCCACATCACCTACTTTTCCCACATCAACAACTTCTTTCATTAGTGTGGTACATTCATTGCATTTGATGAATACATTTTGGAGCACTCCTGCATAGCCTGGATTATAGTTTACATTGTAGTTTACACTCTCTCCCAGTCCATGCAGTGGATTATGGTGGGATATAATGTCCTGCATCTGTCTGTGTAAATCATTCAGGACAACTCCAAGTCCTGAAAATGCCCCCATATTGCACCTTTTTCCCTCTCCCTGCCTTCAGCAATTCCAGTGGCCACTGTCTCCACATCAATGATATAATTTCTTGCATTGCTAGAGTCACAATAATTCTATAGTAGAATACCAGTAAGTCCACTCTAGTCCATATTTTATTCCCCAATCCTGAGGACTGTGGGATGTTGATGTCCACTCCACCTCTCAAATGAGAGAGGGCTTTGATGCCACATGTCTAATGGATGGGATTCTCCTGCTTACAGCTATAGCCTCTCTCGGTTCCTTGGTATGGTGTTTGACCATCCTCATCTCCTTATTAACTGACCTGGGTAAACCCAACAAACTGAAGAGTAGGTGTTACTACTCCGCTGAGGCTCAGGGCCCAGCTGGCACATAGACAGCCCAGAGATTCAAGTCTCCTGGATATATACCAACCCCAGCAACAACCACAGGTTCAATAAAAGGAACAAGAAGAGGCATGTGTAAAGAAATCATATCTGAGGCCAACTCTGTCAGACTTGGGAACACACATTCCAAAGTAGGACCCACTGGCAAGGTGGTGAGGCCATCTTAAAGGACCTTTATCAAAAACCGTCTCTCTCATTTTTCTACTTCTTGGCATCTAGAAGCAGTTGGTTTTTCTAAGGCTTTAGAACCTTTCTGTTGTCTTTCATTCTGACATAACAATCAAATTTCTCATAGCTCATCTCTTTCTGGAATCACCTTGCCAAACACAGACAACAGTAGCCAACGCACGCTAACACTGTGTTCCCTTCTAACCACTTCCCTTAGAGTTTGCAGCTCAGTAGGTACATAGTCTGTTTCTCAGAATATTGGAGGTGTCAGTTTTACCAAATATTTTAACAGTGCATAATCCAGATCACCAGTCTGCTATATCTTTACTGTACATTTTATATATTTATATTTTACTTATTGCAGAGTCTTACTTCAAGCTGCCAATGTCTAGATTAGCCAGGGTAGACTAACTGTTGTAACTAACCACCTTAGAATCCCAGCGACTTAACATTATAAAAGTGTATTTCTCATTCATATTATATCCATTGTGTGCCAGATGACTCTCCTCCAAGCCAGTGACTCATATACTTAGCCTCCATTCATATTTGGTGCCTCCATCTTCAACACTGGCTTCTATGGTGTTCTAGGAAGGAGAAAGAAAATAGAGTATGGTATATCGGGGATGGGTGGGTTGGATGGGATATATTAGGCTTGAAAATAGCAAACATCACACATATCAGTGCACATTTCATTTTTTATGACTTGGTCATCTACTTCACTTAATTGCAAGGAGGCTTAGAAATATAATTTGGTATATGCCCAGGAAGAAGAGCAGAAAGAAGATGCTGGTGGTCAGAGATTACTTGCCCTGATGGGTTGGAGCAAGAATTTGGATCCAAATTATGAAGATCTTTGTGTTACCCTAATATGGATATTGGACAATGCTTTTGATTATTATTCTATAATCAAATGATTTGTTCATATTTGTTTCAAATAAAAATAACAGTGGTAAAACCATGATGGGAGATCAGAGTCTAGGTTGCAGAGAAAATCAATGGTTAACAATCTAATTAGGAGTTCCAGAAGAAAGCTGATGAAGGTAATCACAGAAGAACTAGAAAAAGGCTGAATTTGAGAGATATTTAGGATATAGAATGAGATGAATAATGTGGGAAGTGGATAAAGGAAATGGAAGTATGAAGTTAGGTGGTGATATCATATACCTGGCTAATACCAGGACTAAAGGTTTCTGAGGATAGACAACTGCTTCCATTTGAGACATAAATTTAAAGTACCTTACTGAAATTCTAGTCAAAGCTGTCTAGTCAGCATTTTAATGCAGGTTTTGAATTATAAAGTAAGTCTAAATTGTAGATAAGAATTTGATTGTCTTCATCCTGTAAATGAGTTGAAATACTAAAAAAGTATTAAAACAAGGAAACAAAGGATAGCATCTTGGAGACTCCATCACTAAATGAGCACACAAGGGAGGAGGACCTAACAAAGCAAACTGAGAAAGACTATTTAGAGAGGTATGAGGAGACTTATGAGAGAGTAATTTTCTGGGAGCCATGGTAGTAGAGTTTTTTCCAGAAATCCCATGTGTCAAATATGGCAGGGACATAAAAATTTGTTGGCCATAAAAAGTCAGGCAATACCAAGTGTTAGAACAAATGTGGAGCAATGAGAGCTTTGATACATCATTGATGGGGTTATAAATTGGTGCAATCACTTTGGAAAACTGTTTATATCTACTAAAGCTTAAAAGGATATGTATTGATACATCTTCCAAAAACATGTAAAAGAATGATGATAGCAATTTAAGAACCATGAATTGGAAATGACTTAAATGTCTATCAATAGTAAAGTGGTTAAATAAATTGTGGTATAATCATATATTGTAATACCATACTGTAATAAAAATAAACATTATAGATAAACTTCACAATGTTGACCAAAAAGTACATACTGCATTATTTTGAATTTACATAAAATTCAAAATAGGCAAATTCCAGCTACAGTGTTAGAAATCAGTATAGTAGTTATCCATAGGAGCAGGTATGATGGAAGTAGATTCCAGGGGTCTTGTGAGGTTCTGGCAATGTTTGAGATTTGGGTAATTATTACGTAGTTAGGTACCCAGGGATGTCCTTGTCCTAATCTCTGGAACTTGCGAATATGTTCCCTTACATGGCAAAAAAAACTTTGCAGATGCAGTAAAGTTAAGGACCTTGAGATGGGCAGATTATCCTGGATTATCTCGATAATCACAAAGGTCCTCATAAGAGGGAGGCAGGAGAGTGTGAATCAGAGAAGAGATATGGTGATGAAATTAGAGTTGAAGACTTTGAAGATGGGAGAAGGGGCCAGGAGATAAGGAAGGTAGGTAGCCCCTGGAAGCTGGAAAAGCAAGGAAATGGGTTCTTCCATCGAGTGTCCAAAGGGAATGCAGCTCTTCTAACATCCTAATTTTTGATCGTAAGACCCATTTTGGATTTCTGACTTCCAGAACTGGATGATAATAAATTTGTTGTTTTAAGTCACTAAGTTTGTGGTAATTTGTTACAGAAGCAAAATAAAACTAATACACATGGGTATGTTGACTTTGTGAAAATTCATTGAGTGTATGTTTAATAATTAAAATAATTAAAATAGATAATTTTCCATATGTGGGTATGTACATGTATACCTGCACACATGTACATGCACATAAATATATGCCATACTTCAGTAAAGATTTACATTAAAAATCATGTGACGAGAATTATCATTGGATTTGACAATTAGGAAAACAATTAAACCAGTTTCATTAGAATGATAGAGGTAAGAGCCAGATTATATTAGCTTGGAAGGCAAAAGAGGGTTGAGGAAGAAGAATGGATATGGATTCTTCCTTAAAAAGTTAACCCAGTATGGAATGGGGAAACTTATGGTTGTAATTGGGATGGGTGGTTAGAGTGTGTTGGGGTAGTGCTAAGAGGATAGTTCTGTTTAGACTGAGAGAGACTTTTAGGCAGAGGGAAGGAAACTATAGAAATTATAGGACAGAATGCCCAAATAAGAAAGAGATTAAAATAGTCTATACTACTTCCTATTTTCTTCTCACAGTAAGGAAGAGGAGGACTGAATGTTTATAAATCCATAAAGAACTGTATAGAGACTTTATACATATGAGTAGGTGAGGATGATCCCATCTCTGCTCTTTTAGGTGGAAGGCGCTAGACTTCTAAGCGCTGGTCTGCTATACTGGAGTCAGTTAGCTATTACTATTTCTGTGTAATAGCACATTCTAAACTTAGTGGCTTACAACAAATATTTATTTTGTTTACATGTCTACACTTCAGTTGGGAGGTTTTGCTAGTTTGGGTTGACTTGGTTGATTTTTGCTAGGCTTTCTCGTGTGTGTGCATTGGCTAATGAGCCAGCAGATCTAAGATGGCCAAAAAAGTGCTGCTTGTCTCTGTTTCAGGAATTCTTTCATCCTTCAGCTTGCTAACTTGTGTTTTTCTCATTGCAGAGGAAGTGTTTCAAGAAAGCAAGCGGATGTATATGCAAAACATCTTGACGCCTAGGCTTGTAACTAGCACCCTGTCACTTTCACCACATTTGACTGGACAAAGCAAATCACAAGGCAAGCCCAAATTCAAGAGGTGGAGAAATAAATTCCATCTCTTACTGGACAGGGCTACAAAGTCAACATTTTAAGAAGCACTGATAAAGGAGAAGGAAAGATTCAGACCATTTATACAATGAACATACTGAAGAATTCTTTCCAAGCCATGGCCAAAGAGAACATTTGAGTGATGTTGCCATTTTGACTCAGATCTAGTTTTGTCATTACCCTGACATCACCTTTTCATGGTGGACTGATTCCAGTCCACAGGACAGACTCTTTTGGTCACTGTGCAGTCAAGTTTTGGGGTGACTGGTGGTAGAGTATTTGACCAGGAATTACTGATCCAATTATCTGTGAGCTCATGCTTTTGTACCTCTCACAGTTTCAGATGGAGGGATTTTTGCTCATTAGTAGCAGAGATATGTAGAAACTACAATTTTCAATTTTAGATTTATCAGAAGATAATTCAAATTATCTCTCTTAACAGATTCTGGATCTGTTTAAATTCACTGCAAATCTGGATCAAATATTAGCTTTTCTATTACAGGGATATCAAATTCCGGATATGCTTCATTATGACTCAATTTCTTGGCACACGCTAAAAAGCACCCCAGTGATCTAGTGCATATGAATGTGGAACATATCACAAACCATGCTTTGGGTCAAAATGTCCCTGCCTCCTCTCTAACTTCTCACTCTATTTTTTTCCTGAATAGGATATACCCCATATTGATATTCAATACAGATACCGAGCATGCAATTTATTATGTCAAACTGAAAAATGCCTGTGGTAATACAGGTTTTTATAGCTGCGGTTTTCTCCAGCTCAAATTGCTTTGAGTATCTGTGTGTCGGCAGAAACTTCGAAATAGGAAGGATATAGAAACCATGAGTAGACAAAAGACACCTTTAGAAACTACAAACCAGCAACCAGAAAGCCTTTTAGCTGTAAGTCAGCAGACTTTTATGTCAAGCTTGGCTGACTAATTATTGCTTATAATTTGCATTAGGATTAATTAACTAATTAGAGAGGGATGTCTGAAGGCAAAGTTATGGCTCTGCTTGTCAAGCTGAGGACTTTAATTATTCTGATATTTTTAATTATAATCAGCTGCTGAATGAGTATTACATTGTCAGCTACTATGGCTGAAACTATAGGCTGGGCCAAGGAGCCAGAGGAATTATGGGCACTTGCCACTGTTCCTCCCACTAGTACCCGCAAGTTGTGACCTAGCCACACACCTTCTAACCCCAACAGTTTTTGAAACTGTAGAGAGAACTAGGTAGAATACAATAATTCAGGTTTGTTTACCAATTAAAGACTGCAGTAGAAACTTAAATGGAATGAGGAATGAGTGTGGCTGGCAAGGAGGCTTGTGAGGACTGGGCTTACCAGACCTGAATTTCTCATATGAATCCTGTATTAGCTTCCTGGAGCTCTTTGCAAATTGTATAAACTTGGGCTTATATGACTTTCTTCTTTTCCTTTGAATAGCAAATTGGAAGACTTTAGTATGCATATCCAGGACACTACTTTGAATGTTTCAAAGAGTTACCATGTAAAAGTGCCTAGCACAAAATACACAGTAAAAAATCATTGACTGAATTTGTGACATTTTGTTTTATGATACATATGAACTAGCTAAGCAAGCACAGCAGTTAATTTCTTAAGAAATCTGGGAATTACTGCCAGAGTATCAGAAATCAAAATCAACCCCCTTATCCTTGACATTGTATTTAAACAATGGTCAGAAATATAATGGGAAAAATGCCTCCAAATAATTCATAGAAAGATGAAACATGGTGACTTTTTAATTATCATTAAACGTATATATGGAACATATAAAAGCTTCTCTGCTCTCCTTGGATAATTACAACAAAGAAACTCTACGCTTAAGTGATGTTAAAGATTCTGCGTAACTTATAAACTGGCAAAGGCCTGCAGATTTAATGTCAAGGCACAACACAAATATTGTGCTGATTTCTTTCGTTTTTAAAGATGCCCAGGAGTGAAGTCACAGTAGATTTTCAATCACACAGACACTTTGAGCATCAGCAGTGTTTTCTCTGTGGTTTGGCAATGAGGACAGTCATTTGGCCCTTTGTTATTGCAAAAATGCTCTGCATTTAGCAGGCTCAGTTTTCCACCTTTGTGTAGAGGAGAGCAATGAGGGGCTAATGGCTGTTCATCAGTTCATAGGCTACTGAGACTGGGGAGAGACCTTTGAGATGGGCAGCAGCGTGCGGAGTGTTTCAGAGCATAGGCGCGCATTTTCATTTATTTAGCAAACACTTATATAGCCGTTGTCTTATGGCCAACACAGGTTGAAGTTTCTCAAAAGACCTTACAAGAAGTCCTCATATTACAGCAGCACAGAGGTTAAGGAACTTGCCCAAGGTAACACAGCTAGTAAGTGATAGGATTGAGATTTAAGCCTGAGCAGTCTGATTTGAGCAGTCCATGATCTGCTGCCTCATGGTGCAGCTTTTAGGTGCTGGCCTCCCCTAGTCCTCTGCTTCTTCATCTGTCAATAATGAATAACACCATACACTTATATCCCACACTTGTTGGGAGGATTAAATGTGGTGAGACGTAGAGAGCATCTATTTCACATAGATCTGAAGAATAGAAAGTGCTTAATACATGTGCTGTTTATCCACATATCAGGTCTGGGGCCCTAACTCTGCAATGAGGAAACCGAGGATCAGAGGGTAAGTAGCTTGCCCAAGGTCATTACATTCGTTGGTACCACAGCGAAGAAGAGAATGTTTGCTACCCAAATCTCAGTCCATTGTTCTTTCCACTGACTACATCATGCTTCTAAGTAGCCCTAATTCATTCGGATTTGTTTGGGACTTTCCTGGATTTCACCTGTTTTCTCGGGTGAATTCAGATGGTTGGCCGCCCTCCTTCTCATGTAATTTTTCAGTGCAGCAGGGTGGTAGACTTCTGACTCCTTGGTGAAAAGTTTCCTGGGCTCAGGAAGGGCACAAGGCACTCCTTTTGCACCAAAGATAGGCAGTAAAAGCTCTGTCTAGTGTGTAGTGAGCATATCTCTTTATTACTTAAAAAAAAAAGTGGAATTGGCTGATTTTGTTGCTGCTTTTATCTCCTGTTTTTGTAGTGTGGTGACACAACACAAATAAAATATCTTAGGAGGTACATCAGCTTGATAATGCTTCAACTGCCTATTGCTTTATAGTTATAAAACATTTCAGCCCCATTCTCTCCTTTGGCCTTGTTTAGTGTTTGCAAAGTTCTATCTCTAATAAGCAGGTGAGGAAAACAGAGCTCAGATAAATTAGATGATTTACTCAAGGTTGCAAACCTGGGCTTCTTACTCCAAGCCCAATGCAGTTTCACTACCCTGTATTAGTTCATTGTTGGGTTTTTATTAGAGGGTAAATTCTGTTTAGAGAAATGCCCACACAGGTAGAGCTGGGACTAGAGTGAGGCAAGTAAGTCACTCATCTTAGTGCAAAATTTAAGGAACTGACAAGATAATTCAGTAACCAAGAAATTATATACTAATGCAATATTTAACAATTAAAAAAATTTTTTTTTAAAAACCACATAGGACTGTACAATGCAAAAGTGAATCCTCCTGTAAATGATGACCTATAGTTAATATTACAATTATAAAAATGTTCTTTCATGAATTGTAACAAATGCAAAGTATTAATAATAAGGTCGTATATGAGAACTCTGCTCCCTAACTTCTCTAATTAAAAAAGTGAAATATTAATGCAAATTCCATGGTAAACAAAATACTGAAATTTTAAATAGAGTGGATCTAGCCCTATACTTGCACAGCCTTGCCTCACTCATCTCCCCTTAATCCTGGACTTGCACGCAAGTTCTTCTTCCATGATGAAGGCGAAGAATCAACTCCTTTAGTGCACCGGGATAGAAATTCAGTTAATTAACCCCAGGTGTTTGGTGGTTTAGCAAACCTGCCTCACTCATTCTGATTTTCATTCGTTTTCTTGTTTTCTTCATGGAACATTTTCCTCACTTTCAGTGCTTCTTATAATACTTCTAAGAACCCATCTTATTCCTGAGTTATGTATGGGAAAGCCTCCAGAAGTTAGACTCCTTTGGAAAATGTGTTCTGTGTCCTAAATTCACCCCCCCCCCCAATACCCCAATGGCAATCTGTGTTAACCCTTATGGTGATGACTGAGGGTGGAAGAGGTCCAGCGATGCATGTGGCTGAGTCTTGGAGAGAAACAGGGCTGCGAGCCATGGGTTGGACTGAAGAGACCCTGCTTGTAGGGCCAGGAGGGGGTTGGGCTGGGAAGGTCATTTTAAAGGTGGTGGCAGCAGCTCCACTGGCTGCAGGTTCTTTCAGATGTTTATGATTTGGGGCTGCCTTACAAAGAACCCTTCTGCTCCAAAAGGAAGTAGTGCACGCACCAGCAGGGGCTAGAGGACTGTTCTTTATTAGAGAACATCTGTGGTAAGTATTTGAAGTAAACTTCTCTGGAAAAAGTGTACACGTTTATGCTCTGGCATGCCATTTGCATCACACTGGCTTCTCGACAAAATATGTTTTAAAAAATTTCAAGCTGGCTGCTCTGGCTGCTTTATTTCTTCCTCACCAGTCAGCATTCTTTTGCTTGAAAGGGCTTTCAATACCACCCACTTCCCCTACCCCTGAGGAATCAAGAATCACTTAGTTAAGCTCAGGCATCAAAATGAACAAAACATAATGAAATTGTCAATGTTCAATGACTAATGTGGGTTTATTGCCATGATGCAGGTATGGGAGACAAGTGTGGACATACCTGTAATTGTTTATAATAACAGCAGGTAGATTAACATTTAAAGAAATATTATATGATGAATGAAAATTAGGCAAGAAAACCTTAGAGGTATTTTCACCTGAGAGGAAAATCAAATCCTCCATTTTCAGAAAACTGAAAAGGAAAATGCCAGTGTAGCTTTTAGGGGAAAAAAGGAAACATTATAGAAGGCAAACCCACACGCCTGCAGACAAAACACATAACCACACATGCGCACACTCATCACAATCAATGCACTCACAAAGGGCACTAAATGAGGACAAGGGTTGTATGAGGATACTGAATGGCTTAGAAAGTCAAGTCTTACAGCCCCTTGGAATTTTTGTTTTATTTGCAGTAGAAATACTTAACTCAGGACCACTTAATTTTACCAGGCATGACAATGAAAAGAACTGTTACACAAGAGTGAATGTTTCAGGAAATGGGCATTTTTAAGGCAACCAAATAATGTATTGATGGTTTGGTCATTTCTAAGCCTTGATCAACTCATGGCTCCTCGCCAGCTACACTCAGTTAAAGTTCTGTGCTCTAACTCATGGTGTCTCCGGGTTCGACTTAATGTGCATAGTTATTTGCCTCCATGCTAAATGGCCCCAGACTCTGTTTTTCCATCCACCTTGTGTCTATTTTAGTAATTATAGGTTCCCTTTGTTGACAGTTATCATTGTTGTCAACATGTTGTGTGCTGTCAACTTTACTGTCATTTTATCTCTTTGCATGGGTCCTCCTAGCAATCCCAATATCTTTTCTGATTTCTTTTGTATGTACCATGGGCTAGTACACTAGATTACCAAATCTTCTAGATCTTTATCTAAAATGAGGCGCTAAGGAAGAACCTTCCTAAATGTAATGTGCATATAGCTAAATCATGAGCATAAGCTTATAAACACTTTATCATCCTTAAATACTAATTCTTCACTATGTTTGCTGGTAGCTGAGGCCACTAGAGCACCAAGTTTCAAATTAGTGAGACGTCTGGTTTTGAAGTTATTTTTTGTATGTCATCTTCCCAAGAATAAGGGAGGCTCCAATATGGTAGGGACCGACCTCTATCTTACAGGTATTTTACTCTCTTGTGCTGCCTAGCATGACCCAATGCATGGGTGGAATCTAGTAACTATGTGTTAAATGACTGAATGAGACGTTCTAAGCTTCAATTTCCTCATTTATAATGCAGTGGATTTGGTTTTTTCTGTGTTAGTTTCTCTTGGCTGCTGAACAAATACCATATAATTCGTTATTTTAACAACAGGACTTTATTGGCTAGAAGGCTTACTTCTTCCCTGAGTGGGTATCTTCTTGGCAACAGGGCACCTTTGGGATTCCTTGGCTTTTCTGTCAATGTGGCAACGCACATGGTAGCATCTTCTCCTTTCCCTTCAGGTTCCGTTCTGGCTGCTCCACGTGGCTTCTCCTTCTGTTCCCAATTTCCATTGCTTATTTGGGCTTCAGCTATACTGGCTGGATTATGGCCTGCCCTCATTCAGTATGGACACACCTTAACTAATAACATCTTCAAAGATCCTATTGACAAATGGGTTCACCCCCATAGAACCTGCATTTGGGACCCAAACATGGCTTTTGTGGGGGACATGATTCAATCCCCACATTCTCTATTGTGAATCCTTGAGGAACAGAGACTGCTAAAAATAAGGTCATTCTAGTGTATGACAGGGTAAAGATGCCGAGTCTATTTCCTTCTCCCTGAGGTTGTATTGGTCCTACTTCCTGGTGTTAAAACAGCCTTTCTTTGATGAAATTATAATGCTAATAGACGAGTTTTAAAAGTGTTCTCACTATGACAAAATAAAACGTTGGCAACCCTATGTCAGTAACTCAGTTAAAATAAATCAAAACTATTATTAGTTTGTGAAAATGTGTAAAAAGCACTGAGCTAGATAAAAACACTCCAGATAAAACATTCTATAAATATATGAATCTGTTTTTAAAACAAATTGAATAGTGCTAACCCCAACAATACAGTATAGACTGAATATGTAAATGGGTTTTACGAAGGATTAGTTAAATCCCTTAGGCACAATCCCTAGTACCTACTTAAAGCCAGCAAATTTCATGGAGGTCAAAGCTTTTTGCATTTGATGTCATGAAAGTCACCTGTACTTTCCAGGCTTCTCCTGCAGTTCCTCAAAAAATCAGAAGGCAGGCCAGAACAGTCAGCTCTCTGACTCTGGAGACAACTCTAGATTCATTAAACATTCTTCCTTAAAATCCATCCCTCCCGCACATAAACACACTTTTCCACTCCAACTGCTCGTTCAGAATATATGAAAAAAATGGAGAAAAGGAACAAGGAGGGAATGAATCTTTTGGATATCTTCAAGTATCTTTGCTTAAAACTCCAGTCCAGGCATTTTATTCACTCATGACTAGTTTGTCACGTAGTTCCATTACTTGTGACACAGTGACAGCTCTTTGTGGAGTAGCCATACTTAAAGGTGGAACAGGACTCCCCAGCAAAGATAATTCATTTCCCCCGGTTCTCACTTCTGCCCTTGCAAGGAGATAGACAGAGCATGTCTGTGAGGATGCAGAATTTCAAGTTCTCCATCACCCTTCCGTCTTCACTGCTTGTATTGACTGCAGCTTCAAATTGCTCGCCTGACATCAGCAGCTCCTGCCTTCCCTTCAGGAGATTGTAAGGGGATGGAGCACGAAACTGAGTGAACTGGGAAATTGTGGTACCTACATAGCCACCAAAGCAGTCACTGCTGCTAAGGGGGCCGCGAATCCTCAGACAGTGTTTGAAATCCTTTGGAGGAAAGGCTATATCATTGCTAGGAAACATTTTATTGTGCAATATTCTTTCATGACATCCTTTATCCTTCATCTCAGAGAGCTGTCCCCAGCCATGATAATCATTCTTTCATTCAACAGTATTTATTCAGTGTCTAATATCTGCTGGGTACTGTGTTATATTCAAGGGCTTTACATATAAACTTCTGCCCTTGAAGGATGCATAATGTGGTAGGACCAAGAGAGAAATAAATACACAGTAACCATGCAGGAGGCTAAAAGTTAGCCACGACTCCCACCTGATGCTACAAGTATGGACAGGTGTGTGTATGTAGTGATTAGCTCCCCTTCGGGTGGAGGGAAACAAGAAGGGCAGATTGCACTGGGGTGACAATGCAAACGGCTCTCAAAGAAGTTGTGGGGCTTTGTATTACGCAATGAAAGATGGGAAGGAAATTGAGGACAGAGTGTGAGTGTGGAGACCTGGAAGTAGAGGCACATTTGGTAACTGACTGGGTGAGTGTGGCTGGAATACTGAGTGAGTGTTTGGTTGAGTTAGGGGAAGATGATGCTGGAAAGGGGACTCTAGGCCTGACTGTGAAACACATACAACACCTTGCATAGTTCCACAGGTTTCCATCCCTAGGAAAGAAAGACAGTGGATTCACTATACCTGGCACAATTGTCTTTCCTGCTCTTTATCTGCAGCACCAAGGAGCAGAAAGAAGGGGTGAAGGAACTAACATGGGTTGTAATAGGTCAGTCACTGAGCTAGCCCCTTTATAAGTTGTCTTAGCTAAGCCTCCCAACAAACCGCAGAGTGATGAAATAGCCACATTTTGCAAATGTGTTGACCATGGCCATGAAATCAGCACGGTCGTCTTGAAATGTTTGCTTGGATAGGTGTGAATTTAAATAATCTTTTTGGATCCTGCTGCTCCAGGTGGCTACTTTCAAAACAAAGCTTCACCATCCTGTTGTAGAGGGATATAAAAATTGGACATATATTTTGGACTTGGAGAAAAATGTGGGCTTTGTCCCCCAGACAATGGAATGCCATTCAAGCCACAGGGACAAGGAGCCTGTGACTCTGGCAGGCACCGCCAAGGGCTGCCACTGGCTGTCTGATGGCGCCTGTCAGGAGCAGAGCCCCATCCGGCAGGAGAGAAGAGAGCAGCAGATAGCCAGTTGTAAGCCCCAGAGAAGCATGCCAAAATCAGGGGATTTGCATAGTAAAATTGAAAGCATATTTGCATTCAGGAATCAAACGCATGCATTACCACTGTCCTGGAAATAGGCTGACTCAGACCATACGACTAAATAAAAGAATAATGTTTACTCAGAACTGATGTACTTGTTTAAAAAGTTAATGTTTTAAGCTTTCTGCCTTCTAGCAAAACATCACTAATCTAATTAGAGCTTTCCAACCCCACTTGGCCTGCAAGCAGGCCTGCGGTGCACTGCCTGCTCACCAGACAGGATGGACCTCAGGCCCGCTCTGCTCACCTCCGAAGCTTAAAAAATTCAGCTCTACCCTCCTTTCCATCTCCAAATGTTTTCTTCTCATTTCTGAGCCAGCCACCAGGCGCATTCCAGCACTTTGCACTCCCTAGAATCCCAGAAAGCAAGTTTATTTGGGTGATAGGTCTTCCCTCAAAGACATTCTGAGAACACTCTGTGGTGAAGAGCATATATCTAATTGCAAAGGCAAAAGAGGTTTTGCAGTCGAGGGGGGATTACAACGTTGTTTTAAGGCTGCTTCTGAGTGGGGGAGTCTTTAAGTCTCTCCCTCCTCAGGCTTCGGCAAGTTAGTTGATTGTACGTTATTTTCTCCACTCTCAAGGTGAAGCTGGCTAGTTCGTATTATCCAGGGGACTGGAGCAGTGATGGTGAACTGGAGAGGTTATGGATGACGAAGTTTAAGATTGAGGTGGAATTAATTAGACATGATCCCATTCTGAACCTCATTTGCTTTTAATCATTCAAGATCCAGGAAGGAGTGAGCCCCAAGGGTCTTATAAAAAAATCATGAAATAAAAATATAAATGCAAGTCTGTGAAGTTTTCCTATGATTTACACAGAAAGGGAATTAGTCTGGCTGCAGAAGCGTCTGGGGGTGTTGGGTGAACACATGGGGGTTGGGAAGCCCTATGGTTTCCCTCCCCAATTCCCACAGCAAATGACTTGGGAGATGATCAACAAATGAAGTAGCGTTGGTGTTAAGGGTGGAAATAATGGACATTTTTATTATACAGGACTTCTAGTCTCCCAGAGCCCTCTCCTGCCCTCCTCTTACTTCATATTTATCCAGCCTCATGAGATGATAGTTAGCACAAGTATTGATGTTTCCAGTTCTCAGAGGGGTCACATGAGATATGTACTGTTACACAGTTGTCTAGGTTCACACAGCTATTTCACATCAGAGCAGGGATTACAAACTTTGCTAGCACCATTTTCATAGCCCTGTGGGACTGGGATACTCAGAGTAGGACATCTTGAAGGATCCTCCTCTTTCATGTTGGGTTCATGGAAGTGAGATGGAGGGAGGCAAGACCATGCCCACCTCTTCCTTGTCTTTGTGCCGCCTCAGATTTGAAGAGTTGAAGCATGTGCATTCCGTCTCTCCAGGACAACATACCACAGGGTCTGACAAGGCACATTTCCATCTTCAGAAATGTGAACTCCACAACCCAGGACACAGCCTTTTGACCCTCACTGAGGGCTGAGTAGATTTATCACCATTTACATTCAAGGGGGCCCCTGACTCCTGTGTTTGAAAATGCATAGAAGAACAGCTTTGCATTTGATGAGCTTATTTTCTTCCATTTCTCCTCAGGATCTGAAAATGACATCAAGTTCAAGCAGGTGAGGCTTAATACCTGTGATGAGGAAGCATTATTAAACAGTGAAACCACAGTTTAAATAAATACAGAAAGCAAGCAAGCAAAGAAAGTCTCAGTGTTTGTTGTTCAGAACAAATATGGTTGAGGGAAACCAGCTTATTTTCTAAAGCTTCTACTTGAGCATATTAATCTTGAATGAATTTTTTTGGTACATTCCTAGTTCATTTCTTCATGGTTTCCTTAAGCCAAATTCTGTTGTGTCTTCCACTGAGGAAAAAGCTGTGATCCTGTTTCCTACCTGACTCATTAATTTCACTCTGCCTGCACGCAGTGGTTAACATTGCTTTATCTCATGCACCGCATGCCATGTTGCACAATACTTCCATTGTAACTCAGAATTCAACCATTGCCCAGTTGCACTATAGGGGAGATTATATCACTAGTAATGTTTATAGTGTACTAACAGCCTCATAAAGATAAACATCAGAAATTCATTTGAAAATCTAAATCATTGTGTCAGTTCTTAAGTTGCCATAAACGGCTTCCTTATGTATTTGTCTGTGCTTTGGTTTGTATATATTTGCCGAGAATTTTAGCAGACCCTTTTGCCTGACACTTTCATGTGAGAGTTTGTGCTTGGGTCCGTGGACACAGAATGACAGTGTTGTTTTCACAGGCTACTCCCTCTATTTCCTTTTGGTTACACTGTGAGACACTTAAGGAAGGAGAATCTTCCAATTTAGGAGCTAAAATGATTATTCAAACACACTCCATGATGAAATGTTTGACGAGTCCTGCTTTGTGTTTATAAAATCCAGGAATGGAGTTTGTGAGGCAACTTTCTGACTCATCCATTCACTCTTCCATTCCTGAATCAAGGGGAAAAGTAAGTTGATGCAGAGCACCCAAAGGACCCACATTTCCCTGACTGAAGGGTGAAGAGGACTGGCTTTCGAGTCAGAGAGACTTCAGATTGATCACCAATCCCATCAATTGCTAACTGTACAACCTTGTAGACCTTATTTAGCTTCTTGGAACTTCAGTTGCCAGAAATTTCAAATGGGGAGTATGGGAGTAATTATATCATAGGACATTTCTGAGAATTGAATAAAACAATGTACATAAACTTATCACAGTGTTCAATAACAAATAAGTGATTAATAAGGGTAGATTAGTATTATTCTACTTACTGCTTTCTGACTACATACAGGGTTGTTACAGAGAATAAATAGGACAATGCATGTAAAAGCCCTTAGCTCAGTCCTTGGTCCATGCCCTTAGAACTTCTGCAGTGGCAAGGGGGCAAAAAGCTGCATTCCCACTCAATGCATGGATTTTAATTAGTGAGTAATAGAAACTGTCTTTCTAGTTCCCACAGGATGCAGGTGTGAGATCCTCTTTTAAATGCTCTTCTCATTTCTACTTGCCATTCCTTTGTTCTGACACATGCTGGGTAGATGGGCACATTCCCAAAGTGGAAATCCCTAGAATTGGTCAAGAGTCAAAACTTTAGCTCATTTGTAGTTTATCTTCTCATCATTCAGGTTATCCTGTGATATGAGAGACAACCCTGAGACTGCAATTTTGGCATTCAGATTAAACTGTAAATGAGCACCCAAGTGCCAGTTTTTTGCCTATTGACATGTAAATATATAAACAGGCAGAAGGCCAAGAGCGTTAGCTGGGGATGGGGAGAGGAGTCAGCCTGAGCCCCAAAAGCCAACAGGACTGAGAATTACTTGTGCAGAGACCAGAGGCCCCTATGTTGAACATTGATAGGAATTGAGTTGGATATCCTCCATAACGTAATAATACCACCTGACATTTCCATAGCATTCTGTTCTTTTCAAAGAGCTTTCAAGTAAAATCTCTTATCACAACAATTCTGTGATATTGGCAGTGCAGAGATCCTCATTCTCACTTTACTTTTAGGAGGGAAGGAAGGTCCAGATAGAGAATGTAGGTCAAGCTGTTAGTAAAAGCTTAGACCAAGTAAAGGTGCTAATGAGAAATGACAATGTTGTATGGAAGGGACCTTCAGTGACAGTGTTGCAAGGAGGCTGGAAGAGAGAGTCCCTGCTGAAATGGCTAAATGGCAAAGAGGAGTAACCTCTCCTCTTAGGATGGGAATCCCTTGTAAAATGAAGACTTTGGATAGGGTTATCCTGTGGCCTCTTGGTTCCAATGTGCTGTGTTGACGTCTCCTGATTCCCAGCCCCTCTTGCCTACCTCATGGATTCTCAACCAGTTGTATTCCCATTTCTGAAGGTAAATCCTCCCTGTGGCTATAGGCCTACCAGCTGCTGCCAGAATTGCTATCTCTATGAAGTGGTTCTCACCTTGTGTGTATCAGAATTACATGTGGTACTGGTTAAAAATGGATTATTATTTTGAAAACCCTGATTTAAGAGACCATGGATGGGAGTGTGTGTGTGTCTGTATGTGTGTTGGTGGGAGTGGGTTCATTGGTGTGCTGGACCCAGCTTACACTGGCTTGCAAAAACTTCTTTAGTGTACCACTTCCCAACTCCACATTCCGTGCACAACATTGGTATCTTAAAATTGTCCCCGTTGTAAGTATTCACACCACAAAAATCAGCAAGTGCTAAAAATCAGGACACCTCCCCCCGACCCAGAGAGCCAGATGTTAAACATTTCCAAGCATAGTTCCATGCTAGTAAATGTTCCATCAAGTTCCAACCACTTACTTAGTCCTCAGAAGACTTAAACTAGTACCTATAAGCCATAGATGGGATATAAGCCATAGATGGCATAAAGATCTTGACTGACAACCCTGGTTGCTTCACCCTCTTTTTCCTTCTGAAATAGGAAGCACAAAGGTATTCCTCACATCTACAGAAATTCAAATCTTTGAGCCATATGCTAGGGAGAATTGTATCAGTGTAGAATAGGTGAAATCGTCTTAGAAGCAATGTGGTATAATAACTTAAGTTTGTAGAGTACTTAATAATTTTCAAGACACCTGATTTTTTTGACTGGTAGGTCCAAAGCCTAGACTTCAGATTAAACCATCACTGCGCCATCCAATGGAACTTTCTGCAATGACGGAAGCATTCTACATTTGCACTCTCCAATATGGTAGCTTCTAGAAATATGGCTAGTGGGACTGTGGAAATGAATTTTAAATTTTGTTTAATTGTATTCATTTCAATTTAAACAGCCACATGTGGCTTGTGGCTACCCTATCGGGCAGTGCAGCATTAGACCCTCTATATCCATGGCAGTGCAAGTAATGTACTTGGGCCTAATATTTGGAAAATAATTCTTACCTTTAGAGAAATGAGGATTAAATGATACATGGAAAAGCAACCAGCACGATGCCTAGCAGCCTATGGGAACACCATGGAAGGTGGATTCAGTGGTATGCAGGAACATGCTAGTGCTGTTTCATGAGCCTTGGAAACTGTTTTCCTACCTCTAAATTCAGCAACATCACACTTGGTCATGTGGGGAGATCTACATCATGGAAATCGGCAATCACTAAAATCAGAGCTCCGTACTTGGCTGCCCACCCCAAGAGCCACTTGTTAAGCATTTACCAACACATCGCTGGTTGTAACTGTTTGCAAATTACATTTATTTATAGTCATGGCCACTACAAAAGAAAAGATCACCTTAACCATTGTGCCGTATAATCCTTGTAGTACAGTAGACTAGAACTTTAATAATTCTTTCACTGATTCATTATTTTCACAATGCTGTTTTACTTTCCTATTCTTTTCCTTACCTGACTTTTACAGACTTCTTTGCTTCTGTGTTTCTGCTGCCTCAGAGAAACTTCTGCCCAAGGAAGACTGTGCATCTTAGATCTTTCTCTTCTCCCTTTTCCTTTAACGCAAGCTGTACAATTACCGTTTGCCTACTCCTTTCCTGTGAAGAAAAGAGCCAGCTGGCTATGTGATTTATTGTATTCACTAAATAACATATGCAGAAAAGAGACCAGGTGTTATGCATCTCCATCTCTGACACCTGCTCTTGGGCAGGCGCTCCCTCTTCAGCCCCAAACTTTGGCATTCTCCAGCAAAATATTTTGTAAAATGGTGGAAGTTACATCTCTGCTTTGTTCTTCCCGTTTCCAGTAATTTTAATGGATGCGTTACCTGCAAAATAGTTTGGAAAGTTTATATATCCAAGTTCTTGGTTACTTATTTTTCTCAGCAATAGGTTAACTGGCCTAATATTTGAAGTTTCTGAACCTCTTCTCAGCTTCCGAATTAGCATATCTTCTGCAGATAGTTTATTGGTTAAAAAGCTTGAATTCAAGATGATACTGAGTGAAGACCTTTTGCCTTCAGGACTGCTCAGAGCCTGTTCTGACTTGTGGGCACTGATCTCTCCCAACAGGTTAGCCTTGATTAACTTCACAGGTGTGATCCCATCTTGGAGGAGGTCATGAATGTCTAGCCCATTGGTTTTCAAAACATTTTTTAGTTTTTAAAGCAGTGAAATCCTTTCTTCAAAATACTTTACATGGAAGTCAAGTATATAAAGCATGTAAAAGCTGAGTTGTTCTAATTCTAGTGAGGACAGGGTGATCACCTAAAAGGAGGGGCTTTAGTTAGAACTGTTTGAAGACTATTAATGCCCTGAGGTTTTTTAAAGGGCAGTTCTATTCTTCACTAATATTATACATCCATTCTGTTGTTGGTCAATCTAACTAAACTATGCTAGGTTTTCTCTTTCCAAAAATGATAAATCTTGGTTTCCCAAGAGAATATTTCATGTAACGCTAAAGAAATAAAACAGGCTTTGGGAATGATTTTTCTGTCATGGAAAACTTTTTAAACTCTGCCATTTCTTTGTAAAATCCATCAAATTAACCTAATGTTTGCTCTTTATGACGTCTTTTTGCCCTGTGGTTTCATGCATGGAAATCAGTTATGGAATAACCTATGTGACCTCAATATTGATGCAAAACTAAAAATTTAACACCACCTCAACTCTCAGGGATTTTAGGAATGTACCCCCAAAAAAGAAGAAAAACAGCAAATTCAAGTGACTTGATTTAAATTTTAAAGGTTTGCAGCATACTTTGGAAAATTTGGATGTATGCTTCCTTGCTTCTTTCTTCTTCTGTGTGTTGATGGTATAGTTTTATTGCCATTAATGAGAAATGGCCACAACTAACAGTTGGTGGTGCCATCTAGTTATCGTGAGAAAAATGGGTTAATAGCAACTGTGTTTAAAGTAAAGAGCATTACTGTATTTTCCCAAATTTAATTGTTTTGTACCTAATAAGACCAGTTCAGGTAATTTAGGTAGTCACTTAGCCAGGACTGTTTTATCCATTGGCTTTTCTGGACAGAACCCAGAGGCTTTGAGCTTTACAGGGATTTGTGAAAATGTTTGAGTCCAGAAAAGAAAATACATGGACCTCCATGTACAAAAAGAAAACTGCCAAATTAAAATGGTTAAGTGTTGAATCAAATGTCTCCCAAGGGTAACATTATGTTAACTAATTCATTGCCACTTTTATACAGTTATATGTCAGTATAATAACTTTTAAAACAAAAGAACAAAATTAATAATTTATTCTTAATAAAACTCAAGATTTTAAAATGTACAAAATCCTTTCAGAAAATTTTCCAGCCTAATAATAATAAAATATCTAAAGTAGAATATTGGTTTAAGACATTCCATATGAAGCCAGATGGAACCTAAATAAAGAAAGGCCTGAAAAGGCTTGCTAAAATGTCCTGCATATTTAGCAACTAGTTCACATTGGCAGATTCATTAGTCTATAATATTGCTCAAAACAATAATCTTGTCAGGGTCAAAATAACTTGGGAATACTCAAGAGTAGAGAAAAATGGGCATTTGATAAATCATGTATTTGTATGCTGGAGTAGACTCAGAACTGTTTTTGGAGAATAATCTTGTTTTGCCAAGTGGCAGGTCTGTGGCCCACCTTTTAGAAATAGGAATGACACCCATGAAGAGAGTTTTGTTTGAACTTCTTGATTTCTACAATAAGAACTACACTGCTCTTGTGTTTTTGTTTTTATATTTTCTTTTTTATAACTACACACATTCAGCTTGTTTCTCAGCGCTCTGGTGAGGGAAACAACGTGTAGGAGCATTGCAGGGAAGACGTATGTATAGTCAATCTGTGCCTCCAGGTGAAGATTTCCTAACCTGGATTCCCAGAACCTGCAGTCAGCAGCTGATGGATAGGATTTAGGATATCTAGCAACCCTTTAAAATTACCAAAAAACTGTGCACAACGTTTGTATATGTGCCTAAGTGTGATTTGGGTTACAAATACATATATATAAAACCTAAAATTTCCCATTTCAGCCACTTTCAAATATACAATCCAGAGGCGTTACGTATATTCATAATGTTGTACTTCCATTACCTATGCAGTGTCTCAGGAAACTGGGGTGGTGGTGGCAAAGTGCGAGCCAAAAGTGGGCAGAAAAGCTTTGGCTCTCTCTGGCTGCCCCACCTCTTGTGGAGAGAGATAGAGTAGTATCGTGGTTAAGAGCATGAACTCTAGAGCCAAATGGATTTTGCACCCACTCTGCACTTGCTAGCTATGTGACCGAGGGCAAGCTATTTCACCTCTCTCTTCAAACTGAGGATAATTATCGTCTGTCCCTAAAGTTGTGAAGATTAATAAGTTAATACATGTAAAGCAATTAGAACAGTGCCTGAGACATAACACAAATCAGTAAGTATTATATGTTATACTTACTGCCAGGATTATGAATAGGTACTGTATAACCATTCTCCCCTTGTTGAAAGTCACTCCTTGTAGGACATAGAAAAGTTGGCTCTTTCTCTCACATGTAGGAAGAATTTATCTCAGTCATCTATAAGACATATTTGCACCAGAATAAAATAGATTGGGCAGTGTAAATGGACTTTATATAAAAATCCAGATGGCATTTGTCTGTACAAATCAAGTGCATGGACTATATTTCAAACCAGCTCATTCCTACCTGCCCAAATCCATTTTGAGTGAAAGCAGAAGGGGCAGAGAGGGAGGCGGGAAGAAGCGTTGGAAATCACGTGCCGAAGGTTGTTGCTCCAAGTTTGGAGGTTGGAGGGCAGCCACCTGGAAGATTTGGCCCTGTATGTTTGGGATCGTAGGAAATTTCCCCAGCATTAAAGCAGTGCTTTAGGGAAGAGAAAGAAATAATGATTTTAGTATCCGTAAATAAGGCCGTTGCTATGTGTGAGTGGCAACGTTCCATAGACATGAGCTCTTTTCACTTTCTTGTGGTCCACCCATGAATTACAAAGCGCAAAGAGGGTGTTCCCTTCCCAGCTGCAAAGAGCTTTTGGCAGCGTTTTCTGACACAGTTCTTCAATGCACCATGAGACCTGTCACCTCAATCATAGGGCTTTCCCTTTCATCCTCCCACAAAAGTGATTTTAAGGAGGGGGGGGTAACTGATCAGATGAAGCCAAGAGATCTGTGAATATGTTAATAACACCCTGTCAAAACCTGGGATAGCCAAATGCAAACACTGTAGTTTAGAGGCAAGGTGGGCTTCGGAAAGTTCATACCCCAGCACCTTAACTTCTGAGCTACTCTCCCTCTTCTTCCTCCCATCATGAAAACAATACATTTCCATCATCTTCATCACCAATATAATGCAAATCAGTAACAAACATTTTTTAAAAACTTAAGGATGTCCATGACTCATAAAAATGCCTCATGGCCTCTTTGGTTCTCAGAAGAATTAATGAAATCTCTTCCACAATGTTCATTCTTTCCTGGGAAGAACATAATCATTCATTATTTCCTAGGAATTTCAAAATAATGATGCTCAAATCCTCAAATAGGCCTTCCGTGTTGGCTGTACCTACTGAAAACAAATCGAAATCTCAAGAAGCACAGTTAATATAGGCTCTATGGCCCAAGTATTGCTCGATATGCTTTCCTTGAATTTATTAATTTAGTCCTCCATAACATCGTCATGAGGTAGGTATTACTATTATCACCATTTTACAGATGAAGAAGGAACTGAGGCACAGAGACTTAATTATCTTGCTTATGGTGGCACAGCTAATATGTGTTAGCCTATTCCCGTAAAAGTCTATTTTAACTTTCCTATCTTCTCCTCCTGTTTCTGTGTGTTGTTTCATTCCCAGGGCCTCCCAACCAGATGAAGTAGTATTGGAAGGAGCATGGGCTGGTGGGAAAGAGACCAGAGTTTGAATCCTGAACAAAAGTGATATCTTCTAGCTGTGTGAAACCGACCAAGTCCTTTACCCTTGGGAACCTCCGTTCCCTCATCTGTACATCTGTGATAAATACTTTCCTTTTTTCATGTCACTAGGTTTTGTCAAGAATCAAGATTTCTAGATCTCTGGGCCTTTGCTACTAAAAATGTAGCCATCTACCAGGAATACAGCTCTCCCTGGGATCTGGTTGAAAATGCAGAATTTCAGGTGCCACTTCAAACCTACTGAATCAGGCCATGCGTTCAGACAAAAATCCTCCGGGGATTCCTGTGCACACTAAAGTGTGAAAAGCCCTTGGAAAGTTTCACAACTCTAAGCACAGCAAAAATAGAAAGATGGTTACTGCTCTCATCATGATGCCCTCTGTCACTTTTGCTGACCTAAATACAGGTCATAAGTTCCTATCCCTTGGGAATTTGGGAAGATTCTAAAAAGAAAATCTTATCGTGCATATTTGCCAAAAACACTTCTAGTGGGGTTTGGGGCAGCACCCTGAAATAAAACGAAGTGATTATTACATCACATGGGACAGATAATGATAAAAAAAATAGCCTTGCATCAGCTCCAGTTAGGTTTTTACCTTCAAATATGTCTGCTGCAAACTTGGTGAATAACGTTTGGGTTTCAGAGCTCTTGGTGTTGGCTGATGAGAATTGGACATATGAACTATTCAAGGTTTTGCTGACTTCGATCTGGGGTGGCGAGATGTGAGTCCACTCAGAGCTTGTTTCCTTGGGCAATGCCTGTGTGGTCTGTGGCTGGGTCAGGTGGGGCAGGCAGAGCAAAGCCTGGGACAGTGCTGCTCCCAGGATCCTCTCGGGGATCCTGTCAACTGCCCTGACCCCAAGGCATATGTGTCATTTGTGGGAGACAGGCCTGTCATTTTCTTTGTTCTGGAATATTAAGCCTGAGGAAAGAGTGGAGTTGTTAGGAGGGATAGGAGCTTCTCCATACCATACAAAAGAATGCATGTTTCCGAAGAAGAAGCAGGCTTAGCTTGTTGTAGTTTTCACATCCTCCAGAAACAAAGAATACAATGCAATAAAAACATCTCTCATTAAAGGTATTGAAAATGAGGCTTTTTTAGCCACTAACACAAACATTCCTATGATAAAACTTCTCTGGAAAGATGAATGAACTGCACCCCTCGATATGCTTCTTTCCATTCTCCACTCCTTTTTTATTTTATTTTTTCTCTCTGGCCCATTTGCAGACTGCCGTAAACTTATTCAAAATATGTCCTGAGGGCTCCAACTGGCAGGACATGTGGGTCTCTCTACCATGGATCCCTTTGCTGAAGCCCTGCTGGGAGAATGGAAAGGGGGAAAACCCATTTGTGTAAACTACACCGTTGAGATTTCAGAAAAAGATCCACCCAAATGGTAAAAAAAAAAAAAAATCTTAAGAAGAGCCTGCAAGATGTAAGAGATGGGAGGGAATAGGGTCTCAGCTTCAGAAGCTCTGGCTTCCGATCTCAGCTCTTCCCCAAGCTGTTAGGTGGAACTGGCACACTTTCCCTTTTTGCCTGGGGTTCAAGGCCTTCGGTGGGGAGGTGGAACTTGGGGACACGGGACAAGGGGAATAAAAATCTACCTACTCAACCGAGAGTCCTCCCAGAGACAGTAAGACAAATAACCGGCTCCACATGGAGCAGTTCTTGAGCTTGTGCAAAATCACGTCTGATGACAACCAGAACTACTTCTTATCAGGGTAAGATCTGCGCTTGCAGTGTTTCATTTTCTCTTCATAACAGTGTTAGGAGAGTCTTACCCCCACTTACAGGGCAGGAAACTGAGGCTCATGGAGGTTAAGTAAATGCCAAGGTTACGCAGCTGGAAGAACCCAGGTCTGGCTAATTCCGAAAAGTGTGCTCTTCACCACTATGTGGTTTCAAGTGTTATTCTGAGCCCTAGAATTGCTTTAGGAGCACTGGATTATTCAAAGTTGCACTTTTGGTTTGGGGTATAGGCAGAGGTGTTTGGTGTGACAGGTATGGCAGGCAACTTAAGCGTCACCCATAGAAAAGGTTTTGGATGAAGGGAGCAAGAGGCCACAGGGCTGGGTTTCATGTGCCCACAGAGGGTGATTTATGGCTCCGTTCAAGCTGCCTTCTCTCTCCCTTCCAGGGATATAAGTGAGATAATCATAGGATTATAGTGATGAAATGAAACTCCTAAAGCCATCCAATCTATTCCCCTGCCTTCAGGCAGTGGTTCATTTAAACTAGACAATTTTCTCCTTTTGTTTAAAGATCTGAAGAGGAGGAATTTCCAAATCACTCAAAGATACCTGTGATGGGCCTTACAGGTCTCATAATGATCAAGCGTCTCATGACTATAAATCCAAATTAATTTCAAGCATTTGTTGAATTCCTACTGTGTGTCCTGTGCTGAGGTAGGTATGTCCACCAAGTGTTTGTACGCTGGTTTTGACTGGTGGACTAGTTCTACAGACATAGAGAGAGTCCCCTTAGGCTTCTTACTATTTTCTTGGTTCAACAAGAATAATACAATTTCAACAATGAACAACTGGTAAATAAATAAAAACATTACACACCAGTATTCTGCCTCTGTTTCTGCCAGAAATTAAATATGCAACTCTGTTCAGTTATTAGACCTCTCTGATATTCAACTTTCTCTTCTGTAAAGTACAGTCAGATGATCTTGTCATCATGGTTCCTTGGCCATACAGATTTTTAGGAATATTGATTCTAAGATGTGTGGTGGAGACTGGTAGGGTGATAGGAGCTCAGAAGAAGAGAGAAGGTAGGACTTGAGTTGGTTCCTAAAGAATTGGTAGCCTTGGCCTAGGAAAAGGGAAAGACACTTTGGGGGAAGAGCCTGGAACAGGAATGAGCATTTCCTGCTGACCAGCTGGAGAGGGGACAGTCTAGAGCTGAGGACAGATTGGGATGGAAAAGTGGGGCCCAATTACCTAAAATTCTATTTTACATTTTTATTTGTTTATTTTTAACACATATAAAAATTGTAGCTTAACAGTTTTAAGTGTACAATTCAGTGCTGTTAATTACATTTACAGTGTTGTGCTGCCATCACTACCATCCATTACTAAGACCTGTCACTGCTGCATACAGAAACTTGGTACCCTCCAAGCAGTAACTCCCCATTCTCCCACACACTTATCCCTTGCTCCTGGTAAACTTTAATCTAATTTCTATATCTGTGAATTCACATGAATTAACTTTATTTTTCCATTAATTTTTTTTTTCAAATTATCCAAAATTTTATTTTAGATTTGAGCTCTTTTGGTTAGAAATTGAATATCATTAAAAACTACAACAACAACAAAAGTTTTCTGAGAATGGGAGAAAGAAGAGAGAAAGGAATGACTTTAATAGAGTATCTACAATGTCTCCTTCTCTGCTTAGGAGCTTTAAATATATAATCCTCACAACCATCCAGAAGGTAGGGATTAGTTTCCACACTCTACAGATGATGCAAAAGGCTCAGAGAGGTTTTGTTATTTGCCCACAGTCACCCTGTAAGTAAAAGGACTTGGGCCCATTTGACTCAAAGCATGGATTTTCAGATAGCCCAGGATGCAAGGTTGCATATGTTAAGGAAGTTTATTTAAAATGTTATTTATAAAATACCCTAGCCTTAAAGAAGCCAGAGGAGTGGTGAAGTAATATGGGCTTCAGGGTAGCAGGAAGAGAGAGAGCCAACAGACAAATTTCAACAATATTAAAACTTGAAGGGTAGGTGGATTGGATATGAGTGCAGCTAGAAATGGTTGGGAAAAAAGATGACTACGATGTTTGGAACATGAAAAACTGGGAAATGCTTGATTCCATCCGTATTAAGCATAGAGTAGAGATTCCACTCATATCAAGCATATAAGTAGAGAAGCTGGTTTACAGGCGAAGGTGAATTAAATCTTGGATAGGGAGTTAGAGTTGAAAGTGATTTCCTCAACTGGCCATTTCTAGAAGGATGCTGATAGAACAGATCTGGGGTCGTAGGCACCAACACAGGGTAAAGAGAAATTCTGGGAATTATTAGCAAAGAGATGATCGCTGAAATCCTGAGAAAGGAGGAACTCTGCAATGAAGATAAAAGAGCAACACTGAGCTTTGAGAACCTGCCCAGGAATTGAGTGGAAAGAGCAAGAGAAATGTACACAGAAGAGTAGAAAATCAGGAGAGCCGTGTGTCAGAGCAGAGGGGAAGAGGACTTGCACCAGAGTGGGGTGGGGCCAGGAGGAGGGTTTTTGTGGGGCCCATTAAGCCTCAGAAATTCTAACGAAAATAGAGGAGTCTGTTAGAATGAAGGCTGTGAAAAATCCAGATCATTTTTGCATCATTTCATAGTTCTTTTCTCTTTTGTTATTTCTTTAGGCAACTAGCACATCTATGAACCTCTGGTTTTGTGCAAGAGAACAGACTTACTACAGTACTTGCTCTGATATAACTTTTCCCCTAAATAAACAATACACTTTCCTAGGTTTGCATCTGGAGTTAAAGGCTGAAGTTTTCACCCAGGTCTGTTTTAAGAAGGTTCTGATGTGAGCCGGGCCCTGTGCTAGGCATCAGTTCTGCAGAGAGGCAGGCCGAATCTCGCCTCTACTCACCCACCAATCACAGTATCTCAGCTAGACAAAGGGAGCAGCAGAGGAAAATGGGTGCCCCTGGGATATAGAGGCCAGATAGTGGCTGAACCAGCTTCAGTCTCACGCTCTGCCTCCATAATCAGTAGAGGCTGGAGAAAAATTGCACTTGGTTTCCAAACAGTGTGACCCTTGATTGCATAAACAAGCCTGAATTGAATGTGGGCTCTGGCCCAGAAAACCATATTCCCCAAGGCAGATTGGCAGGGAGCTTTCCCGCTTTCCCCTGCAGAGATCATCTGTTGAGATCAGGTGGGTGTCTCCCCAGAAATCAATATCCTGGGAGAGCTGCTAGAGCAGGGAAGGGCAACAAAGGGGCTGGGCAGTCCGCGACTTCTCTTCCTGTGGTTACTTATTTGACGTTTCAAATGGAGTGCTTGGGCACCTGCTTTGAAATGATAAATCCAGTCTGAAAATAGCACAGAATAAATGATATACATACAACTTGTGTCCTGTTTCCCTTGATATTCATTTCACTGATAGGCAGGAGTTTTGGAAAATCACAGTAACTTCTTTGCCTATCTCTCCCTCCATCTTCCCCTGCCCCACTATACCACTTATACACACCAGAAGCTTTTATGTTCTATATGTTTTCATACATTCAGCCAAACATGGAGGAAGAAAAAATTTTCTTAATATTAATCATCTTCTATTTTTCTTAGCCAGATGAAAATTTCCGGCACTTTTGTCCATGTAAAAATGAAATTATCCTCCTGCAAGTAGAGGTGGTGGCAGTTCCCGAACACAGTTATATTTTGCAGATAACAGGATTAGCTTGGATGTGGGTAATAAGTTGGTGAATCTCCCCCCGGCCATTTCTCAACACTGTGAGAGCACTAATCCTTTATGCTTTGATGTCTTCTAGTTTTCCATCAGGTGCGCCACGGACTATTTGTCCTGGGGCAGTCAGCTCTCTTATAAGATCTCATAGTGTCCTCATTAGCTGCGCCTATTTACCCAGCCAGCCTGTTGAACCCAATTTATAGTTTATGTGATTAATTCCCAAAGTACAGTAAACCCTAGCTCTAAGGCTCTCTATTATATGACTACATCTCCTTTAAGGGCAAACACAAGCTTCAACTCTTTTGCTATATGACTGCATCATATATAATACGCTAATAATTTTACTTTCGACGACACATTAAACATCTTTCTATACACTTTCTTTACAGCACACAGCTCATAAAGAAAAGAATGTTCCACATTGGACTGTAAAGTGCTAACTATATGAGGGAGTTATTTGGTTTTTGCTTTAAAAAATTTATTTTGGCTGAAATTATGGCATAGCACTACTGTCAGGTTTGAACAGTGAATTGGCAAACCACGTTACTGCACAATGCTATCTACTGAATTAGACGTGTGAAGAGGCTTAAAAGGTGGTGTGGCGGCCCAAACCCATGGGCTTCTTTTCATCCTTAACATGCCGGCTTGGAAGATAAAAGGTTTAAGTGCATGCGTGCGCATGTGCGTGTGCGTGTGCGTGTGTGGGGGAGAGTCAGAGAGCAAGACAAAGACAGAAAGCAAAACGAAGAGAGCAGTATGCGCGGCAACCTATGTTAGCTTTGCCCAAATTTTCCTATAGCAGAAGAAATCATGAAAAAGTCACAACTGGTATGAGGGGGAAGAGAAAAAAGAGTAGTTCCCTACCAGAACTACCAGAAGAGCTGTCCTCCAGAGAATTTTGGCACGGTCTGGAATATTTTTATTGTCACAACATGGGGGTGGGGAGTGCTACTGGCTGTAGTGGGTAGAGGCCAGGGATCCTGCGCACAACCCCCTACCATAAAGAATTATTTGGCCTAAAATACCAATAGTGTTGAGATTCAGAAATACTGCCCCACACCTTTAGAAAGTAGAAATAAATGCAGGAAGCTTGATCACTTTGCTCTTATATCTTAACTGATTTCAAAGTTGAGAGGGCATGAAGATAGTTGCTATTTGGCACCTATCTTGGACTTTGCAGATAAAATAGATCAGGGACTGGTATTTCTATTGTGACTAATTTAAGCCTTTTATTTCTTTTTTTTTTTTTTTTTTTTTTAAGATTTATTTATTTTATTTAATTTCCCCCCCTCCCCTGGTTGTCTGATCTTGGTGTCTGTTTGCTGCGTCTTGTTTCTTTGTCCGCTTCTGTTGTCGTCAGCGGCACGGGAAGTGTGGGCGGCGCCATTCCTGGGCAGGCTGCACTTTCTTTTCACGCTGGGCGGCTCTCCTCACGGGCGCACTCCTTGCGCGTGGGGCTCCCCCACGCGGGGGACACCCTTGCGTGGCACGGCACTCCTTGCGCGCATCAGCACTGCGCATGGCCAGCTCCACACGGGTCAAGGAGGCCCGGGGCTTGAACCGCGGACCTCCCATATGGTAGACGGACGCCCTAACCACTGGGCCAAAGTCCGTTTCCCTTTATTTCTTTTTTACTATTTGCCATCTAATTTGGCACATAGCAAACTAATAGATGGGCAAAGAAAAGGGTGAAGTATGAATCAACCTCCTTCATTTGCAACTGATTTGCATCTCTGAGAAAACATTTAATGAGCTAAGGTGTGAAAATGAATGCCTTTGAAAATCCCTGTGGATTGCTGTTATTCATATTACCTCTCTCTCCATCATTATGAGCAATGGGGAACCATAGACACTTCCTGATAGGTTACCTGTCTATTAATTATAATCCCACAATTCTTCTTTGGGCACATGGTCATAGTCCCCAATTAAAGATAAACTGAAGTTGTAAAGGGATAAAAGCAGCACTAGAAGGATGGAAATTATCAAAGTACTGTGAGGTGAAGGTCTTAGAGTAATAACCATCATTGCTGCAATGACTTTATCTCCTATTCCAGAAAAACTTCAACCATTTTATAACTGTACAGGTCAGACTACATGCCCCAACTGCACATGCCCAAAAACTTTCTGGACTAGTTTTCCTTTTAACTAAGGCTTACAGAGCAAAGTTTCTCTAGAAAATATTGCATCTTAGGGATATATTTTTGTTTCCAAATTCTTGCTCTCTGGACCTGCCCATGAAGTTTTCATCACATAGGGTCCCAAAAAGAGGATTTTGAGTCTGTTGTTAACTATATACTCTCACTAAGTGTGTAGTTAAGGAGAGCCTCTGTTTCCTATAACCGCCTCCCCACATTTCTTTAGGAATTAGTCTCTGACAATGTGAGATCCTCAAGCACCCAACTGGGTCCTGGGGTTACAGCAGGGAGCTTTTAACCCAGTTCACCAGGAAGGAGTCTACATAGAAACTGGGTGTCCTTTCCCTGAAAAAATAAAAAAGGTAACGTGGGAATTTTGGGGGAATGTGCCATATAGAACAGTTTCTCTTTAGGAACCTGGGGTAATGGTCTCCTGCTGGTTGGGAATGATGACATTCAGAAAAGCCAAGAAATCTCTCATTAGAAACAGAACTAATTTGACCTTGTTTCATTTCAAATAACCTGCCTCTCAGCTTGCAATCCTTTAAAATACAGATAGCAATGCTTTATTTCCTCATGGCGATATAGGAAGAATTATTCATAAAACATACTATAAAGTTTTTATGAAACTCCAAAATATTACAGTAAATTTGATATTAATACCTTCCATTTGTAAAAATTTTTGAATTCACAATACTAAACAGGAAATTATCACAATCTGTGAAAATTCAGTTACTGGTAGAATGTCCTAAGGCAGAATTTGATTCTGAGTAAGGGAGGGTGCACACTGTTTAGTTTTATTTTACAAAATATATTCAGCTCTTGATTTCCCTCATAAGTAGAGACTGAAGATAATTTCAGATAGATTAGATTAAACTTTTTCTTGCAACTGGGTGACATAGATTAGATGTTAATATTATAATCAGCTTACATTTTCAGGGCATGTAATAATGGTAGATAATTTTATTTAAGTGCCTACTGTGTCCCAAGCACTGTGAAAAGCATTCTAAAAAGGTTATGTCATTTAATCCCTGCAATAATCCCATGAAGTAAATTCCTAGTATTATTACCAATTTACAGATAAGTATACTGAGGCTGATGCAACTTAATTACTTAGTAAGAAGAGCAACACAATCAAAATTGGATCTGTCGGATTCCAGAATTTTCGCCTTTAACTATTCCACATTACTTGGATTTTACTTGCAGAGAAATTTTATTTGGGACCACAGATTTATCGAGTGCACTATTATCCTATGATGTGTCATTGAAGCGCACTTGCCTGGAATACCTTGAATTTAGTATCCCAAGTATATTTGTAGCTCATAGTTTGAAATCCGAACTGATAAAACTAGAGTAGCTTCTGAGAAATGGGTAGACACCAGAACATTTGGTTTTCTTCTGTTCTGTGGCCTAAGGAAGGTTGGGGAGCAGGAATGCCCCCTAATAATTCAGTGTACTCTGGGACCCTAGCATCCCCCAGCAGAGCCTTTCCTCTTCTGCCTGGAAGGTTTAAGATGTTAAATCAACCCTGGACTCAGGGAGCTCCCACCATGACCTGGGAATCTGGAATAAAGAGTGTAATATTAGTAATGATAACAAGGTAGGATTTGCCTTTCTTCTCTGTCTAATCACCTTACCCCCCTTAAAAAATACCTCAACACTAGAACCATATGACTGACATAATTTTCACATGCTCTGCAAAAGTAGGCTAAGTATATCGAGGTTGGGAACACATAGAATTCTCTGGGCTTAGGGGTTGGGGAGGATAAAAAATCACATAAAACAAAGACAGTGTTATGGGGCATCTGCTGTAAGCTATCGAAACGGTAGGTGAGGGAAAACCAGCTGCTAAGGTCAGTTGAACGTTCATAATGTTGAACTCCAAGGGGACTTGGATTCCCCAGACATCTGCTAGGATAAAGACCCTTGAAGGATCAAAGAAGTTACTGAATTGGAGAACTGCTACTTTCTGTTACCAGCCACAGCTGATGGAATTGTAGGAGAAATTGTGTTAGCTCTTCTGCTTAAGGACAGGTAAGATTTTATTGAAGATAGGAAAACAGAGGCAGGTTTAATACTATTGCTCATGCGCTGAAGTGTACATAGAGTAAAAATGAGAAAACTGAATATAGCTGTTTCAGAGAATTAAACTCTGAGGAAGCATATTAAGGATTCAAGTAAGTATAAGAGAAAATAAACTCAAGAGCATGGTGGACAGCCACAGCAGTCTTGGGGACGGTCACAGTGGTAACTTTCCAGATCGCAATTCCTCAGAAAAAGAGAGCTGGAGGAAAAAACAAACTCTCTGAGGCTTCCTGTAAGTTTGGTGTGGGCAAAGACAAAGTCGGCCAGAAAGTGCTACAGCACCACATCAGTTAAACCTGTCAGGGCAGTGAAGATAAGGGCAGCAAGGCATCTAGAATCAATTAATGATAACAGGAGGGTTAAAGGGAAGAGGGGATTTTATAGAGATATGCTAGGCAAATGGAAGAGATCAGAGAAAGAGTTGTCTGGAGTGTCTTACTGAAGTAAAACTGAGAGTTCAGAAGTCATGAATTCAGATTTTAATCCCAGTTCTCTGTGAGATATGAAGGTGATGACTTGACTTATTGGCATCTGAAGTTCTCCTTCAGTGAGAGTGAGAAGGCACCAGCTTTCAAATAACTAAGTAGAAAAGTACCAATTTCAGGGGGTTCTGGAAAGCTTCAGCTTTCCCACACATACAATATGCCATTGAAACCACTAATTTTTCACTTTATTTAATAGGGAAGTTAAAATATGCCTGTTAAGGATAACACATTCCATTCTATTGAGGATCCTCAGGTCTCACCTTAGAAACGGCTTTAAATTGGACCTTACCCATTCAAATATGAAGGACACCAATGAGATGGAAGAAATGGACCTTACCGGGTCCATACGCAACTTTACTGTTGTATATTATTTTATTATAGAATCGTATCATATTTTATTAATCTATTACTTTATATTAATTAATTAATTAATCTATTACTTTATACATATTGTTGGAATACAGGTTTCACCTACCTCATGAGTTTGTCTCAAGATAGTTGTGAAAGAGTGCTAATTCTAATCATATCATGACTTATCATAGGGTGACACTTTCAGGGAAACCGAAAAAGGGAACAGTATACTACAGGATGATTGTTCTGATCTTTTCCTTATATGGTGATTGTTGAGGGCAATAATTACTGGTTGTAGAAGAAGGAGAGAGTGGTGATTGATCAATCTAAATTCTCTTTTCGCCTTGGGCATACATTCCTAGTTGGAAGATTACAAAGGAGCTTCCCTTCCCCAACTGTAAAAGGAGAAAACTTATAGCCTTATAGGACTATAAAATATCACATCTGGAAGAGGTCTTAAAGGTAAACAAGTCCTGCCTCCTCTTTTTACAGATGAGACAATTGAGGCTGGAAGAAAGAGCTTGTCCCACTCAGCTTGTTAGTGTCAGATCCTGGTGACTCTTGACTTCAAAGAGCTATTATTGGCAGTGAAGGGATGCATGGAATAATCAGAAAACAATCTTCCTAAGTCCTTCTAGTAGTTTAGCTACTTAGACTTAGACTGCTTTCCTGTCTTCTTTCCTCTCCCCTCTGTCCCTTACTTTTCCATTTTGGGAAAATCAGAAAATAAAATTCACTCATATTCTCCTACCCAGGGGAAAAACACTTCTAATATTTTTAAGGCACAAGTGGTAAGTATATGAAAGCATTCAGTTTTTCAAGAAATTATAAAAGAATAATAACAGCACTGTAGTTTTCTTTGGTCTTCTCTTTACCCCAGTAGGGTTCTCTACCCTCATTCCAAGAGGCACTGACAGACAATGGAGGATGTCTATTTACTCCTTTTCATGCATCTGTTTGAATCCATTGAAAATCTACAGCATCATTTCTGTTGTGTGTGCTTAAAAATATAAGCGGTTGCACACTGTGCATGTGATCCTTAGCTTGCTTTTGCAAATATTCCATGTTTTTGGTAGCTTTGTCAGTAAACTATAGATATTATAATTCATCCCTTTTTACTGTTGTATATTATTTTATTATAGAATCATATCATATTTTAGTAATCTTTTATTTTATAGGTAGGCATATATATTGTTTTGGATTTTTTCCTGTTGTAAGCAATGCTGCAATGAAAAGCCTCTTATCTTTCTCCTTGTGTACATATGCCCATGATTCTCAAGGTTAGATACGAAGAAATTGAATTGCTGGGTCATAGGAAATGCCTAAGAACTTTAATATGTCCTGATAAATTGACCTACAAAGGGTGGCTATTCTAACTTGTGCTACCACCAGCAGAATAGTAAAATACAAGTCATTTTACAGCAACGCTAACACTTAACATTGCAAAATACTTAAATTTTGCCATTCTGCTAGATGAAAAATAGTGTCTTGTTATTTAAATTGGCAGTTTTCCTGATTACTACTGAAATCAAGAATCTTTCATATGTTTACCAGTCATTTGTAATTCCTCTTCTGTGAATTACCTATTCAAAAACTGTCTCTATTTATATGTCCTTTCTCAATTGATTCAAAAATTTATACATTGTGGACACTATTAACTTTTTTGTATGTTGGAAATACTTTCTACTGTTACTTTCTTTTAGAAAAATCTGTTCAAAGTATCTTATGCTTATTTCAAATTTGAAATTTGAAATTTGAACCTTGCCTTTGAGTCTTCATAAAAAATTAGATGATTGCTTGCCAGGACCTGGTGAATAGAAGGCATTGGGACTGACTGCTAATAGGTATGGTGTTGCTTTGAGGGGTCATAAAAATATTCTGGAATTGGATAATGGTGAATGTTGCACAACCTTGTGAATATACTAAAAACACTGAATTATACAATTTACAACAATGAATTTTATGATTTGTGAATTATATCTTAATTTTAAAAAGCTTACAAACAATTAGGAGAATTTCTTTTGAAATCTAATTACTTATGGAGTATTTGTTCACCTATAAAAATGTATTACTTTTTCCTGTGTCTCCTAACTTCTTTAATAAACCCAAATACTTGGATGACTTCTGATTCAAGATGCCAATTAATCTTTTGAGTGTAATTGTGGGATAAATCTTTGTCTTATAATAAAATAAAATTTAAATTTAGTTAATTAAAAACCATGCCCGTTAAAGAATAATCCCTAGCTCTGGTTCACAAAAATTCAAAGAACAAATGGAAACTAGTGAGTTCTATAACTAGATCCAAGCTTATTGCAAAATGCAACTTTGTTCTCTAGCTTGGAAAGAACAAGCACTATTCCAGCTAGTCATAAAAGGAAAGGCATTTATCAGAGCCATAAAACTCAGTAAACACTAATATTGGAAATAAATAACTAATAATGAATAATTGATTCCTTTCTTATTCCTGCTCTAAGACCATACTGATAGTCCATATAAATTATTTATGAAAGTAAAATCATAGAGAAGATCTTGAGAAACAAAGAATGATTTACTCAAGTTTATGGAGGCTCCTTTTGGAGATAAGTGAAAGGAAGGATAGATATTTATTTCTCTACAATAATGTAGATGGCGGAGATAAACTTTGTGTGGGCCTTTCTAATCAAGTCTATGAAATATCAATCTTCTGAATTGATGAGAGATCTTTCTTTTTCTTCCCCCATATTAGCTGTCATAACATTAAGTAGGCAGTTAAATGGCTTAACGTCAGATTTTGCTGTCTATATTTTATGTTCAGTTTTCTCTTTCAGCCCAAGTCTTTGTAATCAAATCTTCTCTTAAGTTTTATTACTAATCTTACATTCCAGTTTGAACCTAGAAGTAAATAAACATACAAGCAACATCCCTAATTTAATTATTTTTCATTCACCTTTTCTGTCACTTACTCATTACTCATTTAGCAAATATTGAAAGCCTGCTATGTGTCTGCCATTTTGTTAAGATCTAGTGATACAAAGATGAACAGTCTTAGCCCTAGAGGAACCATGTTTTCATGAGAGATAACAAATGGGCAAGTAAGGAAAACATACATTTTAATAATTGTTAAATAGCTATAATAATTGTTATAAGAGAGGTACAGGAAAGGGGTTCTTCAGATGATAGAGAAGAGATTTTACTGAAGAATTGGGAGGATGTCAGAGAAGACTTGAGTTGAGAAGGAGGAGTAGACATTCTCTAGATGGGTAACAGGTAAGGCACATTCTTCACAGAGGGAGCTGCATTTGCAAAGGTGTGAGAGGATGTTCCAGAAATAATCAGGTCAGCAAACTTGTAACAGAATGAAAGTTGCACAGCTCAACTCTTGTGTTCTTTCATTGCGAGTCTGCTATGTACGCCCATTAATGAGCACAATTTCTGCTGTAGGGTGCTAAAGACTATTGGGGGAATCACTTAGCCAGTAGAGAAGCCAAATTTCAAACTCATTTCTAGCAACTTCATAGCATATGCTTGTAAACGCCATGCTCCACTGTCTCTGATGGCACTTCTGATCTCTGCTCCACCTCACTGTTGGTTTATTTAACTCTCATTATGAAATCCTGATGCACCAAAAGTGTTTAAATAAGCTCTTCCTTCACTGATCACCAGAAGATAATTCAGTACTTTCTCAACAAAGTTTATCTCCTTGCCACCAAATCAGAATTTTGGAAAAAAAAAAAAAAGATCACTGGCCAAACTAGCTAATATATTTTAATAGCCTCCATAATCATAGAAAACATTAACTAAGTATAATAATGGCAAAGCGTTTCACTTCAAATAGTAAATTCAATAAAGGCACTTTTTAATAATTTGTTGATTATTGGAGGCCGTTAACAGGTTGATAGACCAGTTGTACCACAATCTTTGCCTCTTTGCCATCAAACACATTCAAATATGCTGAAACAAAACTGCATAAAATCTCCCATCTAGTATTATTTTATTTTTTTCCTCTAAATCCTTTAACATTCTGCCTATGCTGCAAGGTAGAATAAAATATGGAGTTTTTCTGAGTATTCAAAACAGTTTAAAATATTTTCCAAACTTTCTTGGCTATGTGACAGATATATTTTCCTTGAATGAAAACAGTATATTCTGGGTAAAGTTAATCCATATGTTTTTGATTGCTTTATTTATATCAGCAAAAATATTTCATTGAAGCTATATGAATAAATGACTTAATATATTAACATATGTTTTTATTGATTTCTTTGTTTTAGGTATGAGTAATTTTTTTTTCATTGAAACTTTATTTTTCTCATATGTAATTAAAGTTCAGTTCTGAAAATCTTGATGATTTCTTTGGAACTTTGACATTTAAGGAGTTGGGGGAGAGATTAATTACCAAAGATGAGCTGTGATGGTTATTACACAGCAGCAAGGGTTAGTGGTTAAGTATGTGGTTCCTGGACTCAGACTGCATATTGTAGTGCTGCATCTACCATTTACAAATTGTACAATGCAAATTATGTGATTTTCTAGGACTCCATATTCTTACTTGTATGATGCATCTACCACTTACAAGTGCTGCATCTACCATTTACAGGTTGTACAATGCAAACCATGTGATTTTCTCTGCCTCCATATTCTTACTTGTATGATGGTGATAATGATAGGGTCACCCAGAAGATTAAGTAAGTTAATGCACTAATGCACATGAAGTGCTTGAAACATGCACATAATACACATTCAGTGCATGTTGCCAGATCATTATGTATTGCATAATGAAATGAAATAGTTCTCAAATGTTTTCTAATATTCCTAGAACCCATTCCAACCAAATCCAAGCCAGCAACATTTTTTACAAGCATATTAGGTGGGTCTGCTGTGGGTAGCTCTCAGATCTCAGTTTGAAAAACATTGTGCTCAGAACTAATTTGGGACAAATACTATCTTTTATCATTTAGGTATTGAGTCTGTAGAAGCCTATGTAAATTCTTTCCTATGGAAGATATTGAGTTGACAAATGTAAGGTTTCACAAGCTTGGCCAGTGTTTAAGGTTTCCTGTTGGCTCCTCTTTGGCAAAGACCAGAGTTTAGAGTAAATCCTGACCTCCACGAACCCACAAAGTACCATCTTAAACAAGCAGACCCATTAAATACAGTGTGATCTCTCTGATCACAAAGATTTGGGTGTGACTAGCACCAGTCGCACTTCCACACTCCTGATAAAATTCTTGCCCACTGCTCCCCTCAGCTCCAGGAATGCCACAGGGAATACATATTTACGAGGACATGGATACAGCTGAGTTTATGTGATGAGTTAGAAACACAAGATCAATATATGGTTAAGAAAGACATGTTCATTTGCAAATAATATTGGCACCAAGAAAACAGCACAGTGATCAGCCAAGTATATACTTCCTTTTGGCCTGCATTATATAGTATCAAATTAAAAGACTTCAGGTCAGAATGTTTGTAGTTACTCTTCAGTCTTAACATAGTAGGTTTTTATTCTACCAGTTTCATTTACATGATGTACAAAAATTAAATCTCAGCTGTCACCATTATTAAATATAAGAGGGATTATCTTGGTGTCTGATGTGACAACCATGGCAGATATTAAAAATATTAGCAAATGTTACAGGTTCGACACTGACCAATTGGGGCAGATGTTGGAGGTAATCAACTGGCACAGCTATATTGATAAAGACCAGCTGAATATTATTCCTTCTACAGATTCCCATTCTATTATTCTCTCTTAAGCTTTCTCAGTCATTTGGGAATTATTGAAAGTAAGTATTAACTGAACACCTACTCATGCAGATGTGGTCAAGAAAACAGACACCACATTAGATATGTCAATAGGGAGAATTTTAGGAAATTGTTAAACTAGTGTTAGGAGACTGAAAAAGCAAAAAGAAAGCATTGAGGTGGCACAGATGTGAAGACTGTAGGAAGAAGCCACCATTCCTAGAGCTGGGGTAGCAGAGAGAAAGATTGTATTTACCAGAAGTAAGAATCTCAGAGAAAGGGCCACACAGATCAGAGATTTTGGGGAAAGGTATTCTACCCTATAGCGTCTCAGGAGCTCTGAGCAGGGCTCAGTGGAGCTGGTACTCAGACTCTGAGGAGGGGGCCCTGCCCACCTAGTGTAGTACTTCTGGGGGGAAGAAACAGGGCTGATTCTGGGAGTGTCAAAAGAAGCTAGAAAAGCCTGCTGTTATCAAGTGAAGTTCTTGTTCAGGGGCAACACAGATAGGAAGGGCAATTAGATTTGTTTGCCTCACCAGCCTTCTAGTCTTCTCTGTAGTGCCACATATTGGTGAAATATAAAAGGAAACCAACTGGTGGGGAGAAGTGTAATTAGCAGAGTTGGAGCCACAGTATTACAAAGCACCATATAAAAGGACTGATTGATTAGGAACCAAGAGACAATAGCGTCAACATTAGCACCATTGAATCGTTGCTTATATAGGCACCTGTAACTCTTAATGAGTCATCCTTTGTGGCCAAAAATTTATAAAATATATCATCTAAAGCCCTAAAACACAGAAACTTCAATAAATTATATAACTTATAAGTTATACAGGTATTTGTGAGACTCTTTTACTGGCAAATATGGCAGGCTAGAAATTGAAACACTCCCACCATAAAATACCTAAAAAGTCCAGATGAAATAGCTGTAAACCCTATTATTTTATATAGATGTTCTGAGAAGGAGAAGCAAGAGCAAGCTTCCAGGGAAGCAAGTAAGTATTGAAGACTTTAGGTGCCTGGAGCATCATCTGATTAAAGACATCTATTGATTATTGGTTGCCTGGCCCTTAGGTTTCAATGGCGACCTGGAAAGGGGCCTGGCTGGGGAAAACTCTGAGTCATCTAAGAGTTGAGAAAGTATAATGAAAGACTATCATTCCTTACCCTGTTTAAAGTTTTCTATGATACAGAAAAGTTTATACCCTCAGAGAAGTAAGTGGAGAACTGGAAAAAATGTACCTACAGATGCAGATATCAAGAATATTGATGATTTCAGTTTTGACTCTAGGTAGAGATGTATAAAAGGCCCAAGGCCAACCCTTACGTATGTTTGGAACCTGTATTCAAACTATTTACCTGAAAAAAACATTTACGTTGAGAATTTTTATTTACAGTTAACTGAGTAAGTAGTGCCTCCAGGAAACTGCAGAAACAAACAATGTTCTCTCTGGAGGAACATACCCTCAGTCCAGTACTAAAAGACCTGCCTGACATAGAGTACCAATGATTATGGGTCTACATAAAACAGTAACAAAGACATGAGGAAATAAACCACCATGAGTGAGAGTCATAAGAATCAACAAGCAGCAGAACTAGATCTGAAAGCCTTCAGGTATTGATTTTTAGGATTCAGAATTTATGTATATATACACATATATATACATACACACACACACACACACACCCATATATATTTATTAAAGTTATATAAACAAGAATCAAAAGTATGAATCACAGGCAAGACTTAAAAAAGGAAGTCAATTTGAAAAAGAACCAAATAGAAAAATGTAAGTGAAATGAAATATTCTGTGGAAAGATTCAACAACAGATTAGACCAGGAGCCAACAAACTTTATGTACACGTGGTTGAGTGCCTTCTTTGCCCATACAGGGGCCTGGGTTCAATCCCTGGTACCTTCTAAAACAAAACAAAACAAAACAAAACAAAACAAAATACAAAAACAAAACAAAACAAAAACTTTCTGTAAAGGGCCAGAATTGTAGTCTTTGTAGGCCACACACATTCTTTTTGTCTCATAGTCTATGCTGTTGTAGCTTTCTCTTATATTCTCCTTTTCTGTTCTTTATTTTTTACTTTTACAACACTTTAAAAATGTGAAAATCATTCTTAGCTTTCAGGATATGCAAATATAGATTGCAGGCCAGGTTTGGTCTGCAGATTGTATTTTGCTGATCTTTTAATTGGACAATGCTGAAATGATAACTAGTGATTTGGAGGTAGATTTTTAAAAATATGCAATGCAGAATAGAAAAACAAGATGATGTAAAATATTAAAGAGGGTTAAGAAACTGTACTATAAGATGAAAAGTCAAATTGGCACCTGGGATATGAAGTAGAATGGTGGGAAGGCAATATTTCAAAAAATTAATGGCTGGTACTTTTCAAGAATTGATGAAGGACATACTCAGATTCAAAAAGTCCAATGAACAATAATTATTCAATGCATCTAGCAAATTGTTCCTGTGATCAGTATTCTGTAAGTTTCTTCATTCAAAATAAACACTTGCTTTTAATTGAGGAGGATTAAAGAAGAGATATTTTTTGGATACTTCATTTTTCTTTAACCTTTTCTTATGCATACTCATTAATTAATATAACCCATCTGGATCAATAATGATTTAGCATGACACTGTTGAAAAAGATTTGAATTTTTCTGCCTCACTAAATTATGATTTTGTATATTGTAGTCTGTTAACAATTCGTTGGGATGAATTGTTATTCATTCCAATAAGATGTGAAGAATTCCCAAATAGGAATTTGATTATCCAGAAAGAATAATGTCCTAAATGGAAATTAAATAACTAAACCAATAATTTATTTCATTCTTAGAAATTATTATGTCCAATATTAGAAATGTAATATAAAAATTAGAATTGTTATAATTAATTTCTATCATATTAGAATTATTATTTATATTTATAAATGTTTGTTATTATACTATTTCTAATAATTATTTTAAATCTAACCTGACCTTGCACTCTTTTTTAAAATTTGTAATTTCTTTCAATCTATTTTTCTATTTATTTTACAATTTTACAATAAAGGTCTTTTTAACAGCTAAAAAAAAAGCCATTGATTATGCATTTTGGATAGATCATATGGTATGTGAATATATCTCAATAAAACTGCTTAATAAACAAATAAATAATTGTGCAAATAGTCAGAAATAGCAGTTCTGTATAGCAGGGGAAACAGAGATTGAGAGAGGAGGAATTTCCTTGTTGGTTTGTCTGTTTTTTTGTTTATTATTATAATTGAAATAATGAAAATGCTTTAAAAATGATTGAAGTGATGAACACACAACTATGTGATTATACCAGATACCTTTGATTGTACACTTTGGATAAATTGTATACTTTATTAATATGTATCCATAAAAGAGTTTGTTTAAAAAAAGGGTGGGTTGGGCGAAAAATACACCAAATGTAAGATAAAGACTATAGTTAGTAGTAATATTTTGACAATCTTCTTGCATAGTTTGTAACCAGTGTATCACAACAATGCAAGGTGTTGTTGGAAGGGTGATGTATGGGACCCCTCTATGATGTTATGCATGTTTATTTTTTAAGCTCACAACTTTTATTCTATACTTATTATGTATGTTCAAATATGAATGATATACTTCAATAAAAAATATATTTTTAAAAAGTCCATGAATCATGGGGAGAATGCAAACCTAGACATATCGAAGAATGGTAAAAATCAAAGAGATCTTAAAAGTAGTCACACTAGGTTAATGGGAACTTATTGAACAGCTGACTGTTAATAGCAATAAATGAAAGCTGATTGTTAATAGTGATAAATGAAAGCCAGAAGACAGTGGAATAATTTCATCAAAATACTAACAAAATTTACCTAGCAACTTAAAATATATTTCTACTTACAGCTTTATTTTTCCTCCCATCTCTGATAAATTTCATGAAATCAGTATCCCTGCCCCCACATTTCTTTCTGTATTTTCTGATTCCACAAGCTAGAGACTGATGAAGTCCTGCCTCTCTGGCCATGGAGAAATTGGAATGGACTGTGGACTGCAGACTGTGTTGTGGGTATCTAAACATTTCCCCTCTATCCTGAAGATAACTATGAGTGTGGGTCTATATCATTAAAACCTCTGGACAACCAAAATTAATGGCAAATCAGTATATGAAAGCCCATGAACTTTGCTAACAAACAAATCGCTCAAGTGTTCATTCAGAAAGTATTCTTTATTTTTAAAGATTTATTTATTTATTTTATTTCTCTCCCCTTCCCACCCCCCACCCCAGTTGTCTGTTCTCTGTGTCTATTTGCTGTGTGTTCTTTGTCTGCTTCTGTTGTTGTCAGCGGCACGGGAATCTGTGTTTCTTTTTGTTGCATCATCTTGTGTCAGCTCTCCATGTGCGCGGCGCCATTCCTGGGCAGGCTGCACTTTCTTTCATGCTGGGCGGCTCTCCTTACAGGGCGCACTCCTTGAGCGTGGGCTCCCCTACATGGGGACACCCCTGCATGGCACGGCGCTCCTTGCGTGCATCAGCACTGCGTGTGGGCCAGCTCCACACGGGTCAAGGAGGACCGGGGTTTGAACCACAGACCTCCCATGTGGTAGGTGGATGCCCTAACCACTGGGCCAAGTACGGTTCCCCAGAAAGTATTCTTATTTGATAGACATATACTGAAAAAAAAATAAACTAAAATAATTACCTCTTTGCCCTAAGGTAGGTAAGGACCATCAGGTTTTTATCATGATGCCACTTTGTCCTTGCAAAAATTTCATCAATTTTAACAAATCTGCACACCAATGAAAGGTGTTTATAATAGGTAGGTATATGGAAATCCTGTATTTTATACATGATTATAAACACAACTTATCTAATTAATAAAATGGAAATTCAGTAAGGTAATTTCTAAATGACCTCCTATTTTTCTTTTATCTAGACATAATCTAGCTTCAGAAACACATCCTAACACATGTGCTTGGGATGACACAAATGTACCTCCATCTATTCCAGTTTTGTTCCACCACTGCTACTACATCAAAAATAGTTTTGCATTCAAATCAGATAATAATTCCTCTTTGAAAGACTCCACCTTTATCCATTCATGTGTTGACAGACTTTGGATTGTTTCCACCTTTTGGCTATTGTGAATAATGCTGCTATAAACAAAGGTATACAGGTGTCTGTTTGAGACCCTGTTTTCACTCTGTTTGGGTTTATACCTAGATGTGGAATTGCAGGGTTGTATAGTAATTCTATATTTTATTTTTTGAGGAACCACTATATTGCTTCCCACAGTAGCTGGACCATTTTACATTTATACCAAGAGTGTACTTGAATAATTTCTCTTCATCCCCTCCACCACTTATTTATTTTTAAATAATAGTCATCCTTGTGGGTATGAAGTGATATCTCACTGTGTTTTGATTTGCATTGCTCTAAAGGCTAATGATAGCTAGCATCTGTGCATGTTTTTGTTGGCCATTTGTATATCTTCTTTGGACCCCAGATAGGTTTAAGGATCTGAGAAAAATTGTACTCAACCCTACAGTAGAGTCTGAAAGGTGGCAAGACACCACACCTTTTCCCATTCCAAGGGTGATGTGAGAGCAGAAAAAATATGCACACGGCTGTCTTTCTTCACAGATGACCTAGAGACATCCTCTCAGAGTTTCCTGCATTGTGCTGAGCACTGGAGGAGCGGCATGTTTCTGGGTGCCTGGAAGCAGTCAAGAAACAGTTTTCCACATTCTAAGTCAAAGATTTTCCAAGTACCCCAGAATAGCACGGATGCATGTGGCCAGTGAACCTGAGGAGGCTGTGGGCTCTCCAGCAAGGAAGGATGCTCTGGGGAGCTAAGTGGACCAGTAACCTTATAGCAAACAGAGATATAGCTCTGTTAGACTGTACCCATGTGAACAGAGGATGCACCAGAGACCAGATGCTCCCTTTGACCTCTCTTTGAACTTTCATACACCTCCAAGACACAGGGGGAGTGGAATCCACAACTGACTGAAGTTGAGTTCCTACTCTGTTGGCTTAAAATAGAAGTAAACATGAAATATAGAAAACAAGTCTATTTTTCATACACCCTCTTCTGTACCTTTTGGATACTTTGATAATCTGTGTACAAAACATGTTGCTCAGACCTCAGAAACTGAAACAAGGGAGAAGAAAAATGCAAAACACCTCAAATTTAGAGTCAGTAGGTCCCGTGAGAAAAGATTAAAAAGAGGTAGAGTTTTTAGGAGAGAGTCTGCTCTTCGTGAAGCATTCTTGAATTACAGAAGAGTGTAATTTATGACAAGAGTTATCAGAATTTCCATTTTTTGGTTTTGTTTCTATATACATATGCTTTCAAGAATTTTTATTTTCTTTTAAAATACATATGCATGCATTTAATATTGATTTTAAAGATTTAATCCTAACCCCCTATTTTTTTTTCATGAACCCTGATCTTGCCAACTGTTTTTTCCCAAGCATGACACATTTAAGTAATATTGCTCTCAATTGGAAAGGAATTTAATTCCATTTATTGAGCAAGGAGGGGAGGTGGGTGTACTTTTAAAAGGATTTTCAAACTCACTTAAAACAAACAAGCTTAATATACTACTTAACAAAATTAAGTACACAAAATGCTAAGTTGCTGAGCCATACCAGGTAGTTACGATATGACTTTATTAAATTTGTAGTTTTTGCTTTTTAGTGGTTCCTTATACATAGTCAACTCTAGATAATGGAAAATCTTACTTTGGAGAAAAAGCATATGATTTTATATATAAAGAATAATGGTAAATGGGCTTATTTAAATACTAACCTCAAGCCTACAATATTATTCTACCATCAGAATTCAGCATTTGTGATATTTAGTGAAACAACAAGCATTATTTTTGAGGTTGGAAAGGCAGAAGAAAGAAAATCAAATTTGAGTTGTTATGATATGCTAGTCATTGAATCTATTAAATCCACTTGCCCTTAAGACTTCTTGCTGTTGTAGAAGGCATTTTACAAGGTTATAATTATGTTTTTTTTTCTTTTTGCATTTAGACTGTAGCTTTATTAAATTATTCATTATAATATACCAAATTTAAACCCAAATGGTATATAAATACAAGATCATACAACTTCAGCAAGCACAGTTTTAGAGCCTTAGGTACTAAAAAATGGTATATATTCTACTATACTCTTTTCTGATTTTTACTTGTATTCTCCGTCCCATTAGCTGCCCTACTACCATAAACTAAGTACTCTGCAACCTCACCAATGTAACTTTATACCTTCTCCAGACATAACAACCTAAGAAACCAACATACTTAAGATCCAGGGAGGAAATGTTGGGTGACTCATGTACTTACCTACTACTTTCCTCTAAATGATAATAAGAGCCCTAGTGTAGACAATAGATTTTTCAGTGGGGGAGCTAAGATTTGGGGAGAACAAAAAAAAAGTTTCAGTGAAGAAAAGAATAAAAATGTTTTAAATGTGGCTAATGTTTCTTCACATTCAGAACTTAGAAGGCATTACCCTGTTTTCATGCTATCATTTGAATACTAAAACAAAGAAACTTCAGAATTGAGGGTTTTAGTGCTTTATCTTTATTTGTATACACATGTGTGAGAATGTGTTTGTTGGTGTGTGAGAATGTTTATTGGTGAGACATGCCATTTTTGCACTGGGATCATGTCAACACCAATTTTATTTAGAACCTCCTAATTTCATTCTTCATGTATTTCCATCTATCCACCACTGGCTTGAGCATCTCTCCCTGCCCCCAATAAATTTCTTTTAATGCAAGTGACATCTGAATTCCCATTTGGAGATAAGGAACTGGCTTATTTTTGCATTCTTCTCTTATCAGACATCACAGAGTCTGAACATAATTAAGTGCTCAATAAATGTTTGCTAAATGAATAAGGGAGAATGTTGTAGATGCCTTTACCCATGTTATACAGAAGAGAAATATCCCCGAATAATTACAGACATTCAAACATAAATACGTTATTGAAAGAAAAGATTAAAATAATAACAAACTCAAAAAATTTATCAATAAAAATAAAAATTCAGGGAAGTGGCTGTGGCTCAATCAGTTGGGCTCCCATCTACCATATGGGAAGCCCTGGATTCATGTCCCGGGGCCTCCTTGTGAAGGCAGGCTCGCCTGCATGTGGTGGAGAGTCACCTGCACATTGCGGAGAGCAGCTGGACTGCAAGCACCTCAGAGAGCTGACTTAGCAAGGTGACGCAACAAAAAAGGGAGACAAGTAAAAAAAAAAAAAACGCAGAAGGGTGCACAGCGAATGAACACAGAGAGCAAAACAACAAGCAAGCCACGGGGGAGAGGGGGGTTAAATAAAATAAATACAAACACACAGAAGAATGCACAGTGAATGGACAGAGAGAAGACAGCAAGCAAGCCACAAGTGGGGGGGGAGATAAAAATTCAAATAATACAAAGTCTTTATTTTCCTAGCCTCATTGCCACCCACATTGTCCTTTTCCCTTCCTTAGGCAAGTTCAGTGTGTTTCCTTATAACATTTTCCTATTTATTTATGTGTTTGTGTCTAAGACAAATAGGCATCATGTCTATACATCTGGGATCATACTATCTTTTAAAATCTACTTTTTGGCCTAGCTAATTTTTTTTTTTTTTTTTTGAGATTTTTACCATAGAGTCATTACTATAAATACATACATTATACACCGTTATTTTTATGGCTGCAGAATATTTCATAGTTTAATAGTTCATTTTTAATATTTCATAGTTTAATGTGTTTTTCCTTTATTAGAGAATTTGTGAGTTTATCTAAAAACAAATCATATATGAAATATATTTTTATAATTGTACTATTAATTACTATTAAGTCCTGCGTTTAATTTAGGGTTGTCCGTGTAGTGCCATTCCAGGGATTTAAAAAAAATTTGTTCTATTACCATATATATAACCTAACATTTCCCCTTTTGATCACAAGTAGACATTTTATTTTTTTATTTTTATTTTTTTCCCTCTCTTTTTTAAAAAATGTTACATTCAAAAAATATAAGAGGTCCACACAAACCCCCAGCCCCCTCACCCCACTCCTTCCACATCAACAATCTCTTTCATCATCATGGGACATTCATTGCATTTGGTGAATACATTTTGGAGCACTGCTGCCCCACATGGATAATGGTTTACATTGTATTTTACACTCTCACCCAGTCCACCCAGTGGGCCATGGCAGGACATACATTGTCCAGCCTCTGTCCCTGCAGTACCACCCAGGACAACTCCAAGTCCTAAAAATGCCCTCACATCCTATCTCTTCTTCCCTCTCCCTACCCTCAGCAGCTACCATGGCCATTTTCTTCACATCAGTGCTACAATTTCTTCCATTAATAATCACAATTGTTTATTCAAGGTCTTTCTTCTTTTACATCATCAGCTGGTGCTTGGTAGTAGTCCCTTGGCACCAGGGAAGCTCATCCCCAGGAGTCATGTCCCATGCTGGGGGGAAGGTAATGCATTTATATGCTGAGTTTGGCTTAGAGAGTGGCCACATTTGAGCAACACGAAGGCTCTCAGGAGGTAACTCTTAGGCACCCTGCAGCTCTAGGCCTAGATCATATTTCAGGCGCACAGTCTCATAAGCATAGTCATCAATATCACGCGCTCATTGTTGGACCATCCTTCTTTATTGGTCTTTGCCATTGCACTTGGGGGACTGCTGCTGTTCCATTGGGGAATGTGATAGAGCTCCCCTGGCTAGAAACTCAGCACTCCCTGAGTTGTTGTTTTTAACTGTAACCACTATGAAAATATCCAAACATTTTTATGTACCCTATATACATGCTCTGGAGAACTCCCTCCCAACCATGTGCCCCCTGTCAATAACACCCCACACCAGTATTCCTCCCCTACCATAGTTGAACCTCTCTGTGATCCAAAACTTCTTCAAAAATGAAGCCTAATATATTGCCAGGTTCCATTAATAGTAAAGTGGAATATAGTGATGGGTTTAAAGGTTAGAGATAGAATACATACTAATTTGGGAAAATTAAATAAAGTAAAAATAAATTAGGGTATCAAAAAATGAAAAAATGAAAAAGCTTTGTTTTTGATGTTTTGCCTTTCATCACTGCAATAAGTGTTCCCCTGTACATATAGTGGCAAGGCAGTTTCTTCCATTTCTTCCTCAGTGTCTATATCCTTTTTTTTCCTTTCTAATTATTAGTTTTGTCTTCACAAAAACTTTAGATCACAGTAATTCACTTATATAATATCCAATATCCAATATCAAACACTTTGTCCCTTCCCCAGCAATTATATTTTTACATGTTTATATTATATTTGCTGCAGCTGATGTACAGATACTGAAACATAGCTTCCAACAAAGGTTCCATTTTGGTTTACGTTATGGTTTATATTTTAGACTATATAATTTTCTAAATTTTTAGTTATCTTATGTCAATCTTCATTACTTGAAGGACCATATTCACAGATACTTGCAACAATGTCTTGCCACAACCTGGTTATTACAAGCTATGGAGGGAAAGAAGCCAAGCTGCCCAGTGCTCTGAATGGATTTCCTCATAAAGACTAATGATTGCCATAGTGCCTTCAACTCCATATCTCTGTTGCCTCAAAAGTCAAGCCTTTGTAGAACCACTTCCACTTCAGCAAACATGCTTTTATGGATGTTTTGTTCTTTCCTCTAATAGTTCAATGTCTTGCTCACCGATGGCATGACTTATTACCTTCGTTATTAGATAGACAACTCTAGCTCTCTCTCTGTGTCTGTTCTTATTTCTATACCCATATCTCTAAGAACATCTACACCCAAAATACTTTCCATAAATAAATCCCTATTACTACATATAATTCTGTGTCTTGTCTGCCATATCTTGGGAATTGCAATGGGCAAGTAACTAGGTACCTGAGTTCATTTCTGCCATCTTGCTTTAATCTCTAGAAATAGTCTTTAAATGGGCCTTAATGTTATGATTTCTCTAACAATGGAAGGCATAACTTTACAGCTTAGGTTTTTGACATTCTTTCTGCAAACACCTAAGATAATAGAGCTTAACAGCATGGTTTGTGATGATTGTTACTAATGTAATTATCATGCTAAGAGATCTTAAAGGAAGAATCAGTTAACATGTTACTTATACTGTCTTTCCTAAATATTGGCTATCTCCAAACAGGGTTGTAGCAAGTACAGGATCAAAGGCAATTTAAGATTGAATTTCCTGAAAACTGCCTGAAGTGCCTATATGCTGGGTTGTTGATTAAACAAAGATCCATATGCTTGAGGTACCAGATGTGCAAGCAGGAGCTGACATTCTATTATGAAAATTTAAGAGCATAATTCTTATCCCTGCCCAGATGGGAGGCTGTCCTCTATCTGCATGGATTTTTACCAGAAGCATCTTTTTTGTTTTTCTCAAAAAATGCACTTGTACTGCTCCAGAAAGTAAGTCAAGTATTCACTTGAAAGTCACATTTCTTGGCCAAAAAGTATGGAAGGCATAACAGGTCAAGGTTTGATTTGGGCATTTCTGGTCACTTTCCTATCACTATATGTCATAATCTCAACATGATTCCTAATACCACTCCTAAAAGACAATCTGATAAGTGTTGTAACATATTTAGATCACAAAAGAGTCATTCTGAAATTGATTCTAAATTTTCTTAATTTCATAATCCTACTCTATGAATGATCAAGCACCAATATTTTTAGACCAGTCTCATGATGAAGTGATCGCTTTCAAGTTGGTTGACTTTCCCCTATCAGGAAGGGAGATAAGGCAAAAACAGTAATTCTAACTCTTGGTTAACGGCACAAGTGAAATTGTCCCTTTCTTGTTTCATAGGCTGATCCTAGCCCTTATGAAATTCTTCTATGGAAAGCAATCAGGAGGCTGTTTTCCTCATGCATTCATTTAGAGATCCTTGGGAAGCAATAATCTCAATCTAGATTCTCTATGAAAAAAAGTTATGCCATATTTACTGCTGGTCCTGGCTTTTATTTCTTTGTAAAAACTTTTAACTCTTGGACACTTAGTGTTGGCAAATTAGTTCGATTTATAAGGGATACAAAGGTTGAAAGCTTGAAGAGAACAAGGAAAATAAATGAGTTTGTGTAGGCAGCAGGTAGCTCAGAAGCTGACCTACTGATGTTAGCTGAATTCAGTGGAACCACCCCACCCTCGTTTCTTTCAAATGTCTTGCCAGCCCATTGGTTAGGAAGAGCAAAGTAGAGTATCTTGAAAACAGATAATCTTAAAGGTTTATTCTTCTTTATGCTGTCATAATCTAAGAAGAGGGTTTAAGGAGAGATTGTTTGTTTTGACATTTGGAAATGTTTGAAAGTCTTTATGTCATAAAATTGCAATTGTGTTTCCTTCTAGAGTTATTTTGTTCTTAATTTATTTCAGAAATAAACAGGCAACTCTATATAAGTCAGACTTTAAAATGGATTTTTAGCCTGTGTCCATTTTACATCAATGAAATGAAACACTTAAATTCTATATATTTCCTTCACTTGACACTGAAGATCAGTATTTCAAAAATGATTTTGGATTAAATTGTATCTTGTATTCCCCCTAGACTCGCAGATATAGTAACGTAAACACAAATACGTGTACACATTCCCACAAACTAGACAGCTTTTGGTATGTGCAAAGACACAGCTGCCAAATTACCATGAGACTAAGTCATGCAAATAAAATTACAGAGGGGCAATGGAAGTTAAGTCACACGAATAACTTCTTGGAAGTTGTTTCCTCTCTGCAATTAGCAACACACACCTCATGACTTCTTGAGGGGTCCTTGTAAGCCTGAAGAGTAAATATTCCTTGGTAGTTGCTTGACATTTCCCCCCCGTAAGTAGTTTTTAATAGTTAAAGCAGTAGAAGGCAGCCATTATGTAGAAAAAGTGACAGGTGCCAGTTTTGATATTAAATCCCAGCCTCCAAGCTTCTGCATTTCAAATTAGGCTCCTTATTGGCTGTGTGTGTGAGGGGTCAGGGGATGGGAAAGCGTGACGGGAGCGGAATGGGTTTCACTTGACTGAGTCACTCCAAAGTCTTCATTAAACATGGACATAACATTTGCACTTGTTTTGTTTGTTCTAGACAGTTTGGATAATTACCCTCTGAAATGGTGGGCACCCATGTGGATTTGTGTATTTATCCAGGGGAGGGGATGTTCAGGCGGGGGAGAGGGAGGAGGAAGCTTTGTTGCACTATTTATTTCAATCCTTCACTGATGATTGCATTTTTCAGCCTCCATACAGAACCCCATCATTGGCTCCTTTTTAAAACTGCTGGTTCAGATCATTCAATTGAAATTTTATTTGATTTTAAGGGTAGTTTCTCACAGTTCTCATTCCTTCTTATCCTCCCCCTCTTGTCAGGTCTGCGGACTCCCATTGCTCGGGATGGAACTCTGCCCTCTGCCAGCGAACAGTGAAGGGAGGAACTCAACCTTACAGCAAAAAGATGACCACCCTATGCTCCACCCCCCCCCCCCCCCAAATAAAGAGGGCGATGGAGATGAGGGGCAGGGAGCAGAGACAATTGTCATTTCCTTGTTATTGCCCTGAAAAGAGAGGATTGAAAGGGTCAGCAATTCAGAGAAAGCCGTCGTCGAGTGATATGAACACAGGATTAAAGATAAAGCACAGCGAGGTGCTGTGTTTCAGCATTTTGTCATTAATTGTGCAGGGAAATTATGTTAGTTAGTGCTATATTTATTCATTTGATTCCCAGATCATGAGCTCCCTTCCTGCCTGAGAAGTTGGATAATCTCAATATTTCATTGTAGAGAATGGAGAAAATGAGGCAGCTAGTCGTATAAGGTCACCTAACTGAAAAGCCTGGTCACTCTGACAATTACTCTAAGGAAGGGAGAAGTGAGTTCTGCAGACACGTTTTCATTGTTAGAAAAATCGCATAAGAAAGGATCCAGTCATAACACCCTGCTTTGCAGAGGACTCTCAATTCCCTTGTGTTGGTTATCAAAGGTAGCTATAGTCAACATTATTAAGAGCTTATAATGTTTCAGACACTGCCTATGTGCTTGACATCTATTAATTCATTCAACCCTTACAACAGCCTCCTAAGGGAGGTATTATTATTGTTGTTGTCATTAATTTGCTTTTAAAACTGAGGATTCTGAGATACCAAGAAACTGAGGAACTTGCTTAAGTCACAAAGCTAGTAGGTAGTGGAACTAGGATTGGAGCCCAGACTCCATCTGGCATTAGAGTGCATGATCTTAACTCCTCTGCTTCTCCTGAGAGGCAGCGCAAGTCCAGCAGACACCAGGAGACTGGGGTCTTAGAGATATCCCTTTATTGTCCAAAATATTAAGTGTAGAAGATCTTGGTCTGCTGACACCGTGCTATATATTTCCCCACCCAAGCTATCCAAGAGTTGTGTTTCTCCAGAAATGGCACCTGGTGTTTGGGTAGAAAAAGCATTTCTCCTTTGTGGAGCTGCCACACACTGGATGTGAAGGGTGGCACTCACCAAGGGCCTCTGTGTTCATCATGCTCTATTAGGTACTATGTGCAATTACATCAAGAAAGAGTTTTTGAACTTAGGACTCATACAATCTACCAGGAAGCCAAGACAGAGAACAAATGGGACACAAAAGTTAATGAACTTTTCTTTGTTTCAGGTTGTGCCTTCCTTATGATGGGGAAAAGAAGATCAGTCAACTGATTATTTCATCAACTTGATACAATATTTTATGTTTGAAAAAGGAATTAAATAATCTTATCATGGAGTTCAGAAAATTTCTGAGAGAAGGAGAGTCAGTACGGATCAGTCAGTATTTCTTAAGCACATACTTGGGGCCTCGAAGTATGACTGACAATTCAAGGTAGAAGGACAATGGGAGGCAGAGCAGTTCGTGGGGGGAGTATGTGTGCTGAACCCAGAATATGGACTGGTCCTGTGTCCCCCTGCATTCCATTGCTTGGGAGTATTGTTCAAAGGAGGTGGCAAACTCTATCCAGAAATAAATACGGGCATAACTTGTAGTAAAAACATGTTGCAAAATTTCATAGATATCAGAAGAAAGAGAAAAAATTGCAATCTATGAGGAGCTTACAAGTGCACTAGAAATATAATATGTAACTTTATGAAAAAAACTAGAGAAAAATGTAAGATCACAAAACCAGGTACCACAGGTGCATGATTGTGTTGGAATGAATCATTTAAGGGAAAGCAAAACAGTTTTAAGAGTATGTCAGCATCTGTATTGGCTTCTATGAAGATTTCCTAAGCCGTTTAGACTGAGGGTGAGGTCATATCTGTTAGTTTATAGCCTCAATACAATCTTTCATACAATGAGCTTGCCTGATGTGCACGGTTTTAGGGGACCTACCAACAGCAGGGTAGGAAGGAATTGACATCTCCATGTTTCCAGTGTGTGCGGTCAACCCAAGCTAGTCTACCAGCCTTTCTGCCTGGGTTTGACTTTCCAGGGTCTGTAGACTCTGGCTGGGGCTGCTTACTGCCTATTGCTTCATGCAGGGCACCAGGGAGTATGACAGCAGTACCCATGCCTCATCTTTACCAGCATGGGAGGAATGTGATTTTTCAAGGAGACTCAGCACTGTGTGAGAATAAACTGCCTGAGCAGTTTCCTGTTGCAGGTTCTATGGGTGTGAAGTATTTACTGCTGCAAAAGAGGGTGTGTGTCTGATTTAATACAGGGAGATATTCTGGTGTTAAAATTGCAATAACCTTAAAAGACATCTGGTTTCACATCCCTTCCAGTACAGGTATTCCTTCCAAAATCATCTCTGACCTGATATTGCTAGAACTTGCAGTGATGGGAAGTTTGCCAGTATTTGAGGTACCCCAGTTTTTATATCAAGTTGAGATATGTCTTTCTGTATCTTTTACCTGGTTTTTCATTATAAAGCAGCATGAAATAAATAGTTCTTTCCTAATCTGAACTCTCTGTTCCACTGATCAGACCTTATATGGGCAACCTCCAGATCTTTCATCTTCAGACTTACTCTACTTTTGAAGCTCTCAGCTTTATCAGTGTCTTAAAATGTGCAGCAAAGAATTAGAGTTAAAACTCCAGATGCGCTCTGACAAGAGCTCAGATGATAAGACTTTTTCCTTCCTTGTGCAAGGCAGCATGTCTTTTTTTAAAATGTTTTTAAATTTATTTCTTATTTTATTTCCCCTCCCCCCTTGTAGCTTGCTTGCTGTCTGCTCTCTGTGTCCATTTGCTGCCCGCTCTTCTGTGTTTTTTGCTTGTCTCCCTTATTGTTGCATCACTTTGCTGAGTCAGCTCTCTGCAGTGCTTGCGGGCTGGGTGGCACTCGCAGAGTGCAGGTGAGCCTGCCTTCACAAGGAGGCCCCTTCATGGGAACCCAGGGCCTCCCATATGGTAGACGGGGGCCTAACTGATTGAGCCACAGCCATTTCCCAGCATGTCTTTTTAAATGTATCTCAAGATGATGTTAACTTGGTAGTAGCCTTATATACCCTAGAATCTTGGGCTAGTTTGGAGACATTGTTTTTTTAACTTTTTTATTTTGAAATAACTTCAAACTTACAGGAAAACTAGAAAAATAAATTTAAAAAACCTCAATACATTTAACTTCAATATATCCCCTTACCCAGAAACCCAGGTTTACCAACTTTTAGTTTTTGTGACATTTATTATATCTATTTACATATCATCTATAGATCTATCTATATCTCTTATCTAAACTTCTGAGAGGAGGTTGCATACATCATGGTATTCTAACACTCAACACTTCCAAGTACATTTTCTGAGAACAAGGCCACTCACTATGTAGCCAACCTAAGTAGCTGTCAAGTTCTAGAAATTTAACATTGCTATAACGTATACAGTGTCTGGAGAGATTTTTGGCACACCGGGCAAGGTGCTACAGTTGCCTTTTAGGTAGAGATCTGGGATGCTGCTAACCATCCTACAATATAAAGGTCAGCTCCCACAGCAAAGAATCATCCAGACCCTAATGTCAACAGTGCCTGGGTGAGCAACCCTAATTTAGATCGCAAACATCCTGATCTCACCTGAATGCAATGCTAATACTAAAACAAATAAGAAGGTCAGATAAGAGTTTTAAAAATCCAAGAGTAAGGAGAAAGTCTAAGTGTGTATGTAGAAGGTTGGGAGTCTCAAGTGGGTACTGTTCCTACATTAGTTAAAAGGTCTATCTGAGTGTTTCACAAGGGCATCAGATTGGTGTGGGAAATCACCAGAACATACAAGCCAGAATACCGAAATGTTTCTATACTACAAAGGAAGTTATAGTAGTAATATTTATGAATTAAATACTTGGTAGAAAAGGAAGGCCTTGAGATAGTTAGCAGTTCAACCATTTGTTGGTGGGAGTATAATCAGTGGAAACAGTGATGCAAGACTCAAAACTCTAGAAGAATGAGATGGCAGAAGTGGTCCCATTTGTTATAAATTATTTGGTAAATAGCAATAGAGTTAAAATATATGAAATTTGTTGATTCAATAATTAAGAAAATGTGACTTTAAAAAATACTCACATTTGCAAAGAGTGTGGATAACTATGAACTTACCTAATGGATATCGGAGTGCAAACTGGTACACCTTTCTAGAAAGTAAGTTAGAAAGTAGATAACAAAAAAACTAAAAATGCACAGCCTAGTGATGCACTTCTCAAAATGCACAACCTAGTGATGCATCTCTGAGACAGTCTTAAGAATAATTAGGGGTAGGGGTAATACTTAGCAATAAGAATGCTTATTATTATAGCTTTTTCATAATTCCTGTGGGGAGCAAGCTAAATATTTAACAACTGTGGATTAAGTAAATTATCCTACATCCACAAAATAGAATATTAGGTCATTATTAAACCTATGTAGATATATATTTATTGACATGAAAATAAGCCTACAGAATTATATTAAATAAACAAAGTGCATATATTTTTATGTGTGGCTATTAAACTGGTCCTCTAAGTAGGGATCTGGATTTAAAAACATAGTATTTCAAATTTGTCATTTTTCACATATTGATAGTAAATAAATACTGCTTTTTTTTTTTAAGCAGAAAAGTTATTTTAAAATACAAGAATAATCTAACAAAAAAGTGAGGCCATAAGGAAGTGAAGAAAATTTTACACAACTTTAATAAATAGTTTACAAGAGGTATGTACAGTAGACCGATGAACCTGAGAAAAAACCATTTAAAAGCTTTGGGGAAGCAGTAAAATTAGCCAAGAAATAATAATGAATGTCTTTAATTACCCAAACTTAGATTGGCCGAATATTTTATTGGTGTTAGAGTTGGAGGTGAGGTTTCCACAAGACAAACGACCGTTTGCTAGACCAGGCAGTTCACAAGCAAAAGAAATGTTCTCTTTTGACGATTGCATTAAAGAGCTGATTCAGAAGGTAATGGTAAATGAGTCTGAAACCAATTAAAAAGAATCTTTACTAAATGGGAAGAAACCAATCTGAATGTTGTTGGACTTTCAAGTATTTAAATAGTGTTGAGAAGAAAAATAATTCAGGGATTAAAAAAAATAAAATAAAGGCGCATGACCCCTTGGCAGGTTCTTAGCCTAGACTCCTGTGTTGAATTGGTAAGACCTCCTCTGTTATGCGCTTTCCTCAGCCTCCAAGTGGCTAACCGTGCCCTTCAGACGATCAGCTCAAGCATGTGGATCTGTGCGAACAGGCGAGATGCAGTAGGAAGGGCATTCAGCCTGTGTGATGCATAAACCGATGATTCTGTGTATTAGTTACAACTAAGGGGGAAATTGAGGCTTTACTGTACATGCCTTTTTATAGCAAAAGAGACCATCAAAGGTCGGCAACTAAAAGAGACAGTTAAAACAAAACAGGAACCATCCTCTTCCATTTGATTAACTGTATGAGGACTCTGTTTTGGAAGCTCAGGAGAGGCATATTGGTGACAAGGAAAGGTTCAGAGGAAGACAGCTAAGTGGAGTACAGGGAGATTACCATGTGGAGAAAGGAAAGTAGACAGGGAGACAAGAGTGGATGTTAATAAACTGTGCTGGGGCTTTTTCCAGGCTATCTTATTTAATTTCACTTAGTTGGCAATGATATATTCGTCCAATTTTTACTATTCTTATATGGATAGAGTATAATGTATCCCAGGCCCTCCCTCCCTAGCTGTATGACTTGAGGTGAATTATTTAACTTTCCTGTTATCTAGGTCTGATAATCAGCATGCAGGTGGTTGTTGTGAAACTATAAGGAATTAACCCTTGTGAAGCATTTAGGATATGCCTGGTTTATAGGAAGCACTCAATAAATGTAGGTGATTACAGTAATTAAGTAACTTGTGCAAAGTCTCATAATTATGGTAGGAGTGTCTGACTGGTGATTTCTTTTGGTATTCTACCATGATTCCACCCAGTGAAAGTACTTGTCTGATATCTGTGACCTTCTTTAACAAAATCTGGATAATCTAAAGTGAGGAGGCAATTTTTGAAATTCGAACAATTTCCTTTTGGCCAAGTCTCACTCCCGCGCCACCACCCCTCCCCCAATGAAACAGAACCACTCCACAAAGCTTGTAACACGACTAGGGATGTCCTTCAGCAGGGCTTCTCAGGGCTGCTCTTGGCCGTGAATGGGGAGCCGCTGCCTGCAGCAGGCCTGACTCAGCTATGGTTCCCCCGTGTTTCCACTTGTAAGAGAACCCGTTAAACCCATGAGGGAGAAAAAGCAACAATTCCTGTCTCTGAGCCTTGAGCTGACACAAAGGCAAAAACTGAGCTCAATTGGGCCCATCAGGGTTTGTTTTTAAATTAAATGAAAGCTTATTAGAAGGGAGTGGCCAACTCAGAGAAGTGTGCCTTGGCTAAGGCACACTTAGAGGCTTACCATGGTAGGCTCAAAAATGTAATTTTATTAAGAGAAAATATGAACCTAATGTCTCCAAATGTTGTAATTATTTATCTACTGATGTTTCAACTTGTCCTCTGTGAGTCAGATGCAGATTTAAGCAGAGTTTTAGCAATTATTATGCCAGCATTAGCTTTTCCTCCATATTAGAGTCAAATCAAAAGACCTTTTTTTCTTGTTTTTAATTTTTGTTTCATGACAGGGATGAAAAAATTAACATTTAATGAGGGAAAATAAAAGCCTAAAGCATCTCAGAAGGTCATAAGCATTCCTGCCAACAGAGTTCCAGAAAAAAAAAGAAAGATTTGTGTGCCAAAACATAGACCTCCGGGGAAAAAACTACTTTGGAAGGAACCAGGCCTATGAAGGCCCAAAAGATTGAACCTCTGTGTCAAAGACTGACCCTCACCAAGTTACTCAGGCCACTCTGCACCTTGGTTTCCTTGTCTGAAATAGGACATACAAAATTCTGTTGCACTTTAGGTAATCTATTTGATTTAATTGAAATGACTAAGTTTTGAGGCTTCAAAGTGTGCTTGGCACTTGGATGGAGCTTCACTAATCCATAATAATGTTCTAAATTACCAGACCAGATTACCTGCTGAACAGAGGCAAATTAAGTCTTTTGCCTTCCTGTGTTGAACTAAAGATGAAATATGAACATATTCTTTCCCATATTTAATTCCATACTTCATTATGGGAAGCAAATATAAGAAAAGTATCTGATATGTGAAAAAGGAGAGTCTACCTTTCCCCCCCCAGAGAACTATGAACTCTGAAGATTGGAAGAGGCCATAGAGGTTGGGCAGTCCACGCTTGATGCCTTCTATGTAAGTGAAAATGGATCCACTGTTCCAGGGAAGATGGCTAAGTTTGATTATCCAGAATTTTTTACAACTTTTACGTCAAATCATTCTTAAATTTTTAAAAAAGAGCCTTTAATTAAATTATCATTTACTGCTGCACATGTTCTAACATTTTAACCATAAACTCGTCTATAAGCAAAGATAGTTAAATGGTGAGAAAAAACATGGGAAATAGTTATTTGCTTTAAATTTCAGCTAAATTGAGATACAGGCAAATATTCCAAGAGTAATTCAAGATACAAAACAATGAGAGACACTGATAATGGTGTTAAATCAATAAAATATACATTAAATGCCTGTTGTGTCAAGTCAGAGTGCTAGATGCTTCAAAGGAACAAATAATATATGGTGCATGCTTTGACCCCAGGGATTTTCAGATGGTGTTTTGTAGAGACCAAGACCATTTTGGATAAAGTGGAGCTAAGAGAAATTCAAGGAAACAGTACATAACCAAGACCCTTGTCTTTTAGGATGGTGTAGAATCCTCCAATATTTAATGTGAAAAATTTCCACTGCTGGTAAAACGTTTGCAAATGTTATCATCTATGTAGACTATTTTTGCTTTCACTTATATTGTTCCCCTTTCCAGGGAGTTCATTCATCAGAAATTCCTCCAAAGAAGATCATTTTGTTTGCATAACATAATTTTAAATAGCTCTTCTTTATCGTCGTTACTCTTCCTATGGGTTACTTCAGAAAGAAACCTATACTATTGACTATTGAAACCTATACTATACTAGCTTGCATTTATTTTGGATTTCAAGTCCAGTAAATTTAATTTTCTTGTTGCTAATTAAAATTAGATTTCTGCTCAACTGACAAGAATTTACTAAATCCATAATATGAATGAAGAATGGATCTTCATACTAAGGGGAGGAGGGTGATGATACACAAGATTAAAGCATGACTGCCCCCATAAGGAGTTTACAGACTAGTTGGGCAAACAAGGTGAAAAATCTGAGATGTCACAGTAAAGAAGAGGGCGTTTCTTTATGGAAAAATTTCTTCTTTCCAGCTAACCTTTATGAAGGAAGGATGATTAAGTACAAAGAGTGTGGTCTGGATAAGCCAAGGGAGGAAACAAGCCAATGTGAAAGAGAAATGAAAGCCCCAGCTCTTTAGGGTCTTCCTGCCATCACCGATAAAATGTTAACTAAGGAGAAAAACGGATACCTTCGAAGGACTTTGCTGCCAAGGGGCTTGGCATTTCCATAATGGTGGGGAAGGAAAGACATCTCTGATTTCCATAGTATTTTGTAATTAATTTGGTGCTCTTATGGAAAATTAATTGGTTTTTTGATAATGAAATAGAAAGAAATATTCAGACTCTGGCATATTAAAAGAAATTCTCTTTAATAGACCCAGTGTCAGCCTGATAATGTGGTCTTGCTCCCTCAGGTGCTCGGATGCAGTTCTAGGGTAGCCCGAGAGAGCCTCGGTGCCTGAACAGTTAAGCAAGCTTTTCCCTTGCAACTAAAGCTAAGCAGATTAATTAAAACTTAAAAGCATTATGATTTAGTTATGAATAACAGTTTGCAGTGACAGAGCTCCCTGTCTATAATTCACCATAACAAAATGACACTTGGGCTCGCTGCTGCTATAATTAGCTTTTGATATACTATTTCTTGGAAATTTCTCACCAGCTACAGCCTGTGTGTTTCCAGATGTCCTGCACATACTTAAAAATGGTAAACATTAATTTATAGGGATGACAGCTGTGGGTCAAGTTTGAGGTTGATTGATAATTCCTTATTCAAATATGTGCCTATGCTGCTTCATTTGTCATCTCCTAGTGAAAGAGAAAGCCATTCTACCACATTCCTAGTTAATATTTCATTTTTTTTTCATAAATTATCTGTAAAAGCAAAAAGCAATAGAATGTAGACCTTTCTCCACCATATGGCATGGAATATTAATGGAGCTAAGCGCTTTTTAAAATTATTTTGCAGCTAGAAGGGTTGTGATTTGTTAACCTGACAACTTGTATTTGCACAGTGCTAAGCACACAGTGGGTGCTCAATAAATGCGGCCTAGCGACTGGGAGTACCTCAAAATGTTTTCTAGGTGACAGGCTATAATTTCTCCAAGCAAATTTCCCATTTTATAAATTAAGAAGTAGCAGACCTTAGAAGTTTTCCTAATATGTGATAGGTCACATTCAACAGAATGTTTAAAGAGTACGGAAAATGACCCCGTGCTAAGAGAAAATATGTTCTCCAATTTATTGGGTTAGTTTTAAAGCATATATCATACCAAGCCTCCTTTCTCTGGAATATCTGTATGGAGCCAAAAAAGATCCCCAAAACATAAAAAAAACTCAATCCTTTGGCAAATTTTCTTTTCTATAAGGCATCAGATTAGTTGACTGAACTTTCCACTGAACTGGCCAATTTTTCCAGTTTTGAAATGACTATGCAGGATCTTAGTACTTTGGGGTCACAAAAGCCATGTTCAGAATGCCTGAGTTTCTGCTATGAAAATGTAGGCTGAACTTACATGCAACAAAAGATACCAACAGTGCAATAAATATATGAATACAACACAACTAGTCATTGGGTCTTATGCAGACCAAAAATCTGGAAAATGACCAATTTTGACTAAACTGGATGTATTAGTGCCATGTAACCAGCTACTTAGCCTATATTTTTCTAACTAAATTAATCCAAGCAAGGGACTAGGTCCTCTTATAGAGCTACCAGTAACCAATTGTTGTTTTAAAAAAATTTGGCTCCCTGGAAACAAGGAATGATTGTCATTTCCATTTCATAGTCACTTAATAATTATGAATCTGTTATTCCACAAAGCATCCCTCTAGCCAGAAAATGTTATTTCAATGGATTCATATACAAAATGAGGAAATTAAGACACAAGTAATTTTGGTTACTTGCCTAAGGTCAATTGGCAAGTAAACAAAGAACACAATTCAGTGAGTTTTTTCTTAAGTTGAATTCCATGTTTTCCAACATAGGTGTTGACTGGTCATTAAATTTTTATCTTTCTAGCTGTGCTAAATGTTTATGATACTCTGAGTCTTTGACCATATCCCATAATAGGCATTTATTAGAATAGGGTTGGACAAGTGGGCAGAGCAGTTTGTAGTAAACTCATAAGGTAAAGCTTTTTGTTGTGTTTTTTGGGAGTCTGAAACCTCAACTCAGATTACTAGTGAAATTGGTGCACTTTGCTGAGATAAAGTTAGGTAGACAGATGGAGTGGCTGGGTAACTCTCAGGCTCTGTGGTGATTGCAAAAATGAGACAAAAGTATAAGAACAACATATTTATATTGTGATATAGAAATATTGGTAATAATGCAGGGTTTTATTTAAAAAATATCCAGTATTCATAAAAGACTCAGTGAAGCTAAATTCTCAAGGCAAATCAAAATAAAAATATAGCACAATGTCAAGGAAAAACTGAAATTTATAAAACTTTAAATGTTAAACATATAATATCATTCTAATAAAGTTTAGCACTTGATCTTAATAAAAATAAATCATATAAAAATAAGCTAATCCCAAAATTAAAATGAAGAAAATTTATCTTGAAAATGGAAAATAAAATAAGTGATCTTTTATAAAAAATATTGCAGTTGTGAAAGACAATGTATCAATATTACAATTGATTTTTTTAGCAAATCAATTTTATTGATACATATTAATAAAGCATAAATCCACCCAAAGTATACAATTAGTGGCATTTGGTATAATCACATAGTTGTGGACTTATCACTTCAATCATCATTAAAGCACTTTCATTCTTCCAATACCATTAATACTAAAAATAATAAAAAACAAACAAAAACTCATCACCTCTCTATCTCTCTGTGCTTTCCCTGTTGTACATAGCTGCTGTTCTGTTCCCATCTCTCTAGTTTATCTGTATTTATATTTTGTAAAAAAGAGTCTTGTATGTGCAATATTACCCATATTCATATTTCATATGAGATTTTAGGGTGTTTTATAGCATCATGTTACATTTTTTAGTTTTCCTTCTAGTAATAAATGTGACCTTAGACTTTCCATTCAACAGCTGTCATTCTTGGGAAAACACTTCCAATGATAGAAGCAACTTTTCTGACTCTACACTAGTTATAACTATGTTAGTAATAAATTATCTGCAAATATTTTCTTTATGTCAACTTCAAATAATCCCATGTCTTATTCATCCATAAGAACATCCTGGAAAAAAAAAGTCTGTTTTAGGGAGGGAGAAGCAGGGACAAGATTTTTTTCTTGGTAGCTCGCTTTATCATTTTTTTCTTTCAAGGGAAGCTGTCATTTGTCTTTTCTATTCTTCATCTCCTTTGGCTCTGTCATCATCTTTAGTCTTTAACTTGTTCTAAAGCTTTGGCTATTATAGCAATTTCAATATTCATATTCATGGTCTATTTTTTTTGGTAAGTCTTTAACCTAAAGTAAGAATTACTCATGCAATATGAGCTTTGCTTTGTTGATTCTCTTTTTCTTTTTCCTCTAAATAATTATGGAGAAATTAGATTTTCCAGGGTCCCATCCCCCTTAGAAGCTTCAAACAACAAACAAAAACAGGCAAAACCATCTTTCTAAGTACTCTGTAAAACAGTTAAAGGGTTACAATAGCAGGGCAAGTACTAATTCAAGAAAAAAACAACTTAAAAATGGTAGGTTCAAAAAAAAAAGGTAGGTTCCTTCCCCACACCCTCCTCAGGTCAATTTTAAGCTGGCTCATTCTCTCAGTGTAGGTCCCTGGTCCTAGTTCTGGAGAGAGCAAAGTAACACTTGTGCATAGAGTAGAATGCATATATGACTATGCCAGTCTGTCTAGTGACAGCCTGAAGGATTGAACCATGGCACTCATGGCAGACTTACCATCCCAGATCTTGCTCTGTGTGTAGAGTGTGCTTGAGGGCAACTAGAATGCTGTAGGAGAGCATTCAAATTATAGTTGCCTAGGGCAAATGATTACTGGCTGTGAGACATAGAGTGTAGCACTTGTAATTAGGAGGAAAGTCTGTTTTCTCAGAGAAAAGGTGCATTTGGATCTGTATTAATGGCATAATTCCTAAGGCCACTTGTACATACCCAACACAAAATACATGCTCCAAATTACCAGGGAGGACACTATCCTTTTGCTGCAGACTATTCTTTAAACTCGTTGTTAGGAAGGCTATTTCTAAAGGAGAGCCCACACACAGATCAATCTGCAGAGGCTGGGAAAGGTGTTTCTTTCCTTCCTTCCTTCTTTCCATCCCCTTCTCCTTCTTTTTCTACCTCTTAAAATTTAAGGAAATCTCTGTCATAACACGACCTGGATACAAACTTAAGAGACAGATGTCTCAGTAAATAAATTCCAGAGACAACATATAAAAATGTCAAAATGTCCAGCATGAAACAAAATATTGCAAAATATACAAAACAAAGCCCACAAGAAATGAGGGTCCAAGCAAAGGAGCAGGATAAAGCACTAAAAGCCATTAACAAAGAGGACCAGTCCTTGGACATACAACACAGAAACTCTTTAAAAATTGTCCTAAATATGCTCAAAGAGCTAAAGGAAAACACAAGGAACTAAATGAATTCAGGCAAATTACAGTCAAACAAAGAATATCAATGAAGAGTTAGCAGTCATAAAAAGGAACCAAATAGAGTTGAAAAGCACAGTAACAGAAAGAGAAAATCTTTATAGGTGCATGACAGCATATTGGAGCTGCCAGAAGACAGAGTCAGTGAACTCAAATATAAGGACAATTAAACTAATTCAATCTGAAGAGCAGAAAGAAGAAGGAATGAGGAAAAGTGAACAGAGCCTGAGGAAGCTCTGAGACACCATCAAACATAACAATATTGGCATTTTTGGAGTCCCAGAAGGAAAAAGATAAAAAGGGACAGAAAGAATAGTCAAAGAAATAATGATTGAAAACTTCCCAAATTTATTGAAAGACATGAATATACACATCCAAGATGCTCAATAAAATCCAAAGAGAATAAACCCAAATAGAACCACACACTGATACACATTATAATTCAACTGTTGCATGCCAAAGACAAAGGGAGAATCCTGAAAGTCAAAAGAGAGAAGCAATATTACATGTACAAAGGAGACTTAATGAAATTAAGGGCCAATTTCTCACCAGAAACTATGGAGGCAAGAAGGCAGTGAGATGACATATTTAAAGTACTGAAAGGAAAATAAAAAACCCAACCAAGAATTCTTTGTCTGGAAAAACTGTCTTTCAAAAATTAAGAAGAGATTAAGACATTCCCAGATAAGCAAAAGTTGAAAGAGTTTGTCACAGAACAACCATACAAGATATGTTGAAGGGGTTTCTTAAGGTTAAAAGGAAAGGACACTAGACAATGGGTTGATGTCACATGAAGAAATAAAGGTCTCCAGTAGGTAATGACATGAATAAACATAGATGCCATATCATATTTTTGGTTTGTATTTCACTTCTCACGGGATTTAAAATACAAATGGGTGGAAATGATGATAAATCAATGGTTTGGGACTCATAATGTATAAATAAGTAATTTAATGACAAGAACAACACAAAGATCGAGGTTGCATGGGTATAGGAACAAAGTTTGTGTATGCTGTTGACTTTAAATTCATATAAAAACAGGATTGCTAAAGCCTTTGGATTAAATTTCATTCATCTGGTAAACACAAAGAAAATATTGGAAAAGTAGGCATATAAGTTATTAAGAAAGGATTCTAAAGGGTTAATTCCAAAAGATCAGCTAAATACAAAAATAAGCAATAATGGAAGAATTGAGGGAAAAAAACATAGAAGACTTACAAAAACCAAAGAACAAAATGACAGAAGCAAGTCTCGTACTATCAGTTGTTACTCTAAATGTAAATGGGTTAAACTCTCCAGTCAAAAAGCAGAGATTGGCAGAATCAATTAAAAAGCATGATCTCACTATATGCTATTTACAACAGACTCACCTTAAATTCCAAGACACAAGTAGAGTAAAAGTGAAGGGTTGGAAAAAAATATTTTCATGCAACTAGTAACCAAAAGAGAGTACAGGTGGCTGTACTAATATCAGACAAAATAGACATTAATTAAAAACTGTAAAAGGATTGAAGAAGGACACTATATATTGATAAAAGAGTCCATTAATCAAGAATATATAACAGGTATAGATATATACATAACTAAAAACAAAGCCCCAAATGAAGCAAACATTGACAGATTTAAAGGAAGAAACAGAAGGATCTACATTAATAGTAAGAGACTTCAACATACTCTTTTCAATAATGGATAAAACATCTAGACAGGAGAATCAATAAGGAAATAGAAGGATTGAATAGTACTGTAAATAGATTAGACCTAACATATATAGACCACTACTCAACAACAGCAGAATAGTCATCCTTCTCAAGTGAACATAGACCATTTTCTAGGATAGACCATATGATAAGTCACAAGACAATCTCTATAACTTTTTTAGAAATTTAAATCATACAACATATCTTCTATAACCACAATGGAATGAAACTAAAAATCAATAACCAAATGAGAACTCAAAATTTCACAAATATTGGAAATTAAACAATATACTCTTAACCAACCAATGGATCAAAGAAATCACAAGGGAAATTAGGAGATATTTTGAGATGAATGAAAATGAAAACACAGCATACTAGAACTTATGGGATTCAGAAAAGGCAGTGCTCAGAGGAAAATTTTGAGCTATAAGTGCTTACATTAAATGAGATGAAAGCTCTCAAATCAGTAACATAACCTCACACTTGAAGGAACTAGAAAAAGAAGAACAAACTCTACCCAATGTGACCAGAAGGAAGAAAATAATAAATATTAGAGCAGAAATAAATGAAAAAGAGAATAGGAAAATCACAGAGAGAATTGAAACCAACAGTTAGTTCTATGAAAAGATCAATGAAATTGACAAACCTTTAGCTAGACTGACAAAGAATACTGGTATTAAAGAACAGTTTCTAAATTGGGAGAATGTTTTCTAATTTAAAATGTTAATGTAATATAGATAGATATTAGATAGGTGGATAGGTAGGTAGGTAGGTAGATAGATTGATTGATGGATAGGGCTAGGGATAGAGATAGATAGTTATATCACACAGTGTATATGATTCAGATTTAAGAGTTTTTATATCTCTCCATAACCATATTACACCAACAAATTTTCTGTCATTTCCATCTCAGAAACCTCTCTTCTGGGTAATTAGATATAGTGTCTGCTACCTTATATTAATACAATGTCTTCTTAAGCCATGAAAAATATTTCTTCTATTTAGCCCTTGGAGAAGTTATGTCACTTCTTAGCAGTTGCTAAACTGCTGCCAAAATTTTGAAAACTTTGAATTATGACCTTTTATTGTCTCTGCCACCAGGGAACTCAGAACCCTATTTGCCATCCTTCTTTAATAATTATGCAGGAGTTTTGGTGTGCACTTAGGTATACTAATTTTATCCATTTTAATTTACTTGCTTACTCTAATTTTCACTCTGCCTCTCAGCATTTTCCTATGGTGCTGTATGTTTTTTTTGTATGCCTCAAAATTTTTTTTGCTGGTGAGGGGGAACCAAGCAAAATAGAAAAACAAGGAGGGAATTAAAGGAAATAGAAAAAGAGGAAAATTATGAAAGGAGAAGTGAAGTAAGAAGAGAAAAGAAAAAAAATCTATGACAGGTTAAACAAGTATACAATTAATTTGGACTCCATAAACAGCCGAGCAAATGGTTTCATATATCACTCTCACGTCCCCAACAAATCAGATTTGGAATACTTTTTCAATGTTTAACTTCTTATGAACTTATTCTGATATGAGTTCCCCAATGGGCAGGAACCACATCTTATTCATCTCTTAATCTCCCAAGCCCACACTGATGTCTAAGACAGTGCTTAGAGCGTAAGAGAATTTTAGTGATCTGCTGCTGAATCGAAATACATTACGCAGTACTCAGATCTTCAGGCTGGTGGGAAATATTTTGGTATTTATTTCATGTTTTTTAAATTATTTGGGCAGAAACACAATGATCAGGTGGAAAAAGAAACAAAGTCCTCCAATGCTTAAGGTAAGGGTAGAAAAGGGCTATGTGGATGATTTTTCTTCTGCATGAAAAGGACATGGCTCTTTCAAATTCAGCAGCTGAGTGGATCCATATGCCTTCCAGGCAGAATGTAGCCAGGGTAATGCTACAGATAATGTAATTAATTAACCCGTTTGTAGTCTCAAGATTTCAAACTCTAGGTAATAGCATTTGTATAGTAATTTTCCTTGGTTCCATATAAGATCTTTAGTAGAATCACAAAATAAGATTTGCATTTAAATGTAAATGGTGGAAGTAAGGCAATGAAAGTTATTAAAATGAATACTTGATAAATTTGGACAAAAGTGGCTTACTGCAATAAACTATCTTTCATGATCATTTGTATTCAGGAAATCATTGGTGAATGTCCATGGTGTTTAATCTGCATTGTAACTCCTATTCTGATTTGGTTTCATAATTTGCGTTTCTTGTTAAATGAATGATGATTTCAAATTCTTGGGGTGGGAAGGGCTAGCCTTATTTTATAGAAAACAATAAGTTTAAATTTATTTAATCCATTTAATTTAGAGTGTGCTTGAAATAAATCTATAGCAGGGCCTGGACTTTCAGGGAGAACAAATGAATGAGAGATTTGCTGAAATGAAGGTCATAAAGGCAGTCAGTTTTCCTTAAAGAGATTCAACGTTGGAACGTCTTCCCAAAAACTGAAGTGGAGCAGAATGTTAAATGTATATAGGAAATAGCTCTAAAGTAGAGGGATTAGACATAGAAAATGGTGCCAAACTAGACCTCTGTAAAATTTATTAGATTATAGGTATTCTAAAAACATGTTAGTCTTCAAAATTGACCACTGGAAAATATCACATAATAGAAGGTTACTCATATGTGGGGGGAAAAACATTTTTCATAAGCTCAGTTGCTCCTTTTCGTTTCCTCTCCCATTCTTTCTTTTCCTTCCTCCCCTCCTCTTTTTCCATTCATTTATATCTCTGAAGTTAAAGAAAAGATACATCTAAAGAAATTATTTTGCTATTTTATTAGAATTCTGTACATTCTGAGACAGATTTCTTTTTCTCAACTTGTCTCTTAATTGTAGAGACAAGTTATATTTCAACTTGTCTCTTAATTGTAGAAATCAATGATATTAATGTGTCCAGTATTCATATTGATGGTATTAATAGCAGCTATTTAATTGTGAGCCTTTAAACAGCCATATTAAAAAAAAAGATCTGCAATATAATCTTACCAAAATGTTATTTCAATGCCAATAAAAACCAATGAATAGACTGAAAACTGTAGTAAATAAAACCCTGTTATTTCACTTTGGGGACTGCAGTCCTTGCCCAGCCTGAGGTCTTTTGCTGAAAATAAGATTGGTTGCTCTAGTTTAGCTTTAGAAGATAATCACAACAAAAATAGTTCATGATAGTCTCATTAGCCAATAAGCAACGAGGATATAATGAGTGGGGTAGCTGAGGAAAACACGAAGAAGACCCAGTGGCAGAGGTATGTAGGCAAAGGTATCTGTCAACAGATACCATAGAATTTCATAGTAGGGAATGTGCTGCGTGAATTAAGCAGTCAGTTTTAGGATAGTGTCAGAGGTATGCTCAGATGTAAGTGAATTTTTCTACAGCGATGAAGCTTTCAAGTCTGGCCATAGAACAGGAGTGTGATTTTTCTGAATTGACAGGAAAGGCACAATTGTTGAGATATCCAGAATCTTTAAAAATGTGTTCCATGACCAGACCTGGGGAGATTATTGCCTCCCTGAGCTAGCACCTGTAATCATTTTCTGATTGTGTGCCCTTGGATCAGATTTTACATCCTATAAGCTTGGGATTTTGGATATCAAGAGGTAAGACGTTTGAATAGAGAAGAAAATCATTTTATAACATAATTTTTCACATGGATCTATTTGACTTGGAGCACAGCCTGCCACTCCTAATCCATTTTATATCCATATCTTTCAAGCTATGGATATCTCTGTGGACAGGGATATAAAATAAACGACTCCATTCTTTGGATTGTCTTTTCCTTTGGACATAACTCTTGTAGGGCTGACAGTGTCTGAGTGGAATCTCAGGAAATCCATGGTCCAAATGAGAGACACTTCTGCATGTCCCTTTCCAGGTATCTAGAATCAAGCCACAAACCCAAGGGACTTCCAATAAATAGACATTTACTGCTACAACTGCAACTACCAGATATAATGATCAATAGAATAAAAAATCGAATCCTACTCAAAGCTCCATTGTAGTTTTATTTTAACAAAACCCGAAAGCCAGTAAGGAAGAATCGGTTATAGAGAATGGGGAGAAATTTTGCTTGGTTTCTTATAATGACAAAAGAAACTTGTTGAACATGGAAACATTCTCTCAAGCATCATTTGTATACTAAGTGGGAAAAAAATGAGAGAGAGAGGTAAGATTTCTCTTAAAGTACGAGTGAGCCTTAAGATGAAGGGAAAATGAAAGCAATCGGCATGGGGGTGTGGAGGGAGTGCTGCCAAAACTTCCTCCCTAAAATCCAAGAAAATGAAGGAAGTGCGTTGCCTAGCCCTTTATATGGTACATTCCATCTACCCTGGTCACCAAGTCTGAGTCCTTAGAAATGCTTTGCCATTCAGAGTAGGATTTCAAGAAATGATTCCAGACTTGTGATTCAATCCCAATGGCCTCGTCCTCCTGTTATAATTTCTTAACCTGATTCGTTCAATTTTTTGCTTAGAAGCGAGAGGCCACTTATATCAATGGGAACAGAGTTTTGGTAATCAACTATTTTCCTTCATATTCTCCATCTAAATGTACTTCCTACTCTTTATTGCTTTGCCTTTGAAAAATATATTTCTAACAGGGGAAGCTAGTTTACGTCAGTACCAGAAATACATACTCTTTGGAGTTTCTAATCTACTAATTTTGCCCCAAAAACTTGAAAGCTGTTTGAGGGTAGAATTAGGAAATGAGAAAAAGTAGGTACATTAAGGAAGAATATTTCCTGCACAAACAAGGATATTCCTAATTGCCAGGTCTATAACTTTTCTATTGTTCTTGATCCTATTTGAAGGTGCACAAAATTCCAGCATGTGATCTGAAGGCTTGCAGATCTGCCTTTGGAGTGTTTTTCTTGATACCTGGAGGTTCTAGGAGACATCGGAAATTCCGTAGTCAGTAATTCTTTATTATATGTATTTGTCTACTTAAACAGTTTTTGCAAAAGAAGTCTCCAGGTTGCATTTTTCTATACAGTTCCCCTCTCCCTTTTAGCACTCATCTGTAACAATATTGTATTTTCCTATGACTCTCTGTCATTGATCCTGGGGGAATTGATCCTTCCTTATATTTCTTCCCTTTCAATTCACGTGTCTCTTGGCCCAGAGCTGTAGATAAGCACTTTGGAAAATAGAGCTAAAGAAAACTATTCGAAAACATGGCTAGTGATATAGTACAGTATTTATAATAGCAGAATCATAATTTGATTAAAAAACTGTATTGCCTCCCAAATATATTATGCTGCTATTGAAATCATGATTTTTCATAAAGAATTTGTAACAACATGGAGGAAAGCCTTATTGTATGAGAAGTTATCATAGCCACCTATAAAACTATGGCTAATATAGTTCAATTATATAGAAATTATAAACATAGACAGTACACCGACATATGCAAAGATTATCCCTGATTGTTGGAATTATATTCTAAATACAGCAGTGAGCAGGTATTTCTAACATAAAATAAAAACTGGAATCCAATTTACTCAACACCTACTGGCTTCTAGGTACTGTGTTTAGGCACATTAGCTGTTACTACAGTTAATCCTTGACAAAACAGTATAAAGTAAATATTAATTTCATTTTACATAAAAGAAACCTACATCTCAGAAATGTTGACTCAATTTCGTTAGGTCACACAGCAATATACATTGAACTTAGAAATGTGCTACATGCTTTTTAGCAGCTTACAGACATTAACTCATTTAATTTTCAAAACAGTCCTTTGAAGACATTCTATTATTATCCCCATTTAGCAGGTGAAGAAACTGAAAACTCAGGGAGGTTAATTAATGTATTCGAGGCCACACTGCAAATAAGTGACAGTGTGTGTTAGTTTGCCAAAAGCTGCCAGTGCAAAAATACCAGAAATGGGTTGGCTTTTTATAAAGGGGATTTATTTGGGGATTTAGTCACAGTCTGAGGCTGTGAAAATGTCCAAATCAAGGTATCATCAGAGATGCTTTCTCACCAAATGTCGGCTGCTGATGATTCTGGATGCCTGCCACGTGGTTAGGCAAGATTGCAGGTCTGCTGGTCTTGCGCTGCTTTCTCCTGGAGCTCAGCTGTGATCAGTCCATCAAGCATCTTTCTCTGGGCCTCGGCTCCTTGAGCCTCTTGGGGTTTCTGTCTTTCTGCAGCTGTAGGTGAACCTGGAGTCCTCTCTCTCACATGACTGGGTCAAAATGGCAGAGCTCCCTTTTCTGTGTCTCTCCTCTCTGTGTTCTCAGTTTACATAAGACACAACAAAATGGTGGAGATGCAACCGGAGGCAGGCCTCACTGACATAGCCCAATCAAAAGCAGTAAAGCGATTCTAATCGACTGATCTAATCAAAGGTCTCTTAACTGAATTTAGTCAAGGGACCCCATACCCTAAGGAATGGATAAGTTCAAAAACATAACCTTTTCAGGGATTCACAAAAGATGTCACACAAGTTATATTTGAATCCAGAACTTTCTGACTTGTCTTTGTCTTTCTACCATATTACACTGCTCCTCAAAAAAACACACACAAACAAACAACAACAACAACAAAAGTACCGTTAACAAGTATGTTAAGGAAAGACAGGGATATTCAATATGGAAGGGAAGGAATAATATTTTATCTCTGCATAGATATCTCATTTAGTTAGTTGTTATTGCTGAGCACTCTGATCTTGTCCTAAAATTTGTGCAATATATGTGAAAACATTAACTTTTGCATAATATCTATCTTCTGAGAATTTTACAATTCAGGTAGTAAATGTTTTCTGGTGTCTCAGTAAATGTTTATTGGTGTTCCAACTGGTAATAATCCTTGTCTGACAGAAGCAGAGAATGGAAAGTTTTGTATCCATTCTCAATCTGCAAATAATGCACGCTGTGGGACTATATTCATATGATGATTTTTCTTGGCTAATAATGGCTTCCTGTCTATTATTGGGCTCAGGAAATGCATATAAAATTGCAAACAGTACTGTCGTGAATATGGTATGTCACCAAAAACTGGTCTGGAAACTCAAAAGATAGATAAGAAATAATGAGATTTATAGATTCATTAGCATTTGAATGATGAAACATGTATATGTGTTACTCCTTTGATCAATACTGCCCTGGAGGAAAAGTACTGTATTTAATTGTCTTTTCCTGTCCTCCCATTATAGACATCTGGTTGCTATGCAGTCCTGTAGCGGTATGTTTCATTGCCTCAGTATTGTAGAATTCAAGTTCATATTTTACTACCAGTAGTGGCATATGTTACGAAGAAATGTATGGAAAGTATGAGCAGAATGCTAGAACTATGTTCAGGAGGAGAGCTCCTTTATTCTATACACATTCTCCAGGCTCGACCAGCAGGCATCCTGTAGGTGAATACTATATCATAAGTTTGAGTGATTTTATTATATATACATTGTCTTATATACATCCCAGAGCTGCTTTGCTAAAAGCGTGCCAATACACTATGAGTTTCCTTTTTATAGCTGTCTAATTTTTTCAATTACCCAAACCTTTTGCGAACTCTGCCTACTGATACAAGGCTGAAGCGACATTTTATTGTGCAGAAATCAGGTAAATTAGAGTCAGAGGCCTGGGATCAAATGCTGGCTTCATTGTTTTCTATCTATATGATATTCAGAAAATTATTAAATCCATGCCTTAGTTTCCTGGTCTGTGAAAGGGGGACGTAAATACCTATGTCTTGGGATTTTTAGGAAAGTTAAATGAGTAACACAAATAAAAAAACCCCGTTCATATATAATATCCTCTTTCTCCCTTTCACTTCAATTATCCACATGGATTAAGTGTGCAGTTGGAGGAGTTTACATGCAGTAGTACTCTAAAACAAGTTTTGCCACACAAGATATTTTTAAATTAGAAATGTATTATCTGACATTTATGGGGAGCAGTTTTGCCAATGTTAAGCTTGTATTAAAATTATTTGCTGAAGTGTTGGTGAGTATGTGGAAGGATAGTACTGCAGAAGTAAGTGGGTGGACGATGGAAGCCAGTGTGGGATATCCAATATGCTCTGAAAAAAATATAAAGTGCATATTCTATAAGTGGATAATTGAGAATTTCTTATTTTGAGTTTCTATGCTTCTGACCTGGTGGCGTGCCTGCAAGGGATGGAGTAATCCAGGAGTTAATGGAGGGCAAATTTTAAAATGCCCTGAAAGGTATCTTGCTATACAGAAAGAAGCTAGTGTCTACAGGTTTCTGCTTGTTAATTTCTATGGTACCTGCTACTGGGGAAATCGTCCTCATTTGCATTGTCTTTCAGTGACCTACCTGGAGGCAAACACCTGCAGACACTTTATGTTCAAAGAAGTATCACTTGGGACAGAGACCCACATCCATTCAGTGCAACCAACTATGTTAAAATAACATTATGGGCAAATATTTCAAAGCTTAACATTTGAAATGATCGCGTAATATACTATTTTACCCCCTTATTGCTCATGAGTAATATATAACGCTGCCAACATGACTTCTTGGCCTATCCTTTGCCCTGTGTGCTTTAAACAACTCAGATAGAATTCTTACAGTGTTTTAATTGTGGGAATTCAATAACACATTCCCTTTTTTTTAAGGAAAAGAAAAAGTCCCTGGTGAAAGAATGATTTGATTTCAGTTGAAAATAAAGAATGAAAAAGAGAAAATAAAAGAAAAACATATTTGGAAATGTGAATAGGTATATGTTACTTATAAATTATGCATGTGTATATGATTGCATATTAAACAGAATCTGTTAGTCATAAAAGAATAAACATTTGCATATTGAATCATATATAAATGTGTTTATTCTAAATGCAAGTATACATGCATGTATAATGAGTAATATAGATTGCCCACATAATTTCAATTTACAAATTTTACATTTTAAGAAAAAATGCTCAGGAAGAAAAAGACAGGTTCTTTTTAAAAACCAAAAAACAAACAAACAAAAAAACACAGTTATTTCCTTTGGCTCTGCTTACATTACCCAAAATAATAGTTTGGGATTAAAACATTTCCTGTCTTGGACTAATGTTCAAAGTCCTATTTATTTTATGCTATTAGTTTTATTTGTGTGTGTGCGTGTGTGTGTGTGTGTGCTTAAATAGTTGTAGCAACATAGGTTCAACTGGTTAGGAGTTATGTGATATTAAATAAATTATACACTATCCCTTACCCGCCCCCTCCAGGAATTGTCAAGATCCTGTTTGCATTGAGGCTATAAAGTTTATGTTTGGCTTAGTTACAGAGTCCACTGAAGGAAGAAAATCAAGCCAAATTTAAAGAAAGTTGGTTAAGCATTTTCAAAGAGATCACGACTTAAAAAGTAACATGTTTGGCACATGTGCAGTAGAAATGTAGTTGGTTATTTTTTTTAATGACTGAAACAATTAAAAAGTCTGCGTTAAAGATTTCTTTCCCTTAGGGAGCCATACTTAAAGGAGTTTGTGTTTAGGACTTGGGCTTTCATTTGGAACTTTCTCAGCCACAGAAATAAACAATAAAATTTTGTATAATTTATATCATACGACACTCATCAATTAATTTTTTCGTTGGTGTTGAGAAGCCTGAGGTAAGTCCTCTCACAATCCCTGGTAGTAGATTGGGTTTGTCTGTCTTCTGAAGATGAGGAAATTGAGAGACAGAAAGAGGGAATATTTGACCACGTTCATGAACAGAAATAGGATGTGGTCACAGATATTTGCGTAATGACCCAGGGACTTAGGTTACAAGAGCCACCAACAGATGACCTCCCTTCCACCTTCAGAAAGGCCACCATGCCCCTGGCCACAAGCCTTCACTCATGGCGTTAACTTACTATTGACAGATGTTATTGACCATCCTGCTGATAGATGGATCTTTTCTCCTCAAGTAGATTGCAAGATTCATGAGGATTTATATTTTCGTTTTGCCTTCCTCATCTACTCTGTCCAACATTATACTTTCGATGGAGAATGGGTTTATTAGATATTTGGTTGAAAAATTGGCTTCTGGAAGTATTGTACTGCAAATTGAATGTTTTACCTTAGAAAGTTAAAATTTTTTTTAAAAATGAAAGAACCGCGGAAGATGCTAAAATAAGTGAGACTTTTTAGAAATAACTACTGAGTTCCAGTGATGCAATTCACACATCTCAGGAAGAAGTATATATTATGGCTTTTAATGATGGCCAATTTCTATTTTCTTCTACAGGCCATCAGACATCTCCTGGGTCCACAAAACAGAATGGACCCTCTCTTTGTGAGCGACTCATTTTATTCTCGAGGGCTATAGCTCACAAGTAGGGGAGTGGAGGCATTTCTATTGTCAGAGCAGGTCAAATAAGCCCTGGTTGTAAGAAAATGGTACTTTGGTTTTCTTTGTCAAATGTATTTGCTTTTATCTTTACTGGTGTGAAGTAATTCAGAGAAAGAATGATTGAAGTAAAAAAATTCCAAATATATGGTGTTTCTAGGAAAAGAATCACCCAACCCCCTAATAGAATTTGAGACCTGCTCAACTAATTAGAGGATAGACACTATTCCTTCTTCTGGTAGAGTTAATATTAATTCTAAAATTCCAAAGCCAAAGACTCATCAACTACTAGTAGAGTGTGTTCTAAAGCAGGGGGCAAGCAAAGAGGCAAATGCAGTTATGCATTGTCTATCCCTCACATATCCCATTGGATGATAGCTGAATTAGAAGTTTCGAGGACATCTCTTCCACAACAGTCCCTCTTCCTAGTTTTTCCTCGAAGAAACCACGCACAACTCTAAAAATATTAATAGATAATTACCAGTGCCTTCATTTGCAAGTTCTATTCCTTTTCCCTCCTTACCCTTCTGTGCCAGCTCCTCTTCCTCATCATATAATTCAGCACGGGAATAAAGAATCAAGGAGGGGGGACAGTGAACTTAGCTACAAAATAAGTCAAGGGAGAAATGAAGTACTAATTAAGAAAGCCGGGGTGTTATGCAAATGGCTCATGCACCGAAGGCAGCCTAATGAATGTGCCCGGAGTGGATGGGGCGTCTTCGCCACGCCGACAGCTGGCTCCCAGGAAGGTCAGGCACAGGCGGGCGCGCGGCAGCATAATCCTTCAGATTGGCAGCTCTGCCCCCTGGTCACCGTTTGATTATCTCCCAAATTGCTGTATTTCACAGAGATAATGATTTTTTATGGTCACAGATTTGAAGACAACTGCTGTATCCTCAGGGTTGTCGTTCTGCAAGGAGATGCTGCTGCTTCCTTCAGAAGACAGCGAGGGGGAGAGAGGGAGAGAGTTTCTTCTCCTTTTCTCTCCCTCACATCTTACTTCCTGGAATGTTTTATTATCGTAATGAAAGCCATATATATTATTAAGGACACCGCCCCAGATCCGATTAGTCCCAATCCTTCTTCTATTCCTTAGCCTGTGTGTTGGTCTGAAAATCTCTTACCCGGGTCTTCTAAGCATTCCAGTACTTTCTCCTACTTGTGAGAAGGATGTGGTCCTCTCTGCAGGCCCTCAAAGTCTGCACTTCAAAAGAGGAAGGGAAGGTTCATCTTGGCGACCACTCCAGTTGTGTGTGTGAGTGCGTGTGCATGTGTGTGGGGAGTTCGGTGTGGCTCATTACCTGGGGCCCATCCTCTGAGAGAGCTCGGGCAGGACGGGGCAGGAAGAAAACCTGGGTGTCTCCTCCTGTGTCTGAACTTAGAGGTTGGTGGAGAAGGAGACCACAACTCTCAGTTTCTTTTAAGCTCTTTTAAAAATTCTTTGAGTTGGGAACTTTTGGCAAGAGCTCCCAAGTAGCAGAGTCACTGAATTCCTAAGTATGAGCAACCAGGAACAAAACAGGTTTAAACTTTTTTTTTTCACCTTATTTTCTGAGAAACTTTAGGTTACTAAAAAGTCACATAGAAAATATAGGGGGTTCCCATATACTCTATGCCTCCACCCCACAAATCCTCCCCCACCAATAACATCCTACATGAGTACGGTACATTTGTTACGATTGATGAACAAATATGGAAGTGTCGCTACTAACCACGGTCATTGGTTTATATTATGGTCTTCCTTTTGCACTGTATAATTCTATAGGTACTGACAAAATACATAATGGCCTGTGTCTGTCACTGCAAGATCATGCAGAGCAATTCCAATGCCCCAAAGATGCCCTATATTCCCCATGCTTTCCTCTCCCTCCTCTCAGAAACTCTGGTGACCACTGTCTTTATATCAATTTTATAAGTTCTTCCATTACTAGAATAATAATGTCTACTTTTGTCCATAGTTACATTCTCCCCTTACCATTGTTTGTTCTTCAGTCCTGAGGATTTGGGGATGGTGATGCCCACTCTGCTTCCTATTGAGAGGGGGCTTAGATCCCATGGGGCAGATAAATGGAAATATCTTGCTTTTAAACTTTTGATTCCTCCCCATAAAGATTAGTTTGTCTATCATTAGTTATTTTATGATTACTTGTGAGCTCAAGGTTTACAGGGACATTTCCTTTAAGAGGGTGACCACTGATGCTTTGGTGTAAGTACATTTTATATTGATACTAGGGCCATTGCTGAGGTCGTGTGAACCCAGTTTCTGCGAGATTGTTCTTGTGACCGTTTGGTATTTGACTGGATAAGGAACATCAAGGTTTTGGCAAGAGCTGCAACTTGAAAATCATCAGGTTTCATTTCAGCCTTAATTATTCTAACAACACTGGTATTTTAAAATTTATGAAGAAAGGGATTGCTAGGGATTCATATTTTAAATGACTTCTCTAGACATAATTGAAGAAAAACATAAATAGTGTAATTGAAGCCCAATTGTCTTGAGGTCTCCATGGTGCTTATTTAGAAAACATGAATCCAAAAGTGGACTGATTATATCCTGTTTCCCATCCAATATTAATTTCTTCATATTTTCCATTGTTTGCACTATATTTAGTTAACACATTTATTTTATTTAGAACACACAAGTTATTTATATGTGGGGCTCTGTACCTCTACCTACAGAGTTGTCTTTCAGAAAAAAAATGAAAAGGAAAGATTCTGACTACCATTTATCTTCACGTGTCTATAGATAAAAAGCATGGCTGCAAAACTAAGTGTTTCTTTGGTGCAATTGCCCACCAAGCAGTTGGTCCCAGCAAATTATTTTTAACCTGAAAGCCCAGGTGAGTTTACATTTGAAGAATAGCTTGACAGATGAGATGCATCCCGATGTGTTTTTGAAAATGTCCCTATTGTAAGTAGCAAAGCCTGATTTGAAAAATAAATAAAGATATCATTCTCTCAACAGTTTCAATGATTCTGAGCAGGCATTGATGTAGGAATAAAGAAAATAAATACAGCAGGGTAAGGCAGCAGGGTTTTGGGTGGGTTGCTATTGTAGAAAGTCTGGTCAGGGAAGTCCCTATGAGAAGGGGCTATTTGAGCTGAGAGATGAAGTAGAGGGCAAGGGAGTCAAAGCAGAAGGAATGGCAAAACGCAAGGCTCTGCGTTAGGATGTTGCATGACCTGTTTTGAGAAATAGCAAGGGGACCAGTGTGGAACAGAGTAAGAGAGGGAGGAGATGAGGTTCAATGATTGGCTTGGGGTCAGATCATAGAAGTTTTGTGGATAATGGGAGGGAGATTGGATTCTAATCTAATGGGGTAGATAACTTTCAGTCATTTTCTGCAGGTAGACGTTGAGGATTTCCATGGTTTATAATTGTGAAAAACACCAAAGTGAACATTCTGTATACACACCTTTGCATACTTGCTTACTTGTTCACTCAGTCTTTCCATAAATGTTATTGAGTGTCTACTTTGTGCCAGCTGCTATTATGCACTGGGGATTCAACAGTGGAGAAAACAGACATAGTCTCTCCCCACATTTATCCTCAGGATAAATTTTAATTATTTCTTAAGTAAATGGTTTTAGAAGTGAAATTACTTAGTAAAAAAGAATGCACTTATCAAAATCACATGCACAAATGATATACTTAACAATCAACGTCCGTACTGACCTCCACTGGAAGATGACGGAGACTATTTCCTCTTTTCCAAAGAGGGTGCCCCCTAAAGAGAGCACTGACAAAAGAAAGAATGTATTTAGTTTTTAAAATTTGCATTTATCTAATAATTTATTTAGAGGAATATGTTTACATTTTCTACTTTCAATGGCTTACTAAGTGTAGGGTTCTTCCCTCCCATGCTAACAGGTAGGCTAGATATTACTTATGCTTTAGTAAACACAGCTAAGCACAACCATGAATGCTAACATTTATAAGGCACTTGGAACCCAGGGGGAAGCCCTGTTGTCTTCCTGCTTTAGCCCACTAGACTGTAAGCTCTCTGTTCAAGGGTCCTATTTCTTTCATTCACCATTATTTGCCTCTGTTTCTAGCACAGAACCTAACTTAGGGAAACTCATAAGTATTTGTTGAACACTTTGCATGTATAAATGAAAAATTGAGGCCTAGCAATTTTGAATAACAAGATCCCATAGCTCATAAGTGGGGATTTGCTCCCAGCAGTCTTTGTCCAGAAGCTGGGCCCTTAGCCAAGGTGATTGTAATTATTCATGAACAAAAGTCATTGCACCTAAAATATGTGCACACCACCGTTTCCTGCCTTCCGTCTGTTTATAGTCAGATTGCCTGTGCTGCATAGTTGTGCCAACCATCTTCAATTTCCCAAAGGCTATTCCGATTTTATGTAACTCTATTCCATTCAGTAGAGACATTGTGATCAATTTACATCTTCAACCCTGACCTCTTCCAGATGCTCCAGCATTTTTTCTATTTGATTGCTTTACCTACATGTTTTGTAGCATCTCACACACAAAACATCCAATACCAACTCTTTATTCCACCGCTACCCTCACAATCTGCTCTTCATTTAAACTCGCAAATTTCAGTAAAGGATACAACTATTTATTGATGTGCTCAGGTTAAACAAACAAACAACAACAGCAAAAACAAAAACTAGTTGTTATCCTTGATTCCTATCTTTCTCTTGTACCTCACCAAACATTTCTCAGAAAGTCCACCTTGAAAATATATCCCAGATATGGTGGTGTTTGCTCCAACATAGTCATTTCTTGCCTAGATGACTGGAATAGCTTCATAATTGATTTCCCTCCTTCCACTTTTGCCCGCTTACCATCTACTTGCAGAATGATCTTTGGAAACATAAATACATTCCCTGTGCAAAACCTTCAACAGATTCATCATATTTGGAATACGTGACAACTCCCCGCCTCCTGGTCCTACCTCGCCTTTTGTAACACTCTGCCTTAGCCTCCGCATACCACCTACGATGACCTTACTGATACCTCAGTCTGTCAAACTGATCCCCACCTCAGGGCCTTTGTACTGCTCTTCCCTCTGCCTGGAATACTTCCTTCTTTCAGTTCATCCAGGCATTTCCTCAAAAGTCTTCTTAGAGAGGCTGTTTCTGAGCACTCTATCTAAAATAGTTTCTCCCCTCCCTGACACTCCTTCGCTGCCTGCTTCATTTTTCCTCATAGCACTTCGCTATATGACACTTATTATTATTTATTACTCTACTTGCTTATTGATTCTCTTCTCCACTAAAATGTGAGCTCCATAAAGATGGAGATTTTGGCTTGCTCCACCAGAACAGCACTTGACATATTTTGGAGAGTTGATAAATATAGTTAAATAAGTGAATGTATGTAATTGAATTTTGTGTCTTTGTCACATAGCCCTTCCAACAAACAACAACAATGCAAAAAAGTAATTGAATCATGTGACCTGACTTACTTGGGAAAATATAGTAATTTTTCCTATAGTATCCAGCACTATCTAGGGAGAATAATAGATGCTCTGAAAGGTATCTACTCTTGGGAAATCTACTTAGGATAACAGAATTCTGTTTTAATGATTCCAAGCATTGTTTAGATGTGATAGTGAAATCTTGAGCCCAGAATGGTCCTATTATTGGTAGTGTGAGATGCCTCTGTTGTCCCCAGATGTGATAAAGTGAGGTCATGTACTTTATGTGGTCATGCACTTCTGGATGGTGGATTCTAAGAGGAAGTCAGAAAGAGAGAAGTGGTCGTGTGTGTGCATGCCCACACACATGTATGTGTGTTATGGCTTAGAAGAAATGTTAGGGTAGAAGGACACATGGTTTCCGTAGATGTAGACCTAACTCGGATTTCCCCTGGGAATTGCTGAGTTAGGAGAAGCTGGTTGGGATCTTGTCTCAGGTAATCACGCAAGCAGACAAAACTGTTCCCCAGATTCTGAATACCACCACTTCTTCTCCAGATCACAACAGTTTCCTCATCCCCTGCCCATTGAGACATTTCCTCATTTCCTACTTTGAGTGTAGGGAAAGTTTCCCTGCAGAAGAGTCAAGTAAAAAAGTCAAGTCAAAAGCCATCTATAAAGGGGGACAGTAAGCTTTAAAAATAGGGAATAAAGATGTCATCTCTGAGATGTAAGCTATACATGTCATAGAGCTGGGTAAAAAAAACTGTTTCCTTTAAATTGTATTATTTTCTCAAAATGTTTCAAAATTCAAATGGTATAAGAGAATCCAGTAAAAAGTCTCCCCCTACTTTCTGCCCTCTGACCACCTAGTTTTCCTTCTCAAGGCCTACAATGATATTGGTTTCTCATAAATCCTTCTCGAGATCATTTATACAAATGTAAGATAAGCTGTACATGCTATATATATGATATATGAGTATATATGTCTATAGTGTAAATTCCACATATTTCAATATATGTTAATGGTAGAAAATCTTGGAATTCTATATTCATGTCTTTTTAGCAGGGACTGGAACTAGACTGCCTGAATTCAAATTTTGACTGTGCCAAATACTAGCTAAGTGGTCTCATACCAGTTAGTTAATCTCTCTGTGCCTCTGTTTTATCATCTGTAAAGTAAGAAATGTAGTTATATGCACCTTATGGGGTTGTTGTGGATGAGATAAGTTAATATGCACACAAAACACTTAGCACAGTTTCTGTCACATCATAATTACTGAATGAAATTTGGTTGTTACTATTATTCCTATCTTTATCATTTGATTTTGAACATCACTCCCATGTTAATGCATTAAGAGGTCCCTTACTTTATTTTTTTATTTTTTATTTTTTAAAGAAGCTTTAGATGACATAAATGTTACATCAAAAATATAGGGGATTCCTACATACCCCACCCCCTCCCCCTCCCCCACTTCCCCATTAGCAAAATCTTTCATTAGCGTGGTGTATTTGTTCAACTGATGAACACATATTGAAGCACTGCTACAAACCTGAATAGCATTTCAGTATAAGGCTGCTCCTTAATGTATTTCACTTTATCCTATTTAGGATTTCCCACTAATATTTTGCTATTTCAAGGAATTCTATAATGAATAACTTTTCATGTTGATCATTTTAGATATGGTGAGTGTATCTATAAATAAATTCCTTAAAGTGGAATAGGTCACATGTACATATATTCACCTTTTTTTTTTAATATTACCCAGTTGCCCTCCATAGATGATGTACCAAGTTATGCTCTCACCAGCAGTGTATTAAGTGTTGTTTCCCGAAAACTCACATCCTTGATAGGTGAAAAATAGTGTCTGCATTGTTTAAATTTACATTTCCATTATTAGGAACGAGTTTCAAAATAGTTTCATCTGCTTAAGAGTCATTTGTTAATGCACTTTTTTTTTTTTTTATTATTGGGAACACTAGACTATTCCTACTTATTTATAGGTGCGTCTTAGGTTTTAGAGCAATATATGTTACAAGTATTTTCCCAGTGACTATTTTTTAAATTTTGGCTTTATTCATGATGTTTTTTGCTATGCACATAATTTTTTATATTATTGAATTAGTCATATTTTCTTTTATGAATATGATAATTTGCCTTCTAGGGAAAAGTTTAAATGAGTTGCAATTAAAGTCTATAGAGCCATAAGACTCCGGTTTCAGTTTAAAATTATTTTTGGCTCCTTCTCGCCCCTATTTGAATTTAAGTTGTTTGACAGCAGGACTTGCATGAATTAAGTCATATAAGTTGCTTTAGATGAATTAGCCCATTTAAACCTCATAATATCACCAAGAATTCAGGACAGCTACCATTCTTATTTCACAGAGGAGTAAACTAAGCCTCAGAGAGGGTAAAGAACTTGCTCAGTAGGAAACAGCTAAAACGAGGTGCTACAGTTCCAACCCACACACTAGGCTCTGTGGAAGGCATAATCAATGAAGGTTAATGGCCTTTTCTCCCTAACAGATTCAATTCTCACAATCTGTAACAAAAGGACACCTGGTCTCACCCCAATCACTCTCTCCCGAAACTCCAACTCCACCCCAACACAGATGAAATATCCTGGAGAAAATGTGTAAAATGTATAAGTCATCAAAATCATGTATTCAGAGTCTAAAGCTGAGCTTATTCAACTATTTCTCTTCCTCACATGTTGACATACAAATGGGCATATCCTCCTTTTGTTTCCCTCTACAAAGAGAGGTTTGCATGCTGAGTATTCTAGACTTATCTATGTAATTGAGATTAAGCCATCAGTCAAGCTGGAACCTAAGGATGACCTAGAACTGGTGAGCAGTGGGCTAGGTAGAGGCATCATGAAGACGTCTGAGACACTGTGCATCTTGAAGGTCGCAATGGCCTCCCCACTTGGATGTATAGAAGAAAACCTGGATGCTGTATTTGATTGACAATGATATCTCTGCAAACAGAGAAACCAAAAGGGGCCTTCAAAGTGGCAGTAAGTAGACACTGCCCTCTTGAACTGATTTATCGTTAACAAACTGATCACTTAGGGATTTCATTCATGCTGATTATTCATACTAAACAAAACTAAAACAACCTTTGCACATTCCACACAGTAAAGTACCTTAGAAGTACATCATCGTGGCAACCTCCATATTCCTAATCCAAGGAGCATTATTAATCATTTCATTCAATGTCACTCATGCTTATCATTTTTTTCACCCCAGAAGCATTTTTTCATTATTTTTAAGTGAATAATTCTATCAATAAGCATTAAAGTAAAATCATTCTGCTTTTTTGGTCCTTCAATCCTGGACTTCATTTTTTTTCTGGCTGTAAGGACTCACTCTGTCAGGCACAGCTCCACTATATAACTGAGTTATATAGATATGTATCTGCTAACTTGCCAAGAAAGCTCTGTATTAAGTAATGTAGAATATAAGAGATGGATGAGTCAGGCTAGCTGTGCCTTCAAGGAACTTCCAGTCTAGTAGTAGATTGTAAAGAACAATATTGAAGGATCAGTCATTGTCACTGTCTCTAGGGTGTCTCTGGGTAAAGCAAGAGACAAGCAGGTTAGTTTAATTCCTATCCATCAGGAGAGCCACCAGCCTCTCCCCCTCTGGGTAGAAGTGCTTATGGGTGAAGACAAAATCTGAACCTCTGAACTCTTAGCACTTGCAGAGCTTTGGCAGGGCATCACGCAGAGTTATTTTAGCTTATTATCATCTCGAGATGTCAAGGAGAGATAGAAAAGAGACCAAAGAATGAAAGGTGAAAATTAGAATCATGTTTTCTATAATGCTACTGACTTAAAAAGTAGTCACATTGAAGATGGCTCTTTCACTTGGAAATGTGGTTTTACTATTGTTAATTATTTTTGAAGAGTCATCCCATGAAGTACCTTTCTTTGAAATATATTCATTCATTCAACAAACATTTATTGAGAATCTACAGTGCGCCGTGCACAAGGGCGTACCATATCAGGCCTGCACCCAGGCAGGGTCTCTGTACTCTGCACTGAATGTTCCACCCCGGGCCACAGGGCTTGTTCCCTGACCTCTTTCTCATCTTTCCTCAAATGAGCCTTCCCCTGGCCGTCTCTCCCCACTCCCCATGTACCTCCTAGCCCCCTTCCTAATCCTGTTTTTCTTCCTAGCATTTGTCATTACTTATTTTTTTAATAATAAATTGTCTTTTTTTAAAATATTCATAAATCACAAAAAATGTTACGTTAAAAAATATAAGATGTTCCCACATACCCCACTTCCCACTCCTCCGCTCCTCCCACATCAACAACCTCTTTCATCATTGTGGCCCATTTATTATGCCATACATTTTACTTATTTATATTGTTTTATTTCTGTAGGGATTAAGAATACAACAGCGAACAAAGTAAACAAAAATCCTTGCTCTCTCCGCATTTATCTCCTAGTAGGAGATATGGATAATAAAAGACAAAGAAGAAAATATGACGATGTATAGAACGATAAGAATAAATACTAATAAATTAAAGTAGGGAGAGAGAAAGGCTGTGTTAGGTAATGTTGCCGTTTTAGATAAAGATCATTCCAGGCAGAGGAGCTGCACAGGCAAAGGCCCAGAGGGGAAAGCAGGCCTGGCACACTGGAGGAGCAATCAGGAGACCACGGAGGTTGCAGAGGGATGAGCTGGGTACAGGGAAGGGGGAGAAAGGGGTCCTAAGACCTGAGGAGTGGGTCAGGCCACAGGGATTCGAAGGTAATTTTTAACAAAATTCAGGCTTCAAGGAGATTAAGGATTGTGTTTAAAAGGACATAATTGTGATATGGAGCTCTGGGTTGGCAGAATCTTATCAGTAATGCTTCCCCAAGTGTTCACTATAAGGATAAAGAAAAGAAATGGATGAGCAAGCAAAAGTGAGATAACACTGTCAGATCAGTGTTATATAAGGTATCCCGGTATTTTAATTAAATGCATAATCACCTCAATTATCAACAATGGGTAAGTACAAACTAATCATCCAAATTAAAGTTATAGACTATTTGGCACACTAGCCTCCTCTTCCTCTTGGTTTGGAGGAACTTTAGTTGGTTTACCCCTCAGGCCTGGTGCAAGACATACAGTTGGTATGTTCAGTGTGGAATACTTTGAGCATCTTTTGGCTATCATAATATAATTTAATGCTAGCGAGTTATATCGTGCTGTGTCTGGGGGCCTCCATGAAAGAGGCACATTTTGAATACAGGAAATCAATATAAATAAATAGAATAATTGACTGACCCACGTGCATTTCTGATTGGTTGGAATCTCTAATTCGCCTCAAGTTCCTCTGATCCAGTGATAGAAGGGTCTCTTTTGAGCAATTCCCTGGCACTGTTTACAATGCAGAAGTCACAAAATCAAATGTCCCCAGGACAAAGCCAATTCAGACTGTGTAAACAACAGAGAATGACAGAGCCTGTGGCTACACTGGAGAATATATGCCTCACCTACAATCAAATTGAAATTTTTGAAAAATACTTTGCTGTCCAAAAGTGTCAGCTCTTGAATGCTGCACAAGCCTGGCACTCTACTAATATCATTCCATAAATTATCTCATTAGCCCCTCATAGTAAGTTGTACAAGGTAGGTGACCCTATCATGTTCATTTTAGCATAAGAAGACAAAGGCTGGAGAAGTGAAATACATTGTTATTAAAATGCAGCCTCAGAGCCTGGAGATAGGCACTCTTGTTTTGTAATCTGAGATCTTCGCCACAGTATGCGCAGGTCATATATGCCAAATAAGTAGTCAGCTATTTTTTCCTTATGGTTTATGAAGTATGCAACGTGTGGAAATATCTAGAGAAGCATTGTCTGATAGAAATATAATGCAAGCCATATATGTAATTTCGAATATTCTAGTAGCCTCATAAAACAGGAAAAAGAAACAGGTGAAATTAAGTTCGATAATATGTGTTAATTAACCCAATATGTGCCAAATAGTGTAACAGTTAGTATTTGTAAATAGATTAGTGAGAATTTGCATTCTTTCTTGATACTAAGTTTTGGGAATCTGGTGTCTATTTTATACTTAAATCACATTTCAATTAAAAGTAGCCACATTCCAAGTGCTCAATAGCCACACCTATTGGCAGCTAATATATTGGAGAAAAAGATCCAAATGATTGGCTAAATTTTTCATGTTTCATTTTTTCCTTTGTATCGTCTAGAATTGTAATTTAATAAAATTCCGTTTTCTGGGATGTTAGGCAGGAGCTCCACCGACGTAGTAATTACAGGGGAGGAGTTGCCAACAGGTGCCTTTCTTCTGCTCTCATTAAGAAGTTTGCACAAACGCTCAGCGTAGAGAGTTTGAGATCCTATGGGTTTATGGCCCAAGTTATATGGCGTTTACACATATGTAATGATGTTACCTAAAATATCCCTTCTTCTAACGGTCTCCTTATGAACCCTTTTGGAGGACGGAATATTTATATGTGTTTTCTATGAACATAAGCATTATAAAGGCACTATGCTTTGTGCCGCTAACTTAAATGAATTTGGAAAGCAAAGTGGAAAACTCTAACTTTATGATAAATGTTACTACCTCCCTTTAATGCATTATTATGTTTTATAGTTAAAATAGAATGGTACATTGAGGCACTTGTGCAGTATATATAAAAGCATAGAGGCAGCGAAGGAGACTGAAAAATTAAGTTTGAGCTTATTAATTTAAGAAAAGACAAAATATCCTCAGACAGCTACAACATCAACTCAAGTGAAAAAGATGCTAACTTGTCAACAGTCTCCACCCCTCATCCTGCCACAGGATGAAGTTAAACCAAGCCATTCCCCCAAGTTGAGAAAGTTCAAATCGTTAGGGGAATGTCCTACATTATACTTTAAATTACTATACTATAGGCATAACTGTCTAGTCGCGTCTCTACCCCGGTGCTTCATAATCGTATACAGATGTACCCGATGTTATGCAATAGACCTGCTCTTTAAAAAGTATTGTGCAAACAAAACAAAACAAAACAAAAACCTTTGGTCTTAAGTTTCCCTCTCTTGTCCCCATTTCGACTTCCAGCTACCAATCTTGACAGCAAAATTCTTCGAAAGAGCTGTCTGTACTTGGTGTCTCAAATTGATTTCCTTAGCTCTAGTGAATTTGATGCTTCATGACTTTGTCAAAAAAACTTCTTAGATCATTGCCATGAGTTTTCCCTAAAAAAAGTAGAAGCAAAATGACCAAGTGCCTTTTCTCTAGGAAGGAAAACAGGTATACACCTGGGTGATGTCTGCAGACATCTCTCTCCCCTGCAAATATCCTGTTCATCACAGTCCAAAATCTGATTTTTCTCTGACCCACTTCTCAGGATCTGGATCTCAAATGTGTTTGAGAAGCTTGGTCTGTTCTTCATGACAGGGTCTGCAAATTCATGAGATCTACAACTAGACAAAATGATTATTCAAAATTGCCTTCAGGTTGGTCCTACTATCCTTTATAAAGAAATGCAAAGATTCTATGGAATGTATTTTCCTATCTGTCCATAAATCCAGCCATTTAACCATCCATCCATCCATTAATTTATCAACCCACAACTCACCACTGTGTCTTGCACTCACTGTACTTAAGGCCGAGACTTGGTATGTTTTATTAAGCACTGTATTTTCAGTTCCTAGACAGTAACTGTCACAGAGAAGGCATTCATTAAATATGTTGGCTGGCTGGCTGACTGTCTGATTTGGGATTGAGCATGAGGAGAAAGTGACAAAAATATCCCATTCAAGGCTTTATTAAGGCAGTAGTAGTAGTCATCTGATAATATGCCTGCAGATACCAACTATCAAAATAAACATAAAGACTGAAAATAAATATAAACTCCACGCATTCATTTATTCCCTACTGTTTGTGGAATGCTGTAGGCTTAGTGCTCCTCCCTTCCAGCTGCCATTCTAGGGGCTAAGATGAGAGTTGCAAAGCATTTGTCTGTTTGTGTGGTCTAGCTATATTTTCAAAAATGATATGAGGTTAAACCCATCTCATTCTTCATTAACGACATCCACCTTAGATCTCAGAGGAATACTGCTTATTGCTGTCTCAAGCATTAATGCATAATCTCTCTGAGAATTTTTTCTTTTCTAGAGTGAGAATTGATAAGAGCTTGAGAGTATTTCAGGAAGAAATGAAAATCCAGGGACATTTTTTATTCTAAGAAGAAACTCTGCCAGGCATCTGTCCACATGCTCACAAACCCAAAGGTCTGTGTTGCTAGAAGTCTATTGATTTGCATGCCTTCCACATTGTTGCAGTCAGCTCAGCAATAGGTTTGCTCAAAGGGAAGGCAACACAGAACTTTACAAAATAAAGGACAGAAAGAGAGACACAAGAGAGGAGATAAAGCTGGGACCAGGGGACTCACAGCTTCTGGAACTGAGAGCCTTGACCCTAGTTTCCACCTGGTATTTATTGGAAACTACCAAGCAGCTGTTTGCTATTAGAACTGCAACATCATCTATAATAGGGAACAACTGCAACATTTAACAACTGCAACATCTACAATAGAACAGGTGTAACATTTACAATAAGGAATAGGTAAACCAGTTTCCCACAACACCACATCATTTAATTGGTTGTAACATTCAACAGGGACACATGCACACACACACATACACACACACACACTCACCTCAACTTTCTTCTGTTTCAAAATACCAAAAAGTTCACTGGATCTCAGTGGATGTTGAATAATCTTGAGGGTGAGGGGAGAAAGCATGGGAAAGCACTTTACCTGCCAAGCAAGCGACACATATGAGGCTCTGAAACCCTGCTGGGTCATTTCCAAGGGGGTATCAGATACCCGGGCTCATCGAAGCTGCACTGCGATCAATGTTTAGTGCTCTCTGGGGTGAGGCTTTGTCTTCTGGTTCATGTTCAGAAATAACTCAGTTAAAATTTTACACAAGTCTTGAAACGTCATCTGTTTAAAAGGAAAGTATTCTGGGGAAGGCAAATCCTTTAAGTGTCATTAGACATTTGTCCAGTAAATGAGGTGGTTCATAAAGCTATGAGATAACGTAAGTGCAGTAAAGAGGGGCAGGGGAGAAAGACGGTGGGAAGAGGAGGAAAAGGATCTAGGGGTAGCTTTGCCTTCCCCTGAACAAATACATGTCATGTTACTACATTTAAGCTGGTTTGTTGTGAATAACTTTTGTGTTACTTTTATTCTCTGGTAATTATGATAATGTGAACTCCAGTAATTTGTTCTTTTTATCAAAATTCACACTGGATACCAAAGTCCTTCCCTCTACTAGTTGTCTTAACTCTTGAAAATCCTCTTCAGTTGAGTTGGGATTTTCATGACGAAACATTTCATATGAATGTTATGGATTCTGGCATGTTCTTTTTCTGTTCACCCTCTTTTGTAATCTTCCTTATTTTGATCCTGTCGGCTTTCCATGCTATTCTCCTCTCACACTGAACTATAAGCTCTCTCCTCCTCAACCTCTCATGCACTCCACACTTTCCTTTGTTTATCTGATCCTTTACCAGAATTGTCTCCCTCCCTGTTTTTGGAATGCACTGGTTTATCCTTGGGTTCCTGCTGGACGTCTCCTCTGGGCAAGCTTAACAATTAGCAGTAGTGAAAACAGGCATTGGTCTTTGCCAAGAAATGTTCATCTTTTAAGGCACCTAATGATTTCTGTTATTTTATATTTAATTTTCTATTTGGTTCTCTCCACTCCTGTTAGATTAAATATATGTGCATGATTCACCTGTGCATCTCCAGAGATCCTAGCCCTTAATGTCTGCTGGATAAAGGAAAGAATGAGTGAACGAGCAAACAAATGGATGTATGATTGTTCAGATCATACTATCTATGGATCCAATTCTCCCTTTCTATCAGTACAAATAAGCACAGGCGAGGAAAGAAAATTCTCTTTGTACTCATTTTCCAGTTTGTTCAAGTTGGCTTGCACACTACTGGTAAACAGTCTGGCTACTTCTGAAGTCAGTCTCCCAGGTTTGTTTATGCTTTTATAAAACTAGTATGTTCCTTCTCTTTCCCACAAATAGCTCTAGTAGACACAGAGATGCAGATTCAGTAGCATTACTATGCAGATATGTCATATAGGCTCTTTGATGTGATTTTCTTCATTTTTACCCCTTGATTTGGTGATCTCTTTTTAGGTATTCCAACTGGTATGCTTATATGAATTGTGACATATTACACCACTTTTCTTACTATAATAAAACAAATTATGTGGGTATCAACTAGACTTTGGCTTATTTAATACTATTACAAGCATTATAGTCTTGTCTTTCTATTTTTCTTCAGCTCAGACAATGCCTCAAATAAGAACACATTTCTCTAGAATTCAGGCTATTTCATTTGCCAAAGGAGTAGTCTGATTGTCCTACCTTGCTTAATTTTTGTAACATAGGTAGTGTTTTACTTTTCCAGCTGGTAAAACAAATACCATACAATGGGTTGACTTAAACAATGGGATTTATTGACTCATGGTTTCAGGGCTAGGAGAATCCCAAAATTGAGACAATAACAAGGCGATACTTCATTCCCAAACACTGTGGCACTCTGGGGCTGGCTGCTGGTGATCCTTGGTCCTTGGCTTTTCTGTCAGATGGCAATGCACATGGCGACCTCTTTTGGCTTCTCTCTCCCTTTGACTTTTTCTCTGCCTATAAAGGACTCCAGTGATCTGGATTAAAGCCCAACCTGGTTTAGCGGGGCCATGCTTCATCTTGAAAAGACTTTATTTACAATGGCTCCATCTCCACCAGAATGCAGACCAAGACCAATAACGTGTCCAAACTGGGGTGCACAAGTCAATCTACTACAAATAGTCATTTGGTATTTTGCTTACACTCTCTTAAATTATTTGCTATGAGAATGGCAATTGTCTGTTTTGTTCACTCTTCTGTCTCCAATGCTGAAAACAGCACCTGGCACATAGAAGTTGCCCAGAAGATATTTAGTGAATTTGTTATCTATTATATTATGACTTTAATTTATGGCAGTAAATATGTGATTATAAAACAATAAACAATCTAACCATAGTAGACACTTATCCATAAAATATTTATTTCTTAGGTACTCTGTAGGTCCTCATACTATGCTATACACTGCCAGAGATAGTATAGAACCCACAGGCAATATTTAGCTGTGTGATAAGTGTATGTTACTTCCCCTCTCCGGTCCTGAGATTTTTTTCTGCACTAAAATGAAACATTAATGCCGATGATCTACATGATGCTTCCAGTCAGAATGTTGTATGATCTGTATTCTGTCATATGTTTTATGCTCACATGAAACTGAAAAATTATATTGTTGAATGGACAAATCTTATAGATATAAATAAGGCATTAAAGAGATAATAGTGCAAATTTCACAGCATAGATCAAGGATCTATAAACTTTTTTCTGTTAAAAAATATTAGTAAGTACTAAACATTTTAGGCTTTGAAGTCAGACAATCTCTGTCACAATTACTCAACTTTGCTGTTTAGGCTATATATAAAAGAATGGGATGACTGTGTTCCAATAAATCTTTATGTTTTATTTTGCTAAAGGCTGCTGGGAGCAATGTACCAGAAATGTCTTGGCTTTTATAATGGGACTTTATTAAGTTTAAGGCTTACAGTCCTGAGGCGATGAAAATGTCCAAATCAACGCATCATCAGAAATGCTGTCTCATCGAAGGTCGGCTGGAGGTACTTCTGGACTCCTGCCATATGGCAAGGCACACGGAGGCATCTGCCTGTCTGGGTCTCTGCCTTCTCTTCTGGGCTTACTTTCTCTCCGAGCACAGCTGTGGGCATCAGGAATATAGCATGTCTCTTCCCTCTCCTCTGGGGACCCTCTCTTTGAGCCTCTTAGAGGCATTTTCCGAAGCTCTGTGTTCCACTGATTTCAGCCTCCATGTTCTGGCAGCTCCTTCAGCCCCTTGGTGTTCCTCTGTCTCTGCCATCTTTTTCTGTCTCTGCACGTTTCACCTACTTATAAAGGATGCCAGCAAGAGGACCAGGGCCTGGGTTATACTTCCCTGAAGTAATCCAAACAAAGGGTTCCACACCCAGAGGAATGGATTAGTTTTTTTTAAAAATTTCTCTCCCCTTCCTCCCCCCTGCCCCCATTGTCTGCTCTCTGTGTCCATTTGCTGTGTGTTCCTCTGTGTCCACTTGCATTCTTTTCAGTGGCACCAGGAATCTGTGTCTCTTTTTGTTGCATCATTTTGCTGCGTCAGCTCTCCATGTGTGCGATGCCACTCCTGGGCAGGCTGTGCTTTTTTTTTGCATGGGGTGCCTTTCCTTGCAGGGTGCACTCCTTGCGTGTGAGGCTCCCCTACATGGGGGACACCCCTGCATGGCAGGGCACTCCTTGGCACCCATCAGCACTGTGCGTGGGCCAGCTCACCACATGGGTCAGGAGGCCCTGGGTTTGAACCCTGGGTAGGGTTCCCATATGGTAGGTGGACACTCTATCAGTTGAGCCAAATCAGCTTCTTGGATTAGTTTTAAGAACATGATCTTTTCTGGGATCCACAAAAAGCCTCAAACTGTCACACTTTATTTAAGAAAAACTAGCCAAAAGCTAGGTTGGTCCTGTGGGCCAAAGTTTGATGACTGTTGGTGTAGATAATTAAAATGTACAATATGCAGAAAGAGTTTGAGAAGAGAGTCTTTGCGGTGTCCATCTTAGTATTATCAGTAGCCATATTGAACATATGATTTCAAGGTCCTATAACCTTTAGATAGCCTAGCAATTGATTTTTACAACATTGCAATGTGGATATGTTTTAATTTCACAGTGTTTCACTCAGGCAAATCCAGTGGCATTTGCTTTTGAATGTGACAAGATTCTTTCCAAGCTATTGGGGAATAGTTCAGTTCACTGAAGCAGTGGAAAAGTTTCTTGTCAGTCTTCTAATGTGTTTGTCCTAGCTGTTGACTTCCTAAATTTGTAATTGGCTTCTCTGGATTTAGCCACAAGGATGCACTGGTTTCTTATTATAATCTAAGATACTTTAAGTAACTAGTTTCTTGAAAGAAAAAACATGGTCTTAACATTAAAGAGTTTTCTTGTGGGTTGTGAGAATTAAGTAGGAGAGCTTGTATATATTAATGCATTGATTTATTTTTAAGTATTTATTGAGTTGGCTACTATGTTTCTTAAACACTTTTTTAAGCTTTGAGTGTATTGTAGAGAACCAACAAATATGGTCTTAATCCCATAGAGTTCATAGTAACTTACACATTTCTGGCTTTTGCTGTAGGTAAGAAGCTTAGGGAAGTGTGATAGAGTGCTTTCAATTGCAACTAAAAGATGAACCATCTCAAAATGACTTAAGAAAAATTTACCATTGCATATAACAAGAAATCTTAAGATAAGGTCGTTCCAGGGTTGGTTATGCAGTGATTCAGCAATGCTAGCAAGGACCCTGAATCATTACATAATTCTCAGCACATTGGCTTTTCTCCTTTTAAAACTTGTTCTTCATGGTTACAAAATGGCTTCAGCAAAGGCTGCAGTGGGGCCTCCATGTCTCCTGGACATAAAATCTAAATCTTCAGATCTTACCACTTGTGACAGAGAGACTCAAAGCCTACCCCAGTGATTCCTAACTCCCTGTGTTCATGCTTTTGTGTAATTTCTTCTTTTTTGAGCATGGGTGGGCCTTATGACTAGCTTCTAACCAATGGAATACAGCAAAGATGATGTGATGTCACTCCCATGATTATATTACATTTGTTACTTAAGGATCTGTCTTTAGCAGACTGGAGAGAGAGAGTCTCCTTCTGACCTTCGTGAAGTAAACCATCATGTTGGAGAAGCCTTTGTTGCTAGAAGCTGCATGTGCCTCTAGGAACTGTGGACAGCCTATCGAACCTGAGGGTGGCTTCCAGCTTACAGCCAGCAAAATGCTGTAGAAATGAATTCTGCAAACAGTGTGAATCTGTTTGGAAGTAGATTTGTACTCTGTGAAGACTCCAGATGAAAATGTATCTTCACAAACACCTTGAATGAAACTTCATGATACCCTGGGCAGAGAACCCAGCTAAGTCATACGTGGAATCCTGATTTATGGAAACAAATAATAAACAGCTGTTGTTTTAAGCATCTAAGTTTGTGGAAATTTGTTATACAACATTAGAAAACTAATACAGCACTTTTGGATCATCTGCACAATATAGGAATTGGTAGCTTGAGATTTGAGTTTTGAGGCTGAAAACATTCTAAACAATTCACTTCTTTAAGGATAACAGTGTCCCAAGGCAGGACAAAGAAGATGGAAATCTTCTCTTGTGTTTCTTCTTCAAGAGCAAAGAAAGTTTTCCAGAGCTCCCACAACTTTGCTAACAGTTTCGACCTGTCATATTGGACAGAATTGCATCTCAGACTCATTCCTAAATTGGTCACTGATAATGGGAATGTTAATATCATAATGAGGTTAGACTAATCAAGGTTTATCCCTTGGAACTGGGGAGCCTCTTCTTTAGCATGTGACTACATGAGAGTTGACCCAGACTGGGGTTCTGGTGGCAGGAAAGGGGTAGGTAAAAGTGCTTGATGGACAATAACAGTGCCTGCTGGAGCAAGGTCAATGAGACTTCAGTTTTCTCATTTGTAAGAGTAGGGCTTTGGATTAGTTCAGGGTGTGCTAATAGATATGGTAATTGATAGTTGCTTCCTAGAATGTTGTGTCGAGAAGGAGTCTGTGGCCATACCTGTGGTTGGCAGGAAGGACTACAGGAATAGATAAGTAGTGTCTGCTGCTGGCACTAGAGGGACAAGCTTTGTGCAATTGCATTGCTAATAATGTTTAGAACCAACTAGGATGGAAGAATTTAATTTAGTATTGAGCATTTTATTTAATTTTGTTGTGCTTTAGTTTTCTCAACTGTAAAATGAGGATGATAGCAGTGGGTGAAGATGGAATGAGATAATGCACATAACCGTTTTAAACCCAGCATTAAAATGCATGTGTTTTAAGAGTACAAATAAATACTTAATAAATATTATCCATTTTTATTTAGAGATATAGTGATCAGTAGGTATATAGTGATCAGTAGAAATATTTCTTGCATCAATGTAAGATTCAAGGCAAAATTGGCTAAAAAAAGTTGACTCAGTGCAAAATTTCACTCTTGATATTACTATTATTATTTATAGAATTGGTTTGACCAGGACAGTCCTGGATTTGCCTAATGTTCTATTGTAATTATAAATACTCTTTGTTTCATTCTCAAATATGTCCTCGTTTGGACAAAAAATTATATCATAACATTAACTACTGTTCTTACTAAGGTTTCAAGTGAGAAAAACTTTCCCAGGAATACCTCTCTCTTCTAAAGATATTTCTGGCTGATCAGTTCTGAGCTGCTACATAGAAGTCAGAGATTATTGTTTTTCTTAGGTGATCTATTAGGTATATTTCATTTTTGCGTGCAATATCTTAATTAATGTCTGAAACCCCACACTTAACCATTCATTCTTCTTTCTTTCCCCCATGCTACAACGAAGATGACCCTTCTCAGAAGAGGTAATTCACTAGAATGCCTCAGAAGAGGAATTCAAACTGGGTTGGATTGTACTTCATATCAGACGAACCTATTGAACCAAGACTGATTCCCTATTCTGAGGTATTTATCATCTTTTCACAATTATGAAATGATTTATATGAGGTACATGTCATTTATGGAAATGAAGTCTTTCATGAAATCCAGGACAAGTCTACCACATTGATGCAGTTCAAATGAAAGCAAATCAAAGTGAATTGAAAGTATTGTTGCAGGAGTATATGTAAGAAAGTGATAAATTGAGCTGGAACTTGCTATACATTGACCTAGAATGAGTCTTATATTTTATAGAAACTGACATTAACTAAGGTTCCTTTGAGCAGTAAAGATAAGAAAGAAACGAGAATAAAACATATTTGGGTAAGACAAAAAGCCATGAGGACACTGTTTGTTTTTTAGTAGAATATAGCATACCTACCAGAACACTGCAACAGGTGACTGACGGTTCTATTATTTCATTTTTGGGTAACTACCTTATACATTACACATGAACACAGGTTTCTGCCCTCCCCTCATTTGTTATGTTTTACCTTAATGATTTCATGTGGCATATAAATTAGGAAAATCATTGTATTCCAAGAATGATTTAATGGCATATTTAATGTTTCTTTATAAGCATAGGCACTTAATCATCTCAGAAAGAAGAATGTTAAATTCTACACTTGTTCTTAACTTCCTACTTTCTTTCATAGAAGACTGCCATCTCTTTGCCTCCAATTTCTAGGCACCTTGAAATCTGTTCATGGAGTAGAAGGTGAACATCTGGGGGAGCTGTGTGATGTATAGTCTGCTAAAGATATTCTCTACTTCTAAATAGATCTTATTTTCTTAATCTCAAATTTAAGATGTAAAAAGTGTATCATTTTCTCTTATTAAGATACTAAAATCTGAAATTTTCTTTTAAAGTTTGCTCATATATAGAGCACAGCAATGTTTTGCAAAATATTAGGTCTTTCTTTTTGTGTAAATGCCATAGGCAGTATGTGACTCTGTGCCTGCTACAACCTCCATGTGTTTCCTGAGTAAACATCTAGAGTTTGATGTTCTATCATCAGCATATAGCTCATCACCTTAAAGGCATGATTAAGCTAGGGAATCACAAAAGCCATTGGTAAAAAATACAGGCATATAAGCACAACAAAGAGAAATTTTCTGTCAAAGCAGTGCCAAATTAATTTGCCCCTCCGTTACTTAATCATGCATGATAGGTTTTATTGCTACTTCTATAATCTTACTTTTATTAAGATTGCTATCAAACTCAGAATCCATGGATTTTATTAGCACAGGTGCCTAACAAATAAAAAACAAAGCATATTAATGCCATAGAAATCTACAGTCATAGCTAATGGGTTAATTTTTATTTTTCTCATTAAAATTAGACTACAAATGCAGGAAATTCTTAATTTCCTTTATCTTAGTTTCTTTAAAAATAAAATATTATTAGTTTTGGATTGTGTATTTCCAACCCCTCTCTGAATCACAATGACTCTTTAAAGAAAAATGCCAAGAAATCGCCATTTGAGACAGTTCCCTAGAACCACCTGTGTGAGAACACAACCTAAGACAAAGCATGATACATGAATTGGAAATGACAATAATCAGAAAGTTAAAATGAATTGAGCCAAACTGAGCAGACATTCAACCCAGAGAATACTGCTCCGTTTTCCCTTAGAAAATCAAGAACTTGAGAGAGAGCCAGGCAAGTGAAGTGCCAAGGGGGTCTTGGGAGAATTTAGTCTCACTCATGATCTCTATCAGCGCCTTTCCTGGGTTACCCCTAATAAACATATGTAAGAAAAAGAACATGAAAACTTATGTGACAGCAGCTTCAAGATAAGGTCTCAGAGACAAAACCGTAAAACACTTAGGAATAACCTAAAGAGAAAAGTGTCCAAAAACATATGAATTTAGGTATAAAATCCTATCAAAAGACAAAAGAACTTTGCAACAAATGGGAAAAAATACCATAGTCTTTTTTTTTTTTAAAGTTTTCCTAGAACAAGTATGTATATTTAATGTACATACTAATCCAAAGCTTTTGTGTGTGGGGTGGGGTGGGGTGGGGAGTGTTGTATAAAATGATCTAAAGGAAGAATAAATGCCTGAGAATAGTCAACAACTGTATGAAACAGCAGAATCGTGAGGGATGACTTGTCTTAGCCAATATCAGAATGTACTCATAAGTCATGGTAATCAGATCAATATGGTAATAGCATAACACCAGACAAATAGGTCAGTAGAATAGAATAAAAATACAAGAATAAATGCAAGCATGACCTGAATATTTAACATGTAAAAAGTGCAATTTCAGTCCTGTGAAAGAAGATAGGTTACTTAATAATGGGTATGGGGATAAATAGCTACTGATCTAGATATCCAAAAATAACATTCAGATGAATTAAAGTCTTAACTTTTAAAAAATTGAAATAATATGTATTTTAGAAGAAAATCCTAAACTACATTACATATCCAACTTGAAGAAGGAAGAAACATTTAAACCAAGACTGGATTGATTATAAATTTAACTTAATCGAGGTATCTCTGTGGATGCAATTTTATGTAGCCTTTAAAAAAGAATTCACTAAAGTTTTACCAGTTGACTTGGAGGAATATTTTTCTGAGTGATTGTCAGGTAGCAAAAGCCAGGTGCAGAAAGTGCAGAGACTATTATGCCATATATGCATAAAGCAATACGTGTGTGTGTGTGCGTACCACATGTTTATAAAAGATCATTGAGGGCTTGGTAAGAAATGAAGAATAAACGAACAACCACGATGCTAACACAAGGACCTGACTGTGGCAAGGGTGCTGAGGTGGGAGTGATGTGTTTGGAGAAAAGGAGAAGAAGAGCAGAGAAGGGAAAAAGCATGTAAGAAAGAAAAAAATCTAGCACTTAAAATAAAAACAACCGGCATCTGTTATGTGAGATCATTTATGAAGATAACTATGGCCATATATATTGGAATAAATAAAAGTTGTTTCTCAATTAGTAAGTATAGTTCTCTGAACTCTACTTCCAATTGCATTTCTTTTCCTAAGAAGGCCGTGCACTGACTTTCTGGACCCCCCCCATTCTCCAGCACCTGCAGGTCCAGCCACCCCATGGATTGTACATTTGCCCTAACCTGGATGGCTTCTTGTAATGCTTCCAAAAGATACTTTATGCACTAAGAGTTCTACTTGCAGTGGCCAGACTCTACTCAAGGTTATGCTCATCCATCTTCCAATGTGCTAGTTAGAAAATTATATATTATTTATTTCAGCTATCATATATTGAGGGGTCTTGAGCATAGCACTGCTTTGTGCTAAATCCAGTAGGGATTACAAAGAAATATTATCTGGGGCAACTCCTCTCCCCTCCCCAGTGACCCCATCTCTGCTTCTTCACCCCCATCTGCTCCCATTTCCTTCTATACTCCACTCCCCCACCCCTGCAATGATTGCTCACAGTCTTGCTTGGGAATAAAGCAAAAACACAAAAATAATTAGAAAATAATATTGGAGTTAAAGAACAGTGTTAGATGATCTTAGGCCAAACCCTATATTCTCATTGGAACCACTAAAATGATTTCTAATCCGTTTCCTAGCTCCAATGTTCCCAATTCCTTTGACCCCACTCTTTATTTTTCCACACAGCAGCCAAAGCAGTGATGCTTAAAAAATGTATACTGTGTCATTTTCCTTCTCTGCTTTGACCCTCCAATGGGTTACCATCACTTCTGGAATTAAATCCTATGGTCATACTTGCCCTCATGGTCTTCTCTTTCCATGCCTGTGCTTCATCTGCACTGGCTTTCTGGATGTTTCATAAATATACTGTGCACATAAGCACTTCAGGACTCTTCTCTCTGCTTTGAACCCTCTTCACTCATATGTTTACATGGCTTCACTTCATTTGGATCTCTGCTCAAGTGGCCCTTTTCCCCCTTTATAAGAGAAGTTGTGGGTTTACAGAACAATGCTGCATTAAATACAGGATTCCCATATACCAACCTACTATTAACACCTTGCATTGGTGTGGAACATTTGTTATAATTGGTGGTAGCACATTTTTATAATTGTGCTGTTAACTATAGTTTATGGTTTAACATGGTTCACTGTTTGTATGGTGTGGTTCCAAGAATTTTTAACAATAATTTTATTGTTACCATATATACAATCTAACAATGCACCTTTTAATCGTATTCAGATATATATTTCAGAGCTGTTATGTTCACAATATTGGGCTACTATCACCACCACCATTTGTATTGTTCCAATTGGTTATCCTGTGCATTTTAAGCCTTAACTTCCCATTTCCTATTTCCACATCATCCTCTGATAACCTATATTCTAGATTCTGACTCTATGAGTTTTCATATTCAAATTATTTCAAACCAGTGATATACAATATGTGCCCTTTAGTGTCTGGCTTATTTCATTCACTGTGATGTCTTCAAGATTCATCTATGTTGTAACATGTATCAGGACTTCATTCCTTTTTACAGCTGAATAATATTCCATTGTATATGTGTGTGTGTGTATATATATATGTATGTATGTATATATACTAAATTTTATTTATCCATTCATTGACTGATGGACATTTGGGTTGCTTCCATATTTTGGCAATTGTGAATAATGTCACTATGAACATTTGTGTGCAAATTTCTATTTGAGTCCCTGCTTTCAATTCATTATGTATATAACTAATAGTGGAACCACTAGGTCATATGGTAGTTTTATACTTAGCTTTCTGAAAAACTGCCAAACTGTCTTCCAAAGCGACTGCACCATCTTATATTGCAATCAGCAATGGATGACTGTTCCTATTTCTCTGCATCCTTTCCAACATTTTATTTTCCATTTAAAAATAATAGCAGCCTTGTGTTAGGCAATGGTTTCTTAGACTTTACACCTAAAGGACAAGCAACAAAAGAAACAGTAGATAAATGGGACCTCATCAAAATTTAAAAATTTCTGCCTCAAAGAAATTTCATGAAAGAAAAATAACAACCTACATAATGGGAGAAAATATTTGGAAACCATGTATCCAATAAAGGTTTACTATCCAGAATATATAAAGAACTCTTTAATTTAACAACAACAACAAAAAAGACCAACAACCCAAATTAAAAATGAGCAAAAGACTTGAGTAGGCATCTCTCCAAATGTCACATCTTTATAAAGGTCTTTCTTAATCACTCTAGTAAGATGCCAGCCACTCTTCCCCATATATCTTTATCCCTTTACCCTGTTTTATTTTTCTCTTAAGCACTACCAGACATTTATACATATCTATCAATTTACAGTCTACCTCTTCCACTGGACTGTAAGTTCCAGGAGGGTAGAAATTTTGTCTTTCTTATTGATGCATCCTTGACATCTAGAACAGTACTTGGAATATAGTATGTTTTTAATAAATATTCATTGAATGAATTGTGTCAAAAGCACCTATGTTACTAAGTATGAAATGAACAGTACTTGCTCACAGACAGTCATTGTGTACCTGGAATTGTCAGAAAAGACCTCAAGGGAAAAGGATGGGAAGGATGAGAAGTGTAACTTTTCACTGTCAATTTACCTCCAATAAGAGATCAACACCCTGAAGTTGTGGGTCTTCACGTGGGTCTTTTTTTTTTTTTAATTTATTTATTTATTTATCCCCCCCCCCCCCATTGTCTGTTCTCTGTGTCTATTTGCTGCGTCTTGTTTCTTTGTCCGCTTCTGTTGTCATCAGCGGCATGGGAAGTGTGGGCAGCGCCATTCCTGGGCAGGCTGCACTTTCTTTCGCGCTGGGCGGCTCTCCTTACGGGGTGCACTCCTTGTGCGTGAGGCTCCCCTATGTGGAGGACAACCCTATGTGGCAGGACACTCCTTGCACACAGCAGCACTGCGCATGGACCAGCTCCACACGGGTCAAGGAGGCCCCGGGGTTTGAACCGCGGACCTCCCATGTGGTAGACGGATGCCCTAACCACTGGGCCAAGTCCTCTTCCCTTCATGTGGGTCTTGATGATATGTGCTTCTGAGTTAAGAAATCCTTGGGCATGACATAGACTACCCCTTTGGTGACATTTATATGTTAATGTCTCTTTGACCAAGTTCAGGTCCAAGCCCTCAAGTAAACAATGCAAAATGAAATGAATGCTCAAGAACACATGATGCCTTAAATACTTAGCTTAATCATTGGCTGAAGCCATTGACGGTTAAGCTCTCACATGAGGATGACAGTGGTAAGTAGGCTTTACTTGAACTATGTCAGGGCATAGGCCCTGGCAAAACAAAGCCAATGGCAGGGGCAAGTGTGGCTTTATTAAATAACGCATTTAGGGGAAACACTGATTGCTTTTTAAAGCAATTCTAACACCAACCAAACTGGAAAAGGCCCATGATGCCCCTTGGCTCCTTCATGGGAGGGCTAGAAAGCTGGCCTGACATTCGTGAGCAATGTCTCCAGGGATAATGCAGGGTGGGTCCTTTGGGAAACACGCAAGGTGGATTAGGTGTATATTCTAGTATATTCCATACCCACTCAGGTATGGAAATCAAGACTGCAGTTCTGCTAAAGTAATAGCAGGAAAATCTGTCTTCATTGCACTTAAATATCCCATTGATATTTATACAACTAATATTTTATATTATATTATTTTATCTTATATTTATATATATTTTATTTTATATTTATATATAAGACACTAATAATTTAAGTGTCTTCATTGCACTTAAATATCCATTGAGAACACAGGAAAATACCTGTTCAGAGAAATGTGCTTTGAACGACAGAGTGGAAAGAGCACCTATGCCAGAGTCAGGTTCCCCGTCTGTGTATCTTAATCTAAACCTAATGGACGCTGAAATTGTGGGAAAGTCACTTCACCTTTGATACTTGAAAACTTTTTTTCTTTTCATTCCTAAAAGGGACTGTTTTAAAAATTAAACACCTAGTATATAGTACTTGTCCCGTGGTAGGAATTCATTAAATATAGTATTGAAATAATAATGGCCATGATTTATGACACACAATGAGCCAGACATCAAAAAGTGTTTTATATTTATATCTCAATTAATCTTTACAATAGTTCTATGAAATGAGTACTATTCTGATCTTTACTTAACAGACTTAACCCTGGTAACTAAATTTCTACAAAGGTGAAGTAACTTTTCCAAGCTCACAAAGCAAGTGAGTCGGAGATACTGGGATTAAATCCAAGAATTACGACTGGTTTGAATCAATGCTCTCAGCCATGATGTCAAAATGCCTATCCAAATCATTGGAACTTTGTGATAATATTAATAATAACTAATGTGATCTATCATTATTCTTAAACACACCTGGTTTGACCAGATAACAACCTGGAAGGAAAATAATTCATTAATCAACCAGGATTTATTGAGTTACTCCAATGCTCCCACTGCTGTGCTGTATGTAAACTTTCTCACTTACCTTCACGACAACTCTGAACTGGGTATTATTATCCAGCGTTTTCCAGATGATGAAACTGAAGCCTACAGAGGTTAAAGCAGATACTTAAAATCATTCTGGAGCTCAGGATTTGAACCTAAAGCTTATGGGACGTGGTGGGCCAGAGGGTTAGAAGTCCAACATAGCCTCGCTGGGCTAAAATCAAGGTGTCTAGATGGCTGCGTGTCTTTCAGGAGGCTCTACTTTAGACTCAGTTTCCTTGCATTTTCCAGCTTCTACAAGTCTACCCACATTCCTTGGCCTGTGGTCCCCTTTGTCCATCTCCAAAGTCAGCAACATTGTGTCTCTCTAACCATTCTTCCTTGGTCACATCTCTCTCTGAGTCTCCTCTTCTGCCTCTTTCTTCCACTTTTAAGGACCCATGTGATTATTACATTAGGTCCATCTGTATAATCCAAAATAATCCCCCATCACAAGGTACTTAAACTTTATTCCACCTGCAAAGTCCCTTTTTCTGTTTAAGTAACATATTCACAGGCTCTGAGGATTTCGGAGGGTGAACATCTTTGGGGCCCATTTTTCTGTTTATCACATAAAGCAAAGTTTATTTTGAGCAGAAATGCTCTAAATAACTATTTACTTTTCAGTTTATATTAGCATAACATAAATTATACTCCGTATCTCATGGTTTTATTGTTTTGTTCTGTATGCTAGGCCTAAGTCTGACTTTCGAAGAGAATTAGATTTTGAATAAAAAATTATTTTTTCCCAGTTCTATTAAGGGTTTTGCAGCTGTTGTTTTATTCCTGAAAACTACTGAGAGGTGGGGGTGAAAAAAGACTTCATAGCCAGAGGAGAAAACCCCAATCATTTATTATTTCTGTGTGAAGCCTGGGTACACGATATCTTATTCATTGACCTGCATCAGTACCAGTGTTGAAATCTCATTGCTGAGATGTGATGCTATGACCGTGAGGAATGAATTTAGTTCAGAACAGGCAAGACCATTAGTGACAGTCACTGTCTACTTCTGTCATATCAAATCAAGATTTTTGGAATGTCAGAATCTGTTATAACTGGGATTGAATTATGGCAACCTGTCAAAAAAATTTCCACAACAATTAACATTCCCTTGAAGTTAACAGAAAAAAAATACATGCGGCATAATTTGCATAATATATTTACTAAATTCCTTGTCCTAGAGTCTTGGGGGTGGAAGAAATTTTATAGATCCATAGTCTAGTTTTACTATACCACTATGCGATACTTGATCCCTTATCCTTGAAATGTATTTACAAAGTATTTTGTAATCTATACTTTCAAATCAATTCAATTCAAGTGTTTGTAGGTAATCAACAATATATGATATAAACTGCTAGGTGCTGTGCTGGGTATACTAGAGGAATAAAAGATGTCTCTCTCTTCCAGAGCTTAAAAGCTTATTGCTGTAACGTGATGTAAACACAGAAAATAAGTAAGAACATTATAAGTCAGTATACTCTAGTCTGCTCTAGACCAATGGACTATGAAAGCTCAGGATCTGAGCTGATGGTGTTGGAGTCTGGGAGAGACTGAAGGAATGTGCAGGGACTTGAAATAGGTGTTGGAAAATTGAGAGCATGAAATTTTAATTGGAAGGGATGTTTATGAACAAAGTTCCCAAGATCAGAATGAGTGGTTGACGTACAAAGTACATTAAAGTTAGCAAGCTAGAATGAAGGAAAGAGTGCTGTGAAATGTAAGGCTGGGTAATTGTACTTGTGTTTATGAGTGAGTGTGTGCTTGTGGGTCTGGGTAGCATTTATGTAGAGTTCAGTGCTGTGCCATAGCCAAAAGTAAGGATACAATGATAATAGGGGCCGTTATTGAGTGTGCACTAGGGATTTACATGTGTTAATTCATTTAAATTTCACAGCAACTCTGTGGATTAAGTCATTGTAATATCTTAGTCTTCCAGATGGAAAATTGAGGCTTAGAGAAGTTAAGTAAAAGGCCATGGCCACACAACTAGCAAGCGGCAAAGTTGGGCTTATTCACTTTGTTGACGTCAGGGGAACCCATTTCCTTAAGACTGTTGATTATTAGCAAGTATTAGCAAGGTTCTCTTTTGTATTTAAATACAGTCCATTCTACTGTAATGCAACATTGAACTGATGACTTGGTTCATATGTTATTGATAAAAAGGCAGTAAAATCAATATAATGAAGAAATCATGTTGGCTTTTACCTGATTTTCTCCCTTATATTAATAGTTACAGCAATTAGGAACAAGTTTTCTCACAGTTAAAGGGAACGCATTAGTCATATATGATGACTTGAGGGAAAAAAATAGAAAATCTTGCAGAAGTGCCTTCCTTTAATGCAAGAGGTATCTGATTTAGTGGTTTCAATAAACCAACCACTACATTTAAAACCTGTTACTATGTTCATCTTAAAAAGTAGCATGTTATAGAAACCCTTTTGCACTTTCTTTGTATCACAAAACCATGTATCTTGGAAATCCTCTGTATCAGTTCATAGAGATCTTAGTGCTGCATCATATGGATGCACATTTCTTCTTCAACCACTCTCCTAAATCTGGGCATTTAGGTTGTAGCCAACATTGTGCAAGTAAAGACAATGCTGTAATAAATAACCTTCTGCATGTATATTTTTATATTTTTAGAGTGATACCATTGGTGCGAATGCCTAGATTGCTAAATATTGCCATTTTTTTCTTCCTCAGCATTGTATCAACTTGCATTTCCTCTTATCCACATATATAGCAGTGTCTGGTTTCCTAACATGCCAGCAAAATACTTTGTTGAGCTTTTTAATTTTTTGCCAATCCAATAAGTGATACATGGCAACTTAGTGATTTTTACTTTGCGTTTCTCAAATCATAGTGAAGTTGAACATTTTTCATATGCTTAAGATCAATTTAATATATTTTCTGTTGCATTGACAGTTCAAGTCTTTTGCTCATTTTTTATCATGATTTGGGTCCTTGTTCCCTCAAGTTTTAATATATACATACATACAAATACATTTACATACATAAGTGTAAATGCACATACATATCTATGAGATAGATATGCAGTATTAGCCCTTTATCTCTGATATATGTTGCAGATATTTAATATGAATTTGTCACTGGCTTTGTTTTTTGTTTTTTGGGTTTTTTTTGCCATGCAAAGTTGTTTTTGTTTTAACATTTATGGAGTCAAATTTATCATTCTTTTCTTTCAGTGACTCTGGATATTGAGTCATAATAAAAAAAAAAAACTTTCTCCACTTATAAGTTACACAGAATTTCACCTATGTTTTATTCTCATGCATATGTGGTTTCATATTTCCTTTTAGGTCTCTCACACACTGGAATGTATTCTTTTATATGTATGAGATATAGACCTAATGTTAGTTTTGTTTCCATTTGTTTATCCCATTGTTGTGGCACCATCTTTGCCCCAGTGAATTGAGATATCACCTTAATTATATTCTACATTTCCATAGATACTTGTCTGTTTCTGGACTTTCTTTGCGCTTCCATTGTTCTGCCTTTTTTTGTGCTAGTGCTATACTGTTTTAATGATAAGTTCTTTAATATATTTATTTAATAACAGGTAGAGCTAGTCCCCTGCATCGCTTTTCCTTCATAGTGTTTCTTAGCTATTCTTGCACATGTTTTTCTATGTGAATTTTTGCATTACCATGCCAAGTTCCATCTTAAAGTTTGTTAGCTTTTTTTTTTTTTGCTAGAATTGCATTAAATTTTTTAATTAGCTCAGGGAGAACTGATACGTTTATACTGTAGAGTCTTGTCTTTCCAATTATTCAACTCTACCTTTGTGACTTTCAGGAGTATTTTAAAAATTTCTTCATATAGGTTTTGCACATTTCTTGTTAAGTTTATTCCTAAATTATTCAAAATGTGTTTTTTTTCTACCAGTGTGTCTTCTACCTGATTATTGTTTGTGCATATACAGGCTTTCTTAATTTCTGCATGTTAACTTTTTATCCTGTAGCTTTTACTGAATACTTTTACTGACTGGGCCATTTTTATGTTATAGTCTAGAATTTTTTGGTTACCATAATATCATCTTTGAATAAATATACTTTTTTTTACTCCAAATTCTTATGCATCTAGTTAAGCTCTCTTGTCTAATTGCCTTAGCAAATTCGTTGGTCCTGTACAGTTTTAAGCAGTTATGGAGATGGTGGGCATAATTGCCTTATTTCTAATTTTTTAGTGAAAATGTTTCCCCATTAAGTAAGATGCTGGCTTTTACACTCAGGTGTGAGAGTATATGTGTGTGTGTGTGTGTGTTTTTCTTTAGTGTTTTACATTAAGAATGACTGATAAATCTTGCCAAAAGCTTTTTCCGCACCTATGGAAATAATCATGACATCATTCTCCATGTCCTAGTATTTTAATAGAATTGTTATTTTTTGTTGTTACTGATACAGTTACAGAGTTCAGAAGTTTTGAGTCATCTGCACCAATTCCATTTTTCTTGTGTTGTCTGTTTTTAATGCATATTTTTTTCAGAATTCTGTATTTTTCACAGGATCTTCTAGCTGATTTAGCGAAAATTTATGTAGCTGATAAATACAGCCAATCTCAAATTTCAAATCTTAAATAAATATGTGAACACTAATTTTGTTCATCTTCTTGCCAAGAATTTAGTTTTCCCAGATTAGCAGCACTCAAGAGTTTGGTTTTATAGCTCTTCTCAAAAAAATGGTATTATTCTTTATATTTATAAAATTAACCCAGGCCTCAACTAATTTACTCAAACAGTAATATTTTGCCATGTATCATTTTAAACATGAAGGAGTGAGAGATGGAGAATGAAAGAGAAGCAGCAAAAGTGTCTAAAATATAATCAAATGTAAAAAGCTCCTGACTATTAATATTCTACTAGACTAAGATTTCTACTTTTGATGCAAATTGCCTATCTGCGTCACATACATAAATACTTCTAGGTATTTGTTAGCAAGCTTTGTCTTGGGGGACACTCAATACTCTGAGATGTTTCACATATTTTCATCTAAGACTAGATTTCTAATCTTCACCCTTGACCCATGAGTATACAATGCGAGACATGATCTCAAAAACTCAGTCCTGGCATGGGAAGCACAGGCATGCTTGAATGAGGAAGCGCATTCGGGGTTGGCGTTTCTCGCGTGCTGGAAACTAGCTCTGCTGCGTTCCTCTTGAAAGGTGACATTCTTAAACATTACAATACAAGGAGTTCACCTCTTTCCTAGCATCACTAGTGGCATTTCCTATTGTCACAATGAAAAGAATAGAAAGTACATTGGAGGACCTAGAAATAAAAATGATAATTTATGTGGGTAGAATGTTTTACAGTTTATCAAAATATTACTAATATATTATCTCATTAGAGAGATACTTTCAACAACTCTGTAAAGCAGTCAGGACCAGTAATTTCATTTACATTTTCAGAGGGAGCTGAATCTCAAACAGGTAAGGGACAGAGGTTGGATTAGAAACTAGGTCAAGTGATTAAGTTTCTTTCTTCTTTTCACTAAACTTCTCTATCTCTTTGAAGTTTTCATAAGACTTTCACTTTGGTTTTTCATTCTGTAAAGATGGTGGCAGAAGAGAGGAGAGGAATAGATGGCTTGGAGGTTAGTTTCCATCTTCAGAACTCTGTTTCCCACATAACACCACACACACCTTCCACACACTTTTCAGAAATGCCCCATTCTCCCTATTCACACTACTTTTCATATGTTCAGATGTCCTAATTTCTCACTTGAAATATTTTATATTTTAATCTCCCAATTTACCCCTCCATTTTAGCCCTCTTTATTCTATCCTCCATGCTACAGACAAAATATTTCTAAAGCTTTGAGTTAATCTTGTCATTCAGCACTACAGATGTGAGTTGTTCTTCTTTGTATTTGCAGCAAATCCAAAAATGCTTTAGCTTGGTGAACAAGACTCTTCTTCTTACCTCTCCTCCAACTCTAAGTTCCGGCACTGGTGATCACTGAGAGTTGCCTTAACAGGACAGCCTGTGGTGTAATGCCCCCATGCCTTTGCCATGCTGTTGACTCACATGAGAATAGCAGTTTCCATGCACTGTGTATGCTCATTCATCTTCCAAGACTCAAATGGAGCTTCTCCTAAGAAGCCTTATCTGCTTCTCCTCCTCTCAGGTAGAATAGATTGTTCATCTTTTATGCTTCTATTTGACTGCATCCAGACTTCTATATTTTATAGTATGTGCTTCTTTACATGTTTCTCTTTGGGGCTAGTTTATATTTTCTACCATTCTTACAGCCCATGACAGTTCCTGGCACATAATTGGCAATCAAAAAGATTCTTGGAAAAAATTCAGCCTGTTACTTGTTCTCCTCTATATCCAATTCTGAGTGGATTTGCCAGAACAAAGAATGAAATCTGTAGCTCTGGAATGAGAGAAAGATGGTTGGGCCGCAGAACATTTGAGCCCATAATGACTCTCATTATACCCTCAATACTGATGTGTTTTGATTGGCTTATGAATACTACAATATTCATGAGTATGCTAAACACCAGCTTTAACTCAGTAAAAAAGAATATTATTTGGATTGACAGTAGTAATAATAATGACAAACACTTATATAGTGACAAATAAATGCCAGACATTGTGCTAAGCACTTTGCATATGTTGACTTACTTAATCCTTGTATGTGGGGGTGATAATTGTGCTCATTTTATGGATGATGAAAATTAAGCAAAGAAAAATTTAAGTACCTTGCCCAGATTCATACAGCTAGTGAATGTTAGACAGGGAATTTGTATACAGGCAGTCTGTTCCCTGAATTCATGCTTTTCCCAGCATGTTCTACTGCTGTCCCTAGTGGGCTGTATATACCAAGGGTAAATAAAGACAATAATATTTGCTTTACAAGGTTATGCAAAATAAATAAGAGTTCTAGTACTGTGTCTGACAACTGTAGGTACTCAATAAACTGATAATGAATTTAAAGAAAGATGCTAAATGCACAATGAATTCTCCCTAGCAGCACAGTATTATAAACCAGTAATAGATATAATGCCACATGCCCCTTCCCTGTTTTTTTTTAACAACTAATAACAATATCTAATAATGTCATCACCTATTCCCTAATTCTAGACTGTGAAATGTAGAGTTAAGTTACTTAGCAAAATAATTCGAACCACTGAACATAGGATCATCTCAGGACACCTCTATCTAAGGGAACTAGCACAGTATAGCACAGCAGTTCTCAAACTTTTTGGTCTCAAGATCCCTTTAAACTCTTAAAAATTATACAACCATTTTTGTAGGAATATGAGTACTATTTTTAAAAATTAATTTCTTGAAGTATATCACTCATACATAAACATACATAAATAATAAGTGTATAATAATAGTTGTGAACTTACAAAACACACATATTTAACATCATACAGGACTCTCATAACTCACCCTACCACCAATAACTTGCATTGTTGTTAAAACTTTTTAACTAATGATTTTTTTTAAAAGATTTATTTATTATTTATTTAATTCCCCCCCTTACCCGGTTGTCTGTTCTCTGTGTCTATTTGCTGCATCTTGTTTCTTTGTCCGCTTCTGTTGTCGTCAGCGGCACAGGAAGTGTGGGCGGCGCCATTCCTGGGCAGGCTGCACTTTCTTTCACGCTGGGCAGCTCTCCTTAGGGGGCGCACTCCTTGTGCGTGGGGCTCCCCTACGCGGGGGACACCCCTGCGTGGCATGGCACTCCTTGCGTCGCACGGCACTCCTTGCGCGCATCAGCACTGCGCATGGGCCAGCTCCACACGGGTCGAGGAGGCCCGGGGTCTGAACCCCAGACCTCCCATGTGTTAGACCGATGCCCTAACCACTGGGCCAAGTCCATTTCCCTTAACTAATGATTAAAGAGCATTGTCAAAATATTACTACTAACCCAAGTATTTTCCCTCAACCAAACCTATTATTATTATTATCTTGATATCATTTATATATGGACATACATAAATAATTAAGTGTATAGTAAAAGTTGTGAACTTATAAAGTAAACATGCATAACATCATACAGGGGTCCCATACATCAATCCTCCACGAACACCTTGCGTTGTTGTGAGACATTTGTTACAAGTTATGAAAGAATATTGTCAAAATCTTACAACTAATCATAGTCCTTATCTTGCATTTGGTGTATTTTCCCCCCAAGCTACCCTATTATTATTTTTAAAATATATGTTTTATGACAGAAGTTGTAAACTTATAAAACAATCGTGTACATGTGCAGAATTCTCAAACAACACCCCTCCATCAACACACCACACTGTGGTGGAAAATTTGGTACAAATAAGATAATATCATCTGATTGTCACCATGTCCTTAGTGTACATTTGACTCATATTTTCCATACTGCCTCATTATCAACACAGTACATTGTTCACATAGATGCAAGAATATTATATTATTACTGTTACCCACAGTCCATAGGTCACTTTAGCTGTATTTTTCCCATGCTTCTCCACATTCCTAACACCCTGAAGTAGTGATGTACATTTGCTCTAGCTCACAAAAGACACACTTGCATCTGTACCATCAACCACAATTCTCAACTGCCTCTTGGTTTACTGTGCTATTCATTTCCTAGATTGTTTTCTAACATTCTGTCAGTTGGCATTAACGTACCTAGACTACCATTTTCAGCCACACCCCCATTTATAAACTAGCTGTTACTCACTATGTGTTACCATCCATTCTATACATTTCCACACGTTTACAGTAAAGCTAATTAAAACTTCTACATACATTAAAAACCAGTAGTTCATCTCAGTCCTCCTATCTTCTTTAAGAATCCATCACCTACCCCCAGGTCTTGAAGATATTTTCCTACAATTTCTTCTAGAAGTTTTATGATTCTTGTTTTTATTTTTAGGTTTTTTATCCATTTTGAGTTAATTTTTGGATAAGGTGTGAGATAGGGTTCCTCTTTACTTCTTTTGGCTATGGACATCCACTTCTTTCAGCACCATTTGTTGAATGGATTGTTGTGCCTGAGTTGTGTGGGCTTGACAGGCTAGTCAAAAATCAGTTAATCATACATATGAGTGTCTGTTTCTGAACCTTCAATTTGGTTCCATTGGTCTATGTGTCTGTCTTTATGCCAGTACCATGCTGTTTTTACCACTATGGCTAGGTAATATGATTTAAACTCTGGAGATGAGGGTTCATTTTTCCTTTTTATGATATTTCTGGCTATTTAGGACCCCTTACCCTTCCAAATAAATTTGATGATCATGTTTTAAGTTTTTTTTAAATGCTGGTGGGATTTTTATTGGGGTTGCATTGAATCTGTATATCAATTTGAGTAGAATTGACATCTTAATGATATTTAGTCTTCTAATCCATGTGCATGGAATGTTCTTCCAGTTATTTAGGCCTTTTTTGATTTCTTTTAACATTGAGTTGAAGTTTTCTGAATACAAATGCTTTACATTGTGGGTTAAGTTTATTCCTATTTGGTTATCTTTCATATTTTATTTTCACTCACTTTTGACACTTTTAGTTACTTTTATTGATATAATCTTCATTTCTAGACAGTCTTCCAGGCCTTTCTCTCCTGTCTTTTCTTTTCAGGCTCTAGCACACCCTTTAGTAATTCCTGAAAATCTGGTCTCTTGCTTCAGAAATTCTCTAGTTTCTGTTTATCTGTAAATATTCTAATTTCACCCTCATTTTTGAATGACAGTCTTGCTGGATATAAGATTCTTGGCTGGAAGTTTTTCTCTTGTAGTATCTTAAATATATCAGAACACTGTCTTCTTGCCTCCATGGTTTCTGGTGAGAAATCAGCACTTAACCTTATTGGGTATCCCTTATATGTTATGCCTTGTTTTTCTCTTGCTGTTCTCAGAATTCTGTCTTTGGCTTTGACATTCTGATGAGTATGTGTCTCGGAGTTGGTCTATTCAGATTTTTTTGGATGGGAGTACGTTGTGCTTCTGGGACATGGATATCGATGTCCTTCAATAGGGTTGGGAAATTTTCTACCATTATTTCTTTAATATTCCTTCTGCCCCTTTTCCCTTCTCTTCTCTTTCTGGGACACCTATGATATGCATGTTTGCATGCCTTTTGCTGTCATTTAGTTTCCTGAGAACTTGTTCAATTTTTTCCATTCTTTTCTTCATCTTTTTTTGTATGTTCACTTTCAGAGGCTATTTCTTCAAGCTCACCAATTCTTTCTTCTGCTTCCTCAAATCTGCTTATATGATTCCAATGTTTTAAAATTTTCATTATTGCACCTTTCATTCCCATGAGATCTGCAGTTTTTCCATGTATGCTTTCAAATTCTTCTTTGTGTTCATCCAGTGTCTTCTTAATATCCTTAATCTCTTTAGCCATTTCATTGAATTTATTAAGGAGATTTGTTTTAACATCTATTATTATTTGTCTCAATTCCTTTATGTCATCAGGAGGCTCATTTTTTTCCTTAAATGGGCCTTAGCTTCCTATTTCTTGGTGTGGATTGTAATTTTTTGGTTGGTGTCTTGGCATCTGGTTTACTAGAGTATTTATTCTGGGTGCAGTTTTTCTCTTTAGTTTAGGGCTTCCTGCCCTTTCTCCCTTGTTGGTTGTGCAGTAGGAACAAAGGATGTAGTTGGTGCTATAAGCTATGGAGGTTCAAACTGCTCTCATTGCACCAGGGACCAATGAAGCTTCTTCCAACTTTCTCATTTGCCAGGGGGTAGGGACAGAGTCACAACTGTGTGGAATAATCCAAGGCCTAGATTGTAGTTGCCCAGAGAGACTGATTAAGCTTCAAGCCCTTTTCTCCCCTGCTTGGGGCAGGGATGGAGCTGCAGGTGTGTGCAGCAATCTGTGCAGAGCGGGTCCACAATGACCGCAGTTGTCCTGGTAGACTTCCAATTTTCAGTCTGTGCCAGCCAAAGGTACCTGCAGTTACCTGGATAGGCTGGTGCATGGCCTGCCAGTCTCCTCCCTGCCAGAAGCAAGGCTGAAGCCTAGGCTTGGGCTGCAGGCTGATCTGGGTGAAAGAAACTGACTCCTACTATCACTGTGGTTTTCAGTCCTGGCTTCCCCTCAGCTGGGGATGGAGTCAAAATGGTGGCCACTGGCCTCCTTCTGATTTGGGCAGATTCACACCCCAGCTGTCCCCAGGATTATATCTTAACCAGCCGAGTCTACCAATCAGTAGCCAAAATCGGCAGCCAACCGTCTCCTCGTCCCATTTTTGGGAAATGGAGCTTATAATTCAAAGCTCAGAATAGCTCTTGTGGTGGCTCATGCTGCCAGAGTAGGATAATCGCCGGCCTCTGCAGTTTGTCTGGTAATTTCCTGGAGAGGCTGATGCAGGTCCCCACAGCTTCCTCCCTGCTGGAGGTGACACTGGAGCCTAGGCTAGAGCTGCATTCTGACCTGGGTGGAGAGAAGCTGGTCCCCATCAACACTGTGATTTTTAGTCTGCCTTGCTTCCCCTCATGCCAGACACAGAGTTAAGATGGCAGCCAATGGCCTCTTTCTGACTCACACAGGCCCAAACTTTAGCTGTTCTCAGCATTATACTTGAGCCCACTGAATTTACTCATCAGTAGCTGAACTTGGTGCCCAAACATCTCTTCCTCCCCCATTTTTGGGAAGTGGAGCTTTCAATTCCAGCCATGGAACAGTTCCTGAGGTGGCTTGTGCCTCCAGTGGAGGATGGGCACCGGCCTCCATGGTGTGGAGCGCTCTACTTATGAGTCTTCTCTGCAGATGGGCATTCTCCTCCTTCTATTCCTTCAAGGATGTTGCAGGATGCTCTTCTGGCCTCCCGGACCCCCCAAACAGGTGCTTGAGCTAGCTCCAGATAACTCTGGGTGTTTACTAACTCCCTTGGAGCAGGAGCTGACTCTAGGAGCTCCTTACTCCCCTGCCATCTTGCTGGTTGTTCTCATGAGTACTGTTTTTAATGAAAATAATTATATTTTTAAAAACCATGCTGTGAGAAGAATGGCATTGTTTCAGTTTTTCAAATCTCTTTCATATCTACTTCTGAAGTGAATCTGTTATACAACCTCATATAGCCTCTGGAACACTAAACTTAGATTTGTGAGAGAATGAGCATTAAAAAAAATAAACAAATAGCAATTTAGTATTATTACATTGTACAGTAGTTTAAAAACGGAATAATTAAAAAATAAAACACTCTAAAAGGGTCTTTGGAGACACCTAGGAGTACCGTGATCTTTTAATATAGTAAGTTGACAAATTCCATTTAATATACAAAAAACACAACATCATTTCTCGAGAAAATACTGTGTTTAGTCACACAGCTCATCCAGTACTCAAAAAGTTATTGGGAAAATAGCTTCCCTTCCCCATCTGAACACATGCTCACACCATACACACACATTTATGGATGAAGAAACTGGGGATCATGGGTGTTGAATAACTTGCCCAAGGCCGAAGAGTTAATTAGTTGAGTAGTTAGGTCTTATTCTGAAAAGTGTAAATTTAGGTTTGACTTCAAGGTCATGATTTTGAGAATTTAAATGCCTGAGAAGCTATACCAAAGAACTTAGGGTTTGGATCTATACATACCAGGAGTAACACAGTTTCAACTGAAGGCTAAACGATTTAGTCAAACATTCTTACTAAATTCATTGATTTATCAGATCAGCACAAAGAAACAAGCAGATTTTGCACCAAGACACAACATCTAAAATGTATTTTGAATTTATTACTGCATTTGAGTCCCATTATTGTTCAGCAAGGAATGGAGTAAACTAGACAGAAGTTCAAGAGCAGCAGCACCCCAAGTGGCAGAACAAAGTGTGACAAAGTGGGGTGGGGTGGTGTTACAACAAACGTGGCTCTACCCCGTGTCATCATCATCCAAACCAAGGAGAGGAATGACCCCCAGGAGACAGGTGACCCCAGCATTATCACCGCAATTCGTGGGTCACCCTCGTTCGGCTCTTCATAACTAATTAAAGTCTAAGAGCCAGTCCTAAACAAAAATCATTTGCTTATATTCAGTAATTTCTAGACCTTAGAATATCTCCATGGTTGCTATCTGAAGCCATTGCCTTTTGGAAATTCAAAGGAAAAGAGAATTCTTTATTATCCATTCTACAACCTGAAGGAAGAGATAAAGGGAGGGAAAAAGCAGGAGGTTTCATATCCTAACCCTGGGTGCAGGTTTACTGAAAAATTTATCTCTACTCATGAGCCAGTGCTGAGGATTCCTAAGTGGGAGATGCCTTCAACTCATTTAAATCTGTCAGAATGAAGAGTCGTGGTGCTTTTATAGCTGGGGAGGAAAAGCAATAGATTTTTATTTTCCTGCTTTTCTAAATAGACATATATATAGGGGAAAGAAGATTTGGAGATAAAGTCTAAAGAACATGAATTTTATTTATGTAGCAAAATATAAGATTTGGTTTGAAGGGCTCTTAGAAATTACCCATAGGAGTTCTGTTTAGAATGTCTTGTTGTGAAATCAAATTAGAAGTATTAGGATTTCATATCTTGAAATCAAGATGCTTAAAAAGAGGAGACATTTTGTTTCATCACTTTTCTTTACTTCTTGCCTATGTGAGGTTGTCCTCATCTCTGTTCTGTCCTTGATAGTTTTTGGTCTACTTTTAAACACTCTGGCTTTTTCCTACCATTTTCTATTAGAACAAATTCCACAGCCCAATAGACAGTTAAGAAACTTTGAGAGTTTTTTTATTGGCTGGTTCTTTCCCTGAAATTACTCTTTTTGTTTTTAACTTAACAGTATTTCTCCATCCAGTTATCTCTCCCTTTCATTATGATTTAGTTATGCTTAAATAATTCTTTCTCCACTTTAGTTTTTATACCCTTAGGATATTTTAAGCAATCATCATGTCTCTCATCAGTTATACTTTTAAGCTTGAAATGACAGCCTTATTTACTGATGAGCCTATTTGAAATCCAATATTTATAAATAGAAGTTTGTTCTTTTATATCTGCTAAATCATTGGGGGGTAGTAAGTAGGTAAGTAAGTAAGTAAGTGTTTATTTATTTATTTATATTTACTCGTTTGTGCTGGCAAAGGAAAAAGGACAGAGAAAACTGTTTGCTCTGATAATTGGAGAAGTATGTATTTGCTTCACTTTATTCTTTTGGTAATTCTTTTTTTTTTTTTTTTTTAAGATTTTTATTTTATTTTTATTTAATTTCCCCCCCTCCCCTGGTTGTCTGTTCTTGGTGTCTATTTGCTGCATCTTGTTTCTTTGTCCGCTTCTGTTGTCGTCAGCGGCACGGGAAGTGTGGGCGGCGCCATTCCTGGGCAGGCTGCTCTTTCTTTTCACGCTGGGCGGCTTTCCTCACGGGCGCACTCCTTGCGCGTGGGGCTCCCCCACGCGGGGGACACCCTTGCGTGGCACAGCACTCCTTGCGCGCATCAGCGCTGCGCATGGCCAGCTCCACACGGGTCAAGGAGGCCCGGGGTTTGAACCGCGGACCTCCCATATGGTAGACGGACGCCCTAACCACTGGGCCAAAGTCCGTTTCCTCTTTTGGTAATTCTATGTCACATTTTCTCAGAGGAGAAGAATCTAGCCTCACAGTATTTCCTTATAAAAAATTACTCTGTATGTTTCCTATAACTAAAAAGACTCTTCAGAGAAAATATTTAGAAATAATTCATAAAACAGACCTTAATATATCTGAGGCATAAAAATTAAGGAAAAAAGAAAAACAAACAGCACCATTTATATATCTATAGATTCACATAGTTCTCAAAAGTTATTTTCGCATTAGATTTAATTTGTCAGTTATTTGGCTAATTCAGCAATAGTTGAGTATCTTATATGTATTAGGCACTAGAGTTTAATATATTTATATATAAAAGTCAGGCATCCTGCCCTTCAGAAAGGCATTGCCTAGCAAGAAATGGAAATGGATAAACCAATAATAAAAATATAAACCTGATAAGTGTCAAAATAAATAGGCAAGTATAATTTGGAATTAAAAGATTCCACTTTCCTGTAGGTAAAGTGAAAAATTCAAAGAAGTAGAATTAATTGCTATCCCCATCCCCACCTCAATCTATTTCCTAAATTTAGATATTTACATATTAAATTTTCTGAAAGGTGGAATGTAATTAAATTGTTTATTAGTATTCAGAATCTGTGATTTTATTAGAACTGCAGATTTTATACATTGGAGTTAATGCAAAACTATAAAAAGAGAGAGAAAATGAAAGGCCATCTTAAATTTGACTATTTACAAATTTGGTTCACACTTAAAAGAAAGTTTAAAAATGTTATTTAAAACACATCATAGTACAAAGAACTACTCTCATTTACAATCTCATATTACATTAAATTAAGAGTTTGGTGTCATGGCAACCAGCAAATCTACATGTAGAAACAACCCATTGGGAACATGGTGCAATATTTAGCATTATGTTCTCCATACTCCATTTAGATAATTCTGGTTTTAAAAGCTAGATATTTAAAGCATCTATTCCCACTCCAATTACTCTTTTTCATGTCCTGACCAAAATCAGGTTGTTTTGCCTCTGGCTTGAACTGATCGTTTGTAGGTAAATTATTAATTGATTGGCTGGATTATCATAAGATGAATAGGATTCAGCATTAAATTCATTAAAAATAATATGAAGGCACAACAATTGGTAAAATCTATTTACTTTGACATCTAAGCATGTAAATCAAAATAAATATTTTAATGAACAGGACTTAGTCATTATGTCAGTCACCATATTGAAAATGTTGTGTTTTATTTGGTATAATAAAACTATGTATTTTCAGTCCATCCCAGGCCAAAGCAATAGCAAACTAAGTACCAGCTTTCAAGAAACCTATAAAGATATAAATGATATTTTTTTTCAAATATCTAAGCAATGAGGTATTTATGTAAAAAATAGATTCACATCAGTCTGTTTCACCAAAATAAGAGAAAGTTCTGGTGAAAGGATCTTTGTGATTATGAACATTCTGAGTATGTAAAGGTCAAAATAATAAAATTAAAGCTTTGGATAGATGGCAGTTAAGATTAGATGAGGACTATTGTTATATTCCCAACGGTTGGTATTTTATCTACACACTCTTTACCATGTAAAAGCAAAATGTTGTAGGGCTGAGTTGAGACCAGTTTAAAGAGCAGAGGTAATAGGGCCTAAGATTCTCATCTTAAAAAAAAAAAATTGTGCCTTGCTGGATTGTCTTAAGGATATTATGTGTATTGTATAAGAAGGACCTACGAGTATGTATTTAGGAATACATTCTAAATAAACAGTAGTTGTGATGGTCAGAAATCTCTTTCGTGGATGAATGTATTTACATTTTCATGATCCAGTTTCTTGCCTCAAGTCATAAACCTCATATATATATATAGATATAGATATAAACAAACGAACAGTTTAAACTCATGACTGGGAAAGCCTATAGAAAAACTGCTGAGGAGACTCTTCTACCCCCAGAGGGTAGTAGTCAGCGTCCTCCACGTGGAAAATCTAGATGCAAGTACCAAGGAAGGCAGCCATGGAGCAGAGGAGGCAGGCCCTAGCCAGCTTGTCCCACTGTTCTCCTCCCGGGTGCTTTTGCTGACTCCCTACAAACCTTTATGGAGTCTCACACTCTTCTTTCCTGCCATCACCTGAAGCTCCACCGTGAGGACAAAAGTGTCCTGTAGCTAGACCATCACTCATCAACTGCCATAATTATTCACCTACAGCAGATTCCAGAATTCCCTACTCGAATTCAGGGGATATGTTGTAAGATTCTTGAGTCTGGAGGCAATTAGCAGGAGGGCAGAAAAAAATGAAGATGATTGCAATCAAATTGCTAAAGCTGGAACCCACCAGAAATGTGAGGGTAAAGTTGATACTTTTGAAAGAGAAATATATCTGTCACTTGTCTCCAAGTGACAACAAATATAAACAAGTGTGCAATAAAAAGTATTGGTTTCCACCTAGCTCTTCGGTCCTCTTACAGACGTTGGTCCTACAGCACAACTGTCTGAGATCCCGATCGCAGACAGGATTTCTGGGTGTTAAGGACTAGTAATTAAGTCCTGAAGTTGGATCTGTTAAGAAATAATAATAACTTTTTCTTAGTTTTGATATTTCAAATTTTACTTACGTTAATTTTTTCAATAAAAAGAAGATAATTGGGGAGCTAGATTATAATTGGATGGAAAGAAAATATTCTATTTTATTTTTTTGCACTAAAATGTGTGATTTTCATTTATAATTCCTTACTAATCTTTCCTCATACCCCATCCAACTCAACTATTTCCTTTCTGTATAGAAAAATTAAAAAAAAAATAGTTATAAACACGGCTGAAATGTGTGCTAATTATTTCACATGGAAGATACGTGAGAGTAACCATATACACACAACACACGACAATACACATCTGCACAGAGAAACCCATAGCGTTGCCAGCTTCTTTTGGAAAAAGTATCAGTCTAGAAAAGAATAATAGCATAGGGCAGATTTTGCCCTCTGTGACAGTGATTAGAGTTCTAATGCTATGTTGCCTTTAACCGTGCCAATTTCATTTCTACAGTGAAATACGCTTTAGCGGACAGGAAGAAAACTGATTATTTAATCAAAGGAAGGGAGAAAGACAAAATAATCGACTGTATCTCATGAAGGAGTTGGGGTGAGGAAAGGAAAACCCCAGAAAGCATTATACTAATGATTCCTCTTTATTTTAAGTAACAAATAAAAAAGCAAAACATTTTTCCCATCATAAAAACTGACTTTGATCCCCCGTACAGCCATAGAGTGGAAAATTGAACCACAATATAATTGCTTTTCCTGTGACCGATAAAGTGGTGTAACAAATTCTGTGTTTGAATGATAAAATCAGCAATTGGCCCCTAGCATTTCCCTCTGCCATTCCTCCAAGGACACTCAAGTCCCATCAGGCTCCAGGGCAAGAGAAAGGGTGGACGAACTAACTGTAAATCTACTCCAAGTTGTTGTTGGATTTCGCTTGCTTGCTTTAAGACATAAAAAAATTAAAAAGTCTATGTTTTTCTTTAAATGCCTAATATAAATCACTTCCGAATGCGAGAGCAAAAAAATCCGCCCTTTGGTGATAACTGATTACAGACATTTTAAAAAAATCTAAAGCCATACTGAGAAAAATTATTTTACTCAGGAGTAAAATCTTGTTAGACTGGGGAGATTGTTTTAACAGTCCCAGTGACAAGAGCCACAGCTCTTTGATGCAGAATCAGCATCCAGAGAGACACTCTCCCCACAGGAAAGAAAATGGGCTGCGTTTGTGAGCTCATTGGGACAAGGATTTAACTGTGGAAAAATATGCCACTTTCAGGATACTTGCGTGGCAGAGCTCTCCCATTACTGAATGGGACTTCTCAAATCCTAAATGACAGTGGCTGCTGTGAAGTTTTGCGTACCCCTCTTGATTTGACATATTCTCCAGAAGAGGGTGAATTCCAAGTCATTAGAAAAGACAATTATCATATTAGCCTATCTGAAAGAGGGGGAAGGGGAAGGAGGGAAAGGGGTCCCAGTTAAGTGAAGGCCCCTCACAAAAGCCTGAAAGGTTCAATCTAAGTGTTTAAGGGGATGCTCATTCTCTATAGAAGCATTTGATTTGCAGACCTAGGCACAGATTTGGGTCACTGCAGCCTTTAACAGGGAATCCTAATGGGCTGGCATTATAGGTGATTTTAGTACTTTTCTGTGATCTCCAAATTTTCTACAGAGTGTATATAGCTTTTGTTTTAATTTTACTTTTTTTTTTAATTTAAAGCTTTTTAAAATTTTACTTTTGGAAATTTTCGACATGCATAAAAATAGAATGGTATAATGGTCCTGTTGGACCCACTACCCACTTCAACAGTTTTGAGTCATAGCTTGTCTTGTTTCAGGAACACTTCCATGTACCCCTCAGATTATTTTGATGCAAAACCAAGACATTTTATCATTTAATCTGTAAATATTTCCAAACTGTATTTAGTATTTCTAAAATGGAAGGATAATAATATGACCATAATGCTATTGCCACACCTAAAATAATTAACAGTAATTCCTTATTTTTATCAATATAAGTCACAATTTTTTCATAGTGTTGCTGAACATATTCTCTGTCCCTTGATTCCTGTAAATCTGTAATTTTATAATAAATTTAACAGCTTGTATGAATGCAGGCCCAGGGTACATCGTATTTGGTTGATATATTTCTTAAATCTCTTCTTAATCTATGTTTCTTCTTTATTTTTTATTATGTTTTAAAAAAATTCAGTCACTTGTTCTTAGAGAGTACCATGATTTGGTGTTTGCTGAATACATCCCCATGTTTCTGCCCTTTCTGTATTCTGTAAATTAACAGTTAGATCTAGAAACTTGATCATGCCAAACTTAGTTTTTGTTTTTGGTATGGGAGAAGGCGCAACACTACTTAATAGATGCTGCTGTGTATTTCCATCAGGAACTACAAAGTCTAGTTGTATCTCTTTTGGGAATATTATCAGCTACTGATAATCAATAATTCAACTAAGCGTTGCTAAATGTGACAGTCTAGATATTATCTTTTCTTTTAACTAAAAATCTAGGCACAGAATTCTCATTTTACGCACACCTACCAAAGGAAGGGTAATCTGAAGAGGGCTGGACTGGAAAGGATTCAGGGAAGATGAGCTCCACAGTCAGTTCTGGGTTTCATTTCCCTCATCTGTAAAATGAGAGGATTCTGTCAAAGGTTCCTTTCAGAAGCTAGTGTTTTTTGGACTCTCAATCTTATTTAGTTTGTGCTGCACATCCAGCCCAATCCCATGTTGGAGAGGAACGCCTATCTCTGAAATAAAATAGATCATTGGGAAGGATAATGGGCAATATTTTCCTCCCAGGTCCCTTAGTGGATTAGCAGCCCAACAGCAGAATCTATATGCTTATTGTTTAAGTGACCAGATTGGATTGTGAGCTGATCCCAGAGTAAGGTGAAATTCAGTATTTGAAATATTTGATTCAATGCTGACGCTAAATCTGAAATTTTTTAAAAATTTATTTTTATTTATTTATTTCTCTCCCCTCCCCCCCACCCTGTTCTTTGTGTACATTTGCTGTGTGTTCTTCTCTTTTTTGTCCACTTCTGTTGTTGTCAGCGGCACAGGAATCTGTGTTTCTTTTTGTTGCATCATCTTGTTGCGTCAGCTCTCCGTGTGTGCGGCGCCATTCCTGGGCAGGCTACATTTTCTTTCGCGCTGGGTGGCTCTTCTTACAGGGCGCACTCCTTGCGCGTGGGGCTCCCCTACGCGGGGGACACCCCTGCATGGCAGGGCACTCCTAGCGCACATCAGCACTGCATGTGGGCCAGCTACACACGGGTCAAGGAGGCCCGGGGTTTGAACCGTGGATCTCCCATGTGGTAGATGGACGCCCTATCCACTGGGCCAAGTCCGTTTTCCATAAATCTGAAATTTTAAAGGAATTATTGATAATGATGCAGGTTAGGATTTAGAGCCCAACCTGAAGCTTACAATCACACTAAGTTCCTTTTAACTGTAGGACATTAGATGCAAAGAGAAATAATGATACCTACCTCACCAATTATTGCAAAAATTCAGTGATAAATAATGTGGGTAAAACTATCAGATCAATGCCTGGCACTGTGAGTATGCACTTCACAAATAGTTACCATTATTGGGAATTAAGAGGATAGTGGTCTGCAACTTGATTAACTGAACATTTTGCTTTGGAGGTCGTCAAGCTTGAGCTTTTGTAACTGAAATTTTGGTGTATTTGCTATTTAGCCTCTCATATTAGAGCATTAGTAATGGCCTCCTGCGCTTGGAAAGGAAACGTTTTGTTCTCTCTTCTTATCTCAATCCTACAATTGGCTTTCTGGATTCCTTGCTAGCCCCGAACAAAAGGGCCAATGGGAAGAAGTGGAATCCATGGGAAAGCAGGTGTCATCTGCCTTTTATGTGGACTCCATGCTTTTAACTTTGCCCCTTCTTGTCTACTCTCTACATGGTAGACTGTTTTCATTTAATAAGCTGTCAGATCAAAATCCTCCACTGGCTTTCCTTTATAATTCTTTCCATGAGATTTTACATGATCTGGACTTGGTCACTCTCTCTCATTCTGCTCTGTCATACTAACCTTCTTGCTGTTCCTTGGTCTGCTGGGTTCACTGCCACCTTAAGTCTCTGAACTTCACTTCCAGAATGCCCTTTCCCCTCATCTTCACCTGACTGGCTTCCTCTTTTCATTCAGATCCCTGTTTAATGCTACCCCTCAGGGAGGCCTTCCATAATTATCCTAACAAAATAACCACTTTATTCCCTTACATATAATTTTCTCTTCCTTACACTGATTTATTGTTCATGTAGTACTTACCACTACCTTATGATATACCGTATATTTCCTTGATTGCTAGTTTATGCAGTACCGTCATTTAGGGAGCAGAAACATTTCTATCTTGTTGGGGATTGAAACTTCAGCACTTAGCATGGTGTCTGGGTCATAGTAGGCTTGTAATTAATACCTATTGAGTGAATTATTTAATCTGAAATCTAGAAAAATAGTTGTGGATTTACAGGGGCATTCCATTTGGCAGGAAATGCATCAGTGGCCCATGTCTTGAGGTTTTCATCTTCAAAGACCTTGGAACTTCATTGCAATAACTGTCACCTTAAAATAACCTGAATCTCTGAAACTGAGTTGGGGACAAACTGGTTTCCAAATCAAAAGAGGCAGTCTCTGACAAGTTTGCTTCCAGGGCAAAAGTGGCATGGAGAAGCTCTCTGTGAAGTGTGCCTTGGTGTTTCCCACTAGTGCTCTTCTGGGCAGGCATCCACAACAATGTACAGCTATGGCATGTCTGCCTCACTTGCATCTGGGTGATTTTCTGAAGAAAACAGGGTGGAAAAAACTTGGAGTGAGTGTTTGACAACAAGGTGGAAGAAAGGGGATGGAGCTAGGAGTGGAGTTAATGTTTTCCCTATAAGCCAAAAAGCCACTTTCCATGATGTCAAATAAAGAACCAAGCAAGACATAATGAAAATTTTATCACCTCTGACTTAAGTATAAAAAGATAAGGCATTTTGAGCTCATTCTAGAGACTATTTGAAATGTATTTTGAGTGTTGGGGAGAATATTGTACAATTTGAGCCACTGCTGAAGTATTGGCCACCAAGAAAAGATAACGGAAATATTTATCAATATAGTTAATTTTAGCCATGAGGACAACCACTACCAGAAATCACATTACCTTTCAAGTAATTAAGGACTTTAGCCAAGAAACTGGAGCCAAAGTCAAGATTAATGGCAGTGTACCCATTTGGGCAAAGTGCTTAGTGGAGTGCCACAGGGGACACGCAGAGTTAGGGTCAGTGCTGTTTAACGTTTTTTCAAATGATCTGGTTGAGGGAACTAGGAACACAGTCATGAAATGTGCAGATGCTACCAAGTTCAGAGGTATTGCAAATACAAGAGAAGACAGAGAAATGAGACCATTGGGTGGGGAAATGGAAAATGAATTTCTACTTGGAAGATCTACAAGAGGAAATGCAGATGAAACACTGGAAATAGTAACACCAGAAAGAAAGTCTAGAGATAATTGAAGATAGAGCTTTTAAACTTAATATAAGATCTAAAAACTCTAATATTGGCTAGCAGGAACACAAGGCCAAGAGAATGTGGAATCCTACAAATGCAAAATTATGGAGAGATTTGGAAAACTTTCTGACTCTCTCTCCCACCCCTTTAATCCTCGGAAGGATGAGGGTAGGGAGAGGACAGCTCCCTACCAAACCCCTCACTCTAAGTTTTGGAATCTTAGAAGATACTCCCTAGCCAGGTCTCTGATGTCAGCCTGGCCCAACCCAAGGGGTTTGACAAAGTCACAGTTATCAAACTGCTCCATCGGTCGACTCAGAGTTGGCTAGCATAGTTTTTACGGGAGTAAAGAGTTTAGCCCTTTCATTATGAAAGGTTCATGGACTCTACACTTTCAATATTTAAGAGTTTAAAAAAATTAAGTTTGATACTTAGAAGGAAAAGAGGAAAGTGAGAAAGGATGAAATAAGGAAAAGAAGAGGTACAGAAGAGTGCAAGTGTATGAGACCTGGGTAATGATCTTAGGATAGGGAATGAGATAACTTGGGAGGAATTTTTCCATCTCTAATTGCTGGGGTACCCTAATTTTAATTAACAAAGATTTCTCAATGTTGGCACTAATGTTATCTTGGGCCAGATGAGTCTCTGCTGTAGTTGGGAGACCTGTGCATAACAGGAGGTTTAGAATCTCCCTGATGTCTATCCACTAGAAGCCAGTAGCACCCACCTCCCTTGATTGTGACAATCAAAAATATCTCCAGACATTACCAAATGTCCCCTGGGGGTAACTTTACCCTCTCCTCTCTGAGAATCACTGAGCTAAATAAATGGGATTATGAAATAAAGAGGGGGGAAATGTCCCCCAAATTGGGAAATATTTACATGGATTGCTAATAGAAAGGTCATATTTTTCTCTATATCTCAATATCTATTCTATTTGGGTTTTTTTTTTTTTTTGGTTTGTACAGCCTCTGAAGTTCCAGAAATAATGTAAAGATATTTGGCCAAGTCCTGGGTTTGAGATGCTCTTTTCATTTGATCCCAGACAGGCAATGAAATATGAGAAATTCTTGCCATTTAAGATTTCAGGATCCACCCATGACTTTAAGGCCTCTAACCTCCTGGCTATGAACTGGCCCTTCTTAGAGGTTTGACCTATGGAAATGACAAATTGTGGCTTACATTGATTCATCCTTCCTAGAGCAAAGTGTTGCACTGCCCACAGAGACTTGCTACCACTAGGCAGTGCTGGATGCTGTTCACCAGCATTTTGAAAAGAAGGATGGCCATACTACAGCCTGAGCAGCTTTATGCAAACCCAGACAATCCCTCAGGCAGGGAACCCTTTGCCAGTACCATACTCCCATGTTGAGTTTGGATATCCCAACCTGAGCTGCTTGCAGACACAATCAGGTGGAATCAGAATCACTGCAATCCTATTTATGGAGCGGTCTTGCAGGAGCACATTGAAGAGTTTTATGTATTGATTAAGCACAGTAATATTATTATGATTTTTGCCTCTGGTCAACCTCCTTCTTCAGAATACTCCCAGCAGAGACGAAGAAACTTTCTCTGATTCTAGCTGAATACTAATGTGGTAAACTTTGTGGTGACCATTTGACCCATATCTCTTCTTCCCTTCTCCCTTCTGCACCTCCCCCCTGCTCCTCTATTCCTCCAGAGAAAATAACTTTCCAGGTTTCACCGTGGGGCTCACGTGTCTCCTCGGCTCACCGCTGATGCTGTGACTGATGGTTTGCAGTACTGCCTCCCTTGACCTCGTCAACATCAGAAACTGCTCTCAAATCTCAGTCATCTCTGACAGCCTTTGAGCAGAGAAATGAGACAGTCTTCCTGACACAAAGGCTTCTGGCCTGGGGTAAAAAATTCCTTTTGAAAAAAAAAAAAATTCGAAAACTCTACAGACCACACTGCTTTCCATTCATCTTGTAGTCTACCCCATCCATCCCCGATTCCATATTAGCTTTCAGACATTATAGACTTTTCTATTTCTTGGAAGTGAGCGACAGTAGCTCAGATATTTTTATTGTAATGGCTTAGTTTCAGAGTAGCCATCAGAGCAAAGAAGAAAGTTGATCTGTTTACACTAGAGCAGTTAATTATGACTTGTGATTAGCAAAATAAGGTTTAATCGTCTTTTTTAGTATAATACTCAGTAAGTCAACTCAATAATATGAAAAAGGGAAAGAAAGCTAGGACCCCAGATTTAATATATAGAACACCCAGTCTCATTGAATCAGATTGGCATTCTAGAGTATTTTGCATGGAGATATTATACGTAAATAGAGGAGTGTTTGTGACCTGGTCATTAAAGCAAATGATAAAAGAGAAGACCAGAATATTGATCCTGATTTTTTTCCATTTGTCCTGATATGTTTAAGCTCAATGTTCTCACCCTCAGATGGAATATAGTCCTTCTTTTCCCCTCAGCCCATCCCTGTTTAAGAACGCCAAGTCTTTTAGATCATTATCAAAAAATACATAAAAGTACTAAATATTTCTTTGTATTGAGTTTCTCCTCAATTAGCCAACTTGATTGTACCACTGTGGAGTGGCACAGGTGGCTAGTTGTGCTCTAGAGCAGCATAAAATAGTAGGTGTAGCCCTGCTGCTGGGAAGCAGCTGCCCCACCAGGGGCTACCCTTCTAGCATCCCTTGCTTCTAGCAGGGGCATATGACAGAGTTCTGAGGATGGAAGGTTAGTCGCAGTGATATATGCTAATTTAGGGCTTGATACATAAAAATTTCCTACTAGAGCTTCCAGATTTAGCAAATAAAACATTTAGCAAAAAAAAATTTGAATTTCAGACAATTGCATGGCACATACTCAACTAAAAAATATTTGTTTATCTGAAATTCAAATTTAATAGGACATCCTGTACTGTAGCTAGGAACCCCTCTTCTCATGTAAGATCCTCTCCTCTCCTGATGTCCATGATGACAGTCTGAGGTTATTTATGAATTCCAAAAAGAGATATTATGTTTGTAAACTAATCTATTCCTCTGGGTGAGATACCCTTTGATTGTATTAGATTCAGCTGAGATGTCTTTGATTAAATTATGTTAAGATTTAGGGTTTTTATTCAACCACATCATTAAGGCGACTCAAAATTGAGTCCCTGCCCCCTTGGTGGGCTATATAAACGGACACTCAATCAAGAACATGGAAGCAGATACACTAGAAGAGAGGAAGCTCCATATTCACAGAATAGGATCCCACAGCCCCGGGAAGAGAGTTGAACCACTCGCCTGAGAGTGTACAGCTGACCTTGTGGAGAGACTAGAGCCGCTGAGTCAGGAAAGAAATGAGCCCCGGAAAGAGAGAACCCTATTCCAGCCTACAGCTGAGATTGGAAATAGCTGGGCCTTTGGAGCCTTAAGAGGGACGAGGAAGGCTGAACTTTCAATGTCATCTGCCATCTGGCTTCAATATGTGGCCACAGACTGTGGGTGAGAAACTACTTCTTACGGTACCTTGAGTTGGACTCTTCAGGGACTTGTAACTGTAAGCTCTTATCCCAAATAAATACGCTTTATGAAGTCCAACAGATTTCTGGTCCTTTGCATCAGCACCCTTTTGGGCTGACTAATACATCCATGAAGATTGGAAAGCCATGTAAAATATGGAAGAGCATCAACCTCTCTGTGGTCCTGACTGGCTGCATGAAGCAAAGCCCCCTTCCTGCCTCAGTATGGGTTTTTTGTAAATAAGAAATTTACTCATAATATGTTCAGCCATTCAGATTTCAGCATTCATCTTTTTCAGTATACTTTAGTAAGCATGCAGGCTGAAGCAGAGAGATGGTTTCTTTTCATCTCTCTGACTTGTAAGCTGACACAAGGCAGCCTCAGAGTGAAGCTCAAAGGGACCTTAGAGGCCACCTTGTCCAAGTCGAGGTTTTTATAAAAGAGAAAACTAGGTTCTAGTGCCAGGAAATGACCTGACTACTTCCCATCCACTAAGCATGACAGAGCCAGAATTAGAGACCTCCTTTTCTACCTTTCTACCCGATCCTCTTGCTGATTTACCACAGGCTCTTTTCTCATGTGTTCTTTGTTCACCACCAAGTAATTGATTTATGCTATTCCCATGATCACTAATGATCATATAAAATGCTCAGATGGGTCTCTCTTCCTCACAACTTGTAGTTTAGTGGGGAAGAAGGATGTCTATATGGCAACTGTAGGTGGTACGTGTTATATGAAAAATGGTGGATGTAGACAATACACATAAATGTTGCTGGAATTCATAAAAGGCATTTTGGTGGGGGGAGGGCACTACGTAGAGAATATTGAACTCGGGCAAGGCCTCACAAAAAACTTAAAGCAGCAGAGAGTTCTGGGTATAGGAGATGCACCACGCAGAGGGAATGGTGAAAGCAAAAAGCTTAGTTGCAGATATTCACAAAATGAGACTTGAGCAAATTATGTCCCAGAATCTTGTGGCTCAGACAGCAAATGGACAAACAAGGTCATTCAAATCAATAACCAATATGATCTCCTTGGAGTCACTGAAACAGACATTTTTAATGGAAAACCAGGAGGATTTTGCATTCTGAGTTCACACACAATTTTGGCCACAGGCCCTACAAGAAATTACAAGTCAGTTGGCTGGTTTCTCTTGACTTTGGAGAAGCAGAGGAGAAATACAAAGATTTGCTGTCTTTCTTTCAATTGGAAGGAATACATACACCCAATATTCCTTCCATGGCCCAGGGACACCAACACCAATATTGTGATATGGATTCTCCCAGTTATTAATGGAAAGGTGAAAAAACACGAACCTCACCAGTCCTGGAAATTGAAGGGGAGTAAGGGAGCTTTTGTTTCTTCTTCAGATTATGGGAATGCACTGATGCTCATTGCTGAACTGGAGTATGGGGAAGATCAGACTCTCCAGCATCTTCGATAACAAAATGCTGAAGATAATGTCACATAACCAATTTGTGTTCGTCTATGTATCTTTCTCAACACTGGAGGAAAAATTGAATTTATTTTTAGGATTACATGTGATGAAAGTGTCCGGACAAAATTTTTCAGAGTAATGCTTCTGTATCTTGTTAAGCTGCCTTTTGTCTGTTATTTTTCGAATTTGAAATAAAGTTTACTTAAAAATAAAACAACGATGCTGATTCATGTGGATATTGAACTTACCTGACCCCCACAACCATTTAATATGATTGGTCAGTTTGTACTAAAATGCTCTGTGCCTGTGGTAGGGCAAGGATTTGTTTATATGTAAACAAACCAAAGAAGATTGTTGCTGGGTGTGGTTTCAGAAGAAAGGGCACTTGTTATCTGAAAGAAGTCTGAACTTGGTTTTAGACTGTTCTGACCTTGGCACCTGCATATGGGAAATCTTTTGTCCATCTAGAAGTGGCTATAATGTGGACATCTTAGGTGTTTGATCACTGCTTAGAGTTTCTAAAACTATAGTTATTAGTTACGAGGTGTTGCATGAGGATTGCTGCAATGAATAATTCCTTTGGGTTGATTTATATAAATACATGCTTTTTAAAAATGTATTTAACAATTTGAACATTTGGATGTTCACACAAATCAATTAAAATAGTTGTCCTTAGTAGTAATGGTTATGAATCCAGGATCTTTTCCAGCCGTTTAGTGGACAAATACCAACCACTACCACTTTTCTGAGGCAGAAAAACCTTGTGATTAAGAGCATGAGCACTGGTGCCAGATGCTGGGGAATCCTGACTTCCCCACGAAACAGTTTATAGTCTTGGACCAGTTACTAAGCCTCCCTGTGTTTCTGTCTCGGTTACTATTGCTGCATAACAAATTACCCTAAAATTTAGTGGCTTAAAAAAACTACTTTATTACACTCTTGGATTCTGCGGGTCAGGAATTCAGACAGGGCCTGGGAGGACAGCTTGCCTCTGTTCCATGATATCTGAGCTCTAGCTAGGAAACCTTGAAGTCTGGGGTGACTTGATGGTGGGAGACAGTTCAAACCTCTGAAAGCTGCAGTTACCTGAATTGGCCTGGCCTGGACTGACTGGAAAGCCGGGACTGCCAAGCAGATGGCCTACACACAGCCTGTGCCTGCCCTTGGCAGCTTCGTAGTACTGTGTTCTCAGGGTGGCTAGACTTACGCAGGAACTCAGGGCTCCAAGTGTGAGAGATCCAGAAAACAAAGTGGAAGCAGCCTAGCTTTTTAATGACTCATCCATGCAGCCATAATGTTGACTTCTCCTGTACTTTAGTAGATGAAAGAGTCATAGGTTCTCCTAGACCCTAATTCTTGCAGGTCTGTTGACAATTTCCATAGTTTCCTTCAATGGGGATAATAATGGCATTTCCCTCATAGGATATTTCATGCTTATATGGGACAATGTTCATATAGTGCTAAGAACACGGCATGGTACATAGTCAACCAAGGACAGCTCTTCTTATTCCAGTCACTGTGCTAACCACTGAAGCTTCAGAGATGAAGGGGACTCAGACTTGGCCACCTTGAGAGATTCACATGAGGGGCTAGTGAGCTTGTTGAGGTCCTCTGATGCAAGTTCACTCTTTCCTAGAAATCTTGGAGTGAAGTATTGTCTAATCTAATTGCTCAGCTCAGTGCATTCTCAAATGGGCCTGTGTGGAAAGCAGGGTTGCACATGGTACTTATCCTGAGAGAGAAGTTAGATGACTAAGATCACAGAGAGTTCATGGCAGTAGGCAGGGCTGGAGGAAAGTTCACAGAGTTCCAGTCTTTCGTTTCTGTAAGTCACAGATGAGAACTCTGAACAGGCCCTTCCAAACATGCCTTTCTCTGTGAGGGCAGGGACTTCACCTCCAATAGGGTGCAAGAGGAGCAGTTGCTTCTTCTTGCACTTTGGCCTCTAATGAAGGTGCTGTCGTATTCCCTTTCTCTTTGCCCTGCAGGAAAACACAGCAATACTGGGAAACCTCCTTAAAAAAGGCAACATTAGCAGGAAACAAACTGCAAAGGAAAGAACAGGGTGCTGCTCCTCACCCACGTGCCTTTCTGCTGTACTTTCCCTCCAGCAGTCAGTCGTCCCATTCTCCATGCAACTCCTCCCTCCCAGCTCCTTCAATTCCACTTCCACTAAGAGTCAATCTCCCATTAGCTCCACCACTGACTTCTGAAGGGGCTCAGCCACAAATCGAATTTCCAATTTAAACTAGAGTTTGGCAAATAGAGAATGAACTTAAGATGGATTTGCTCATCTATGCTCCTGAAGTTGTAACAAATTGTTCCAGACAATGCAGAGAGAGGCACCTGCTACCTCAATTCCATGTGTTCTCTTCCATGAGGGGTAAGATTTGCCTTCTCTTCTAATCCAGTTGATTGTCAGGGCCAGGCCCTGAGGGCTTGGATATGTCCGGCTCTCTTTGGTCCATGCCCGGGAGGGTTTCTGGTATATAACATGCAGGGGGCCTAGGAGGCTTGAATTTAATCCCCAGCTGTGCCTTGGTATTTCTTTCTCATTAAGGGCACCAGGGTTATCAGAACTGGGAGAAAGTACAGATAAGTTCCACAATTCATTTCCTCCCACCCTTGCACAACCCATGAATGTCGTTGTCACTCTTTCTTTCCCTGAGAGTAAACTGATTATTGTTCCATCACCCACCATCTGGAATTTAGCATCCTAAATGAACAACAGAACCACAGTCAGTAACGGAGAACTGGGATTTTAAAAGCTTCCTTGGCATGTCTATCATATGGGCATTCACAGAGCTCCAGGTGATTCTTACGCAATGGCCTTCGAGAATCACTGGTGAGGTCATACCCATTTTACAGATACTTATAGACTAGAAGGCACTCCATGAGATGAGAAGATCTTTTTTGGAGGGGTGAGTGCCATTTCACATACAGCCTCCTAAATTTAGCAAAAGTATTACCTCTAAGAGTTGAGATCCTATATGTGGGAGTATAATTGTTGGGCTGTTTGGTGAAATATTATTGAGCACCAGTTTTGCACTGGAACTGGGGATTCAATGATTAAGGCATCATCTTCGTGTTTATGGATAGTGGTTCTCAACAATGGAAGATTTTTGCTCCCCAGGGAACATTTGGCAATGTCTGAAGACATTTTTGGTTGTCACTAATGGGTTGGGTGAGTAAGGTGCTAGACTTCCTAGAATGCACAGGAAAGCCCCTTCAACAAGGAACTCTCTGGTCCCAAATGTCAATAGTGCTGCAGTTGAGAAATGATTCTTAGCAAGCTTAGAGACTTCTGAGGAGACATACATCTTGACAATTACAATAAATATATTTTAATAAGTGCTAGAATGGAGATAGCATTAAGTAAACAAATCTAAACAGAAGAAAGACATGGAACTAAGGCTGATGCTTCCTCTCTCTTACCAGCCACCACCACCCCATTCTCCCTCTATTGAAGAAGATCATGTTTTTAATTTATTTTATCATTGGAGGTAACTGATAATTGTGTATAATAATAAAACACCCTACAGGTCTGAACAAAAAGACTGGAAAATAGGAAGTTAGGGTCCTTTCCTAATACAGGTAGGTCTAGGTTACCTGGAGAACCAGGGACCTCTTAACCATTTCAATCTTCCTTCTTAGTGTTTCCTCTCTATTCCTTCAAAGGGCTTAAATCACAATGAATGGACTCATTAGGGTCTGGGCAGTGATCATTATTGTAAAATCATGGATTTCAAGGTCTTTGATTTTTGACTTTTCCATTCTCTGAGTGACTTTGACAAATCATTTCCCCATTGTGGACCTCATTTTCCTAATCTGTAAAATTATGTTGTTGAATAGATGATTGTCTAGTTCTCTTATAACTTATTGGCTAAGTGGCCTGATTCTTTTCAGCTTTTAATGCCCACTAGACCTCATTTCTCCTCTTATTTTCATGCTCAAGAGGTTGACTAAAACCATCGGTTTACTTACTCCATATTCTGTACCTCTAGTGGGAAGAAGAGGAGCCACTCAAAAGGGATTAACTGTACCAAATCCTGAAAAGGCAAAGGTACCAGTTTTTCTCTTGGGAACACTGATCACTAAGGTGTCTGAAGGCATGGAAAGTGAAAACAAGAAGAGAACAGAATGAAAGTCTGAGAGGATATGCCCCTTAAGGCAGAGAGTGTCTGCCTGTTAATCTAGTAGACCTTTCTCCCCCATGCTAAGGACAAAATGATTTTGGAATGAGATTTTTTTCCTGTCGGCTATTTCCATTTAACCCTAAAGAATATTTGTAAGTGTGCAAAAAAAATTAAGTAATGAAGTGTAGTAGATGACTAAACTATGGAAAGTGATCAATAATTAGAGCATGTATTCAGTTATTGCTTTTCTAATTGAGACATATATGACCTCTCTTCTCTCTGAACTCAATTAACTTAAAACTGTATGCTACCACATGGCTAGGCAATTAAATGTTTTCTTATGGTATTTTGCATCTTCCATTTTTCTCCACAACTGGACTGATACTTGGTAAGGTCCAGTACTGTCTCTTAGACTTACCAGAGTCCACATCAGTGTTTGACACATAGAAGAACCAATCAGTAAGTGTCTGAATGACTACAATTCCACTTCAGTAAGTACCTTACTTGAATATCTCTGCTTAACAAGAATATCTTCACATATCTTTAAAGGAGCTATTTATTTTGAATATAAATTGATATTATAAAACTTTGGACCAGTACAATGGATTTGTATCATTTGGATGTGTTGAATAGAATTTAGCTTGTAGGGGACTAGAGCAGGGTTTCTCAACCTCAGTACTATGGATATTTTGGTATAATTTGAACTATTTAAGCAATTTTTGTTGTTTTGTAAACATATGAAATATTGAGCAGCATCATTGGCCTCTACTCACTGAATGACAGTAGCAGCTCTCCCAATTGTGACTAATAAAAATATCTCTGGAAATTGCCAAATGGATGACAAAATCAACTCCGGTTGAGAAGCACTAGCCCAGAGGAAAGCACAAGAAGGATATCCACAAAGCACTTAACATTTGGTGATCATCTACTGATTTTCTAAAAGCATTTAATATTTGGTGATCATCTACTGATTTCCATATTTCAGGTTTTTCTTCAAAATCCATTGAATTTACTCTTATAATATAATTCATTCTTTAGACATTTTTTGAACATTAACTGTTTTCCAGGCACTATGGAGGAAACAAATAATGAATAAAATATAATTCTAGATACTAAGTGTATCTAGCAGTGAAGATAAGACATCAGACAAATAATGGGCAATTCATTCTTTCAGTGTTTCTCAAAATGTAGTTTCTAGACCACTGGCAGCCCACAAACTTTTTGTTTCTGATCTATGAGGAGAGAGGACCGTATATCAACCACATCACTAAGCACCCTAGTTAGATCAGATTTTTTTTTTTTTTTACTTATCATAATAAGATTTTATCAGTGAAGGAAACCCCTCCTTGATTTACATTCTGGCTCAGGGTCCTTATTTCATTATGGACTGGAAACTAAGGGTTTATGGATAAAACTTTTCAGTAGCACTACTCAAGAAAACTTACAGGGAAAAGGGTACTGTGCTTCATACAGGGAAGGTATAGTGACCAGTTTGAAGAAATGACCAATGAATTATTCATGGCTGAGGAAGCAATTGCTCTGACTTTTAGAAGATGAGTAGGTGTATTGACCAGAGTAACTCCATGGTCTTGGTGGTATAACACAGTAAAAAATTAATTCTTAACTTGTCATCCAACATAGGTCAGCAGAGAGGTTCTGCTGTTGCATTTATGAGGGAAGCAGGCTCCCTCCACCCTGTGGCCCAACATCTTCTGGGTTTGGGGGTCCTTCATTGAATTCAGTTGGCAGATAAGAAAAGAGAAAGTACAGAGAGGGATGCCTATCTCAAACTACCTCATGTATCACTTCTGACTACATACCTTACTTGTACCATATTCCATTGGTGAGGATGAGTCATGTGAATCCCCACCCCTACTCAAGTGTCCAGGACATGTAGTCTAGCTGTGTGTCAAGAAAGAAGAGAACTTGAGCACTAGCTGTATCTGCCACAGAAATTGCTGGATAGGCATATTAGGAGGCCAGAATAATGAATGCAAAATAATTAGAAGGAATATTTAGGGCACAACAAGGAAGTGAAAAACAGAGTATGCATGAAGGCCTGTCAAAAGAAATGTGGCTTAAGTATTAAGTATTGCAATATTATTTTCACTGGTGATGGACAATTGTTGGGCACTATTGATCTTTTAAAAGTCTTCTCAAAAGTTGAATTCATTGTGTTTATAAAATAATACATATAGATTAGAAATTTTAGAGGATATAGAAAACTACAAAGACCAAAATTCAAAATCCCCTGTATTTTTATTATCCAGAGATTAAAAACTCTCAATATTTTGGTTTGTTTCCTGTCAGTCCTTTTGGTTTGTGTTATGCACATGCAGACCCCCACAAATTTAGAAAAACACAAATTGGGCTTATAGTTTAAATATGATTTTGCATTTTGTTTCTTTCATGCCCTTGTAGATTCAAACTGTCTGAGTTTCTATCACTGCATTACCACTTATCAGCAGGGTGATCCTGGGAAAATTACTTTATCTTTATGTGACTCTTTATCTGACAATTACTGTAAGAATGAAATGAGAAAATATACATAAAGGAATTAAAGCACTGTTTTTATATAATAAGAACTTGATAAATGTTAGATATTTATTATATTGTTGACATTTTTTCTGTGTAGTATATCTTTCAACTGTGTAAGATTCTCTTACGTACTTACTATGATACATATAGCATTAGAATTTTAGTTTGTATCTTTTCATATGGGTGAATGTGTGTGTATATATGAATTTAAAGATTGCTTGGATAAATATATTGACACAAAGTTTTGTATCTTTGTTTATTTCTATTACACAATATCATATAACATATGATTTTTTAAGTCCTTTGATACATATTGCTAAATTGCCCTCCACAAGTGTGCCATTAATTAATACTTTCACTAGTATAGTATGAGAATTTCTGTTTTTCTCACTCTCACTAACCTCAGTATTTAATATTAAAAAAAAAAACATGGTTATCTACTTGAAAGGTGAAAATTTTATCTCATTTTATAGATTTTTTGGATTTTTTAAACCAATAAATATGATATGAAAAACTGTGTCTTTTTGTTAGAATTTTAGATTTTTCAATGGCATTTGAATTTTAGAAGCAGTCTCCTAGAATAGATAGCATGTTTTCATTTAAAGTAGAGGAGTAGAGCAGAGTATACCAGATTGCAGAAATATTTAAGAGGCAAATGACAAAGATGTCATTGCCTTCAGTTCCGATTACCCTCTTCCAAGATCTGAGGAGGCACAGATAGTAGGAAGTTTGGTTTCTCAGTATTACAACAACTTCCCATCAAAGCATCAAATCCTTTCTTTCAGCTCCTGGGTCTGCTTCAATAATGCAATTCAGGCAAGTTGCAAATTCCTCTTGTCCATTCCAATGGGGACTACCAAAACCCAAACCAGGTGTTACCCATAAATCCCCATAAATTGCTCAAACATTAGGCTCCCTCCATCAAAGAAATGAGAAGGATCCAGTAACAGTGGATTAAAAATAAAGGACCACACACTTACTGAAAACCTATATAATAAGATTGTGTCTTTGTGAAACCTAAATAATCAGTTAGAAAGAGAATCTTTCAGTCTGTCTGTACAGTTGTTTTTACTGAATTGACTTAAAAATAGACCCTGCATTTTCTGAAAGTTCACTCATTTGACATCATCTGATTACAACATATGACGAGAATCAGCGACCTTTTATTGGTAAAAGAGCATACGTAAAAAAAGTGCTTATGCCCAGTGCCATAACTCCTTAATTGTATTGTGTTCTACTGCCAAGCTTAAGGCATAATTTGGAAGAAGACGAGAAGGAAGGTGAAAAGAGGAGGAAATGAAGTGTAGACTGGGGGACTGGCACTGGCGGGAAAGCGGGAATGGAGGAAGAAAGAAAGAAAAAGAAGGGAGGGAAGGAGAAAAAAGGGTTGGAAAGATGAAAGGGAGGGAGGGAAAAAATAGCATTCTTGCCTGACCCTAATCCAAACCTTTGAATTAGGGATAGAATGTGTTTTTGTACATGCACCCTTCCCTTTCTAAATCCTCTGCTACATACACACACAACCCTCCCCCAAGTCATAGTTGCTGTCTAATGTAGCATTCGTTGTTCATTGAAAAGATATTGCAAGCACTTGGTAATAACGACTGGATGGAGCAGTGGAATGAGTTATCTACCTTCACTACAGGAGTGCTCAGGAAAAGTCATTTGTCTTTTCTCAAATAGCCATAAATAAAACTATGCTCCAGGTGTTTAAAGACCCTGAAACAATTACCTTTTATTCCCTAGCAACCCGAAATCATAGAGGACTATCAACTTGGAATGACTTTTAGCTTGGTGTGCTCTTTTTTATCTACTCCCATTTTTAATTAGTGATGGGGGTTGTAGGAATGGTAACTGTGATAATATGGGCAGAAAAATAAAATCTGGCACTTCTTTTCTTAAAGAAAAGAGGAATTGGTGGAAAAGGCATGAATTCAGTGGGACTAAGTTAGCGTAACATATTCAAGATTTGTAAACTCTATTCAGGAAAAAAAATTGAGGGAATTCAGAATAACTAAGTGAATTCCTCATATTTTCTGAATTCAGTCATATATATTATGGTAATTTTCCACTTAGATTACTTATACCTATTGCCTACTCATTATAAGAAAACACAAATTAAAAATATTTCAGAAAACGGCATCACTATAGCAATCAAATTGCTCAAATTAGAAAGTCAGGCACTATACCTTCTGTAAGCCTCTCCTTCACATATCTGATTCATCAGCAAGTTTAGTTCATTCTTCCACACTGAACATTGGTCAATGCTATCACCATATCTGGTCTTTGATTTTGCTATATCCCTCCTTCTGGTCTCGGCAGCCTCTAATCTATTCCCTACATGCGGCCAGAATGAACTTTTGAAAATATTAAACTAAAGTTTACATTTAAGTTACTTAAACTTGAAGTAACTTTTCACTGCACTTTAGGATAAAGACCTAAATTGTTAAGATGATTAAAAAGCCTTTTCTAATCAGGTCTCTGCCTCCCTCTCCAGCCCTATTTATGCCATCCTATGCCTTAAATATTATCCTCAGAGAGGCTGTTTCTACACTGCTGATCATTTCTTTTATAGTGTATATTTCACATTGTAACTATGTATGTATGTATGTATCATTTGCATTCTTTCTGTTTTGGGGCACTTATAAATAGTGCTGCTATAAACATTTGTGCACAAGTTTTTGCATGTACTTGATTTTTTTGTTTATTTTGTTCCTTTAGGGTAAATATCCAACAGTGCAATTGCTGGATCATATGGGAAGGGTGTGTTCAATTTAATAAGAAACTGCCAAACAGTTTTCCAGAGTGACTGCACAATTTTGCATTCCCAACAGCAGTGAACAATATAGCTGCCACCATCTCCATCAACACTTGGTTATTTTAGCCATTCTAATAGATGTGCTACTGGTTGATATGTTACAGGAAACTAGGCCCGAGTGTTAAGCAATGTGTCTAAGGTCATGAAACTGATTCATGAAAGTGTTTAGATTAGAACTCTAGCCCTATTCGCTGTCCATTATTGAATGATTAATTACATGTTCACTTTCTTTGAAGAGCATATAGGACTAATTTATAAATTTTAAAGTACTGCATGGCAAATTTCTGAATCAAATTCTGTTTATACTTCACGGCCTCAGCCCTCATGTTTTGATTATTGGTCAGTACATTCACCTTGACTCAGGCTGGGTTTCTGAGAGTAAATGAAGGATACGTTATACTTTTAAACAAGGATGTACAATTAAAATGCATTGCCATTTATTAAGTGAGATCATGGGAAAGATGTTGCCTGGGAGTCAGTAAACTGGGTTCAAATTATGCAATTAGTTGTATGATCTTAGTTTTTGCATTTTTCTGAGTATTAGTTTCGTCATATGTAGACTGAGGAAATAATTTTGGAGCTCCTTTCCTACTTGTGTATGTTTTGATTTTGGTCACAGACACTTGTGATTAATGAAAGCCAAAAAAAAAAAAGTTCAAAAACATTTTTTGCATTGACAATTCGATGAAGAGTGGGCTTTAATGATTTAAATTGTAAATTTTCCTTTCTACTGATATAATCTCGAATTCTTCTTTTCCTAGAGTATGTATATTAGTTGTGTACTTGTGTAATTTATACCTAAAGAATTTTCTTCATGTGGGAAATTTATAAACTATATTTCCTATTAGCAGTTAATTTTCCTTACCATTTGAAGATGCCATTGCCAACATTGTTATTTCATAAAATTATTTTTTTTCCTCCAGTTATTAGGCCTTAGGTGTGGTCTTTCTTTGGAGGATAATTATTGTGTTAATGTGATTTAATTTCTGTTATTCTTCTTGCCATCTCCTTTCATTTGTCTTTTTTCACTGTACATGTATTGCCCAATTGTTGTAGAGTCAATATAAAAGAACAAATATTAGGGTTGGGTAGATTCTTCCTCAAGTTTTCAAATGTTTGTCCAAGGCTTCCTTGACTGAAAATATCTTGTATATTTAATTTATTTCATATTTTTATTGAATAGAAATTTTTTTTTTAATTTTGGAGGTACCAGGGATTGAACCCAGGACCTCATACATCGGAAGAAGGTGCTCAACCACCTGAGCTACATCTGCTCCCAGAATGGGATTTTTTTTTTTTTTTTTTAATTTAATTTTTTTTTTATTGACTTTGTAATAATATTACATTAAAAATATATATGTGAGGTCCCATTCAACCCCACCCCCCCACCCCCCCTCTCCCCCCCCCCCCCAACAACACTCGTTCCCATCATCATGACACATCCATTGGATTTGGTAAGTACATCTTTGGGCACCTCTGCACCTCATATACATTGGTTCACATCATGGCCCATACTCTCCTCTATTCCATCATGTAGGCCCTTTGAGGATTTACAATGTCCGGTGATTACCTCTGAAGCACCATCCAGGGCAGCTCCATGTCCCGAAGACGCCTCCACCTCTCATCTCTTCCTGCCTTTCCCCATACCCTTTGTCCATTATGTCCACTTTTCCCAATCCAATGCCACCTCTTCTATGTGGACACTGGATTGGTTGTGTCCATTGCACCTTTATGTCAAGAGGAGGCTCAGATTCCACCTGGATGCTGGATGCAATCCTCCCATTTTCAGTTGTAATCACTCTAGGCTCCATGGTGTGGTGGTTGTCCTTCACCTCCATCTTAGCTGAGTGTGGTAAGTCCAATAAATCAGATTGTAGGTGCTGGAGTCTGTTGAGGCTCAGGATCTGGCTATCACATTGTCAGTCCAGAGCCCAGAATGGGATTTTTACGGAACAATTTTTCCCTTCTTGGAAATTGACTAGGTGTATTAGTCAGCCAAAGGGGTGCTGAGGCTTGGTTGTTTTTTATAAAGGGTATTTATTTGGGGTAGGAACTTACAGATACCAGGCCATAAAGCATAAGTTACTTCCCTCACCAAAGTCTCTTTGGAGCAAGATGACTGCTGATGTCTGAAAGGGTTCAGGCTTCCTGGGTTCCTACATTCCTGGGGCTTGTTTTTCTCTGGGTTCAAGTTTCCTTTCTTTCTGGGGCTGGCTTCTCTTTTCTCTGAGAATTTATTTCCTGGCGCTCCAGCTTAAGTCTTCAGCATCAAAATCCAACATCAAAACTCCAACATCAGAAACCCTCAACTCTGCTCTTTGCCATGCCTTTTATCTATGAGTTCCCACCCATAGGGGTGGGGACTCAGCGCCCTAATCATAACTCAATCATGCCCAGTACAGATCAGATTACAAGCATAATCCAATATTTCTTCTTGGAATTCATCAATTATATCAAATCGCTACACTAGGTATTTGAAATAAATTTTATCCTCTGTGAACAGTATCAGGAGGTTGGAAAAATACCAAAGACCAGTGGTACTGATATTTATGTGTAGGTATTTATATGTCTATGAATTATTGCTAGGACTTGGTTACTAATCTACACTCATTATACGTAAAATTACACGGTAAAGTTGATCTGTGAATAATTTTATACATCTGAGGTCCAAAATTTCCCTCCTTCCTCTGTTCCTTCTTTCCTGCCTTCATTTCTCCTCTTTCTCTCTTTTTTCTATATCTATTCATCCTTATCTATCTATATCTGTCTATCTGTCTGTCTGTCTGTCTATCCATCTATCTAGCATCTAATCTCCTATTGAATTTGACCCATTGTGAGTCTGGCAATGATGGAGACTTGTATTCAATCAAATAACCTTCTTTAAAACCCAACTTAATTCAGTAAATTATTAATCCATGACCTTTTAAAAATAACTGTCTATATAATAATTTCAGCATTTCTATTTCCAAACCTGTGTTAACTCTTTATTTTTGTAACTATAATGATGGTACATATGTTCACTGTTCCTATAGTCAAAACCTCAATTCTCATTTCTCAAGTCACAATCTTTACAGCTCAAACTCCTTGCTTATCATTGCTATCACCTCACCCACATTATTAGAAATGTTCCATTTTGCTTGTTTAGTATTTACTAACAGGGATATAAGGAGTACTCTCATATTATTAAAGCTTTATTTCCTTTTCAAAATACTGGACAGGTCACTTCCAACTACCTTTGCAATACAACCACAAATAATTACATAAAAATATTATACCTGTAAAAATAAATGAGCATCTTAGTCTGCAAAGCTGCTCAACGTAGCTACCATGAAATGCTTTGGCTTTAACAAGGGGAATTTTTTTTTTCAGTTCAGAACTTTATTATGATTATACCTTTCAATAGCACTTTACATTTTTTTTTGATCAATTTTTTTTGTCTTTAT